>NC_056735.1:114791610-115136610 GCF_019279795.1 Protopterus annectens | reverse complement strand
CCCCTAAATCCATGCATAATCCTCATGTAGTGATGTGACTGAAGAAATAAAAATAATTAAAAACACAGTTTGGATGAACTAAAAGGAAACTTCATTGAGTCACTTAAGTGTAACATAATCACTTTTGTCTGCTAAACTACTTTCAAGACCTGTAGACTTCTTTAGATCAAACTTAAGAATCATTGATTCAGAAAAGTCTACAGCTCTTGGAAATATTTTAGTAGATGACAGCACTTTCCTTTACTTAAGTGGCTCAATAACGTTTGCTTTTATTCATCCAAAGTGTGTTTCTATTTATTTCTAACTCAGAATGAGTCAATCGCAACATGAAATCCAGTGGTAGGTAACCTGACTAACCTCTAGTTCAGTAATTGCTAGAATATGTCTGTCATTTTGCCTACAAAGTGTAAATTATCCACTGACAAAAGCAAAATGGAAATGACTGTACTAAGGCAGAAGAAAAGAATGACTGCGGGTGCGTTATTTCCAAGAAATAGTTGCTATCATGAAGTGCCTTGGAGGGCATAACTTGGCGTTATACGTGATTAGTAAGTATTTAAAACACCATTATACACAATTAGTAAGTATTTAACTCACATAATTCTTTCAGATAAGATTTGCCTTTAAAAAAAGTGCATGATACTTTCTTCCCTTGTCAAAAAAAAAGATCGGATAATTTCTGCCTCAATGATGTAATGGCTTAAGTGACAGGAAGCAGTTCATTTAGCCTTGCAGAATCATATGTGTGCGTGTGTGTGTGTGTGTGTGTGTGTGTGTGTGTGTGTGTGTGTGTGTGTGTGTGTGTGTGTGTGTGTGTGTGTGTGTGTGTGTGTGTGTGTGTGTGTCCATGGCTGTGTGTATGTGTGTGTGTGTGTGTGTGTGTGTGTGTGTGTGTGTGTGTGTGTATGTGTCTGTGCGTGTGCGTGTGTGCGTGTGTGTGTGCGTGTGTGTGTGTGTGTGTTTGTCTGTGTGTGTGTGTCTGTGTGGGTATGGCGGTGTGTGGGGTGCTGGCTGGCTGGCTAATTGCCTTCCCAGAAGGAAAAAAAACTCTTGTGTAGTTGCTTCTACATTTTACACATTGCATTTACAATTGCTGCAAAGTTTCAGTAAAACGTTTAATATTCTTCACACTTTTCACATTACTTTTCATATTAAAAAGGCCTTTTAATGTTGTAGGTTATTTGCATCTTTCACATTTTCATTTTATGACCAAAATAACAACTCAGTGTTACAGAAACATGGGTGTTGCTTTTATTTTGTACTTTAGTATTAGGTGTCAGACAGTTTGGCATTATTTTCTTTATTATTTAGAACCTTGAACTACTCTCTCTCATAATATCAGGCCCTTTCTTATTCATGCATTTCAGCAGAATGTAGCTGTCCAGACTAGGATCGCTACGTGGAAAGTGGAACAAGTGGTAACTATGTTGACATGGAGTCACTTATCTGCTCATGTAACAGTCCAGTAAATGCAGTACCATTACTCCCGCCCATACTTGCTTATGTTGTGGTGCCAGGGTTTTGTCCAATTATAATGCTTTATATTAAGGAGTAGCTGTAGCCCTTACTTTTTATTGATTATGACCAAAGGAGCACAGGAATGCTACTTGACAAGCAATCATGAGAGCCATATGAGGCCTAGGCATATTTACCTTTACTTACACAAACATAAAAGTTCTTGCCCACCTTGTTAAGCACTTAATATCGCTTGTATCCTAAACTGCTCAGAGCCTTATATGATAAGCCTGGTGTAAATTTAGGGTTACCTATCCAGTCATCAAGACTAGCCCTAAACATAGCCACAGTAGTATTCTGTTGGACTTGTTGTGACAACTTATTGTACAGTATGGGGTACACTGTGTTAAGAACTTACCCCTCCAATGAATCATTTATGTTTTGCTGTAGGTTTAGGTGTCTAATCTGGGGGATTATGGAACCACTAGTTTTCTGATGAAACAGGATAAAAAGGACAGGGCCTTTCATGGCTCGAAAACTTAGACACGTCACCTCAGAGTGGGTGGTAGGTTACTAAGTATAAGGAGAGGTGTGCTAATTTTGAGACACACTTGAAAGATTTAAGACTTTTAATTTTCTTTGTTAGCAATATCTGGGGCCTTTGAGGTTCATAGCTAAGTACGGACCTAGCTGCCTTTGTTGGTTATTTTAAGCCTAGAGAAATTTTCTTTCCTATGTTCATAGGTTGGTACTAGGCTATCGGCCCTAAGGCCTATACAAGCCTAGCCATAACAATTCTCTGGCTATTTCTTCCTAGAATATTTACTTCCCTGGTCCCCTGTCTAGCAGGGTGACTAACGTGAAACCCGGGGTGAATTCCCCATCTCCCATCCAATCGTCAATCTTCCTTTTGAAGAGGGCCAAAGAGGCGATCAGCTTGACATGTATGGGTGAGAATCAAACTGTGTGTCCTGTGTTTGTATGGAGTCTGTAAGCAGTTTAGCAACCCCCCCACCACAAATACTCATGTTTATAGGCCAGTACTGTGCTAACTGCCCTTGCTGGCCATTTTAAGCCTAGCCAATTATCCTTCAAAGGTGAGAATCAAACCCCATACGTTGTGTATGTTAGGTAGACACCATACCCATTATGACAAACCCCAGATTTTCACTTGAGTGAAATGCTAGGATTTGTACATTCCTTAGGTAGCATTGTATTCCATGATGGGTATGATAAGGGAAGAATACAGGAATACAGGCTAGAATGACTTATTTAGCTCTTCAAGAAGATAAGTTATAATTAAGTGAGATGTATAGAAGGATCTCCTGGCTACACTGGAAACATAGAGAGACAGAGAGACTTTTGTTCACAGAAGTACCAGGTGTCTTATGATTAATGCCAAAGCAAGAGTGTCATGTATAACGTGAGGTTGGAGCAACTTTCTCACTGAACACTACCATGCAGCACTTATATGCATTTAATTTTACACCGTTTAAAGTACACTAGATATGTGCATATTGTAACACTTCTTGGAGTTCTAACAAAAATCAAAAGTAAAACAAAAGGTGTTTATATTGCAGTGTGTGACAAATGCTCATCATTTTATATTGGCGTGACTACTAGAAAATTAAATGTTAGAATGAAGGAGCATATGTATAATATTAGAAAAAAGGACAAAAAACAAATATTTTATAGACATAGGGCAGGATTCACGAAGGCCTGCACGGAGTGTAAGAGACGTGTAACACTCCATGCAAGCCTCGCGATCCAGGAACAGCCCGAAACTCCGTGTAAGAGACCAGCTAAAACGTCTCTTACACGGACTGGGCGTGGATATGCTAAATACCTCATTTGCAGCCGAAAGGTATGCAAATGAGGTATATTAGCGATCCACAAAGCAGAAACCAGCCCGCGTAAGAGACGTTTTAGCTGCAGAAATGTACTCAGTTGACAACTGAGTACGTTTCTGCAAAAATCACAATGGAGCCATGTCAGCTCCAAATAAAGGGTGCATATGTGTCAGGCAGCATGCCAATGGCCAAATATGTGGCCATTGGCAAGGTAACCCGATGCAAAAATTATAAAAATATAATTTTTTTTTCGGCGATTGCCGATGTTTAAACGCAGCGCAGCCCCGCGCAAACGGGCCGCACTGTATAAAACATAAAAATGAAGGTTATAAACCCACAAATGTGGGTTTTATGCAATACATGGAATGACAATGCAGGGACCAGCAGACCAAAAACAACATAGCCACCGTGTAGTGGTTGCTAAGGTGGGAAGCTGAGTCTAAGACATGTAACTAAGCATTAGTAGGCAATCTCATGTAAATGAGGGTTAGGATACTGAATCCTACAGACACATAGCAAATGAGCACAGTCTGAGTAGTGTAAGAGATACATAAGGGGGAGGAATAGAGTAGGAGATAGGTGACATCACAGGGGGGAATGGTAGAAAGAAATGCAGTTCATTGGAGGTCAGTGTAACATGACAGATGACAGACACAGATCAGGGAAAGAGGAGTTCCACAAGATAAGCATGGGAAAGTCAAGAAATGGAAGGTGTACACTGTTACTTACACCAGAGTTTCTTGCTGGGCGTGCATGCGCACGTGTGCGCGCCATGAAGCACGAGTAGGGCAGTGTGCGCGCGTGTAAGGCAGACTGAGCATGTGGGAGCATGTTGGTAGATGTTTAAAACTGTTTGCGCTGGTGTGCGCGCGTTTTAACCCGAAAAGGCAGATCCTGAACCGTGTAAGCATGTGTGCGCGCGTGTAAGCCACTGTGAGCGTGTTTCTGCTGGTATGCACGCTGCTCCCCCCTGAGGAAACAGAAAGGAAAAAGGAAGAAACAGAATTAGTAGGAAGCTAGCAGGGAATACTGCTGGAGCTAGCAGGTGAAAACAATTAGAAGCAGGCAATTACACAGGCAGAATAGTAGCCCAGCCCAGCACTTAAAACTCTGCAAACAGCAGTGCAGGATGTTTCTCTCAAGAGACACTGCAAGACAGGAGTAAGCTATTAGAAGTGAAAACTGAAAAAGCTGAACTCAGAGCAGAAATGTTAGGGGCTGCCATAGCTGTCATAATGAGACATAGGCGACTTGCTGAGGATGGTGTCAATGCAGATGGTGCCAGACAACCCACAGTGAGGAGACGGAGAAGAGTGTACAGGCCCAGGGTCACCTACCACAGGTTACATGAGCTGGAGATAGTAGAGCACTATAGAGTGGACAGAGAGCTCCTGCAGCAAATAGTTGAGCTGTGGAGGCCACACCTCACACACAGAACCAATAGAAGGGAACCCATCCCAGTGGAAACCAAGGTATGTGTTGGCCTAAGAATACTAGCAACAGGTACCTTCCAAAGACCAACTGGTGATATGATGGGGATATCACAGGCATCAGCCTCCAGGGTACTGCACCAGTTCCTGGATGCCATGTCAGCACATGTCGGTAATCATGTATATTTCCCCAATGCCCGTGAGGTATTGGCCAGCAATATGCGTCTCTTCCAGCAAATAGCGGAATACCCTGAGGTAGTGGGTGCAATAGACTGCACGCACATACGCATCAAAGCACCAGCCGTGAGCGGGTAGGGCCTACATTAACCGCAAGGGCTTCCCCTCCATCAACTGCCAGGTCGTGTGTGATGCCCAGGGCATAATAATGAATGTGTGTGCTGGCTGCCCTGGGAGCTACCATGATTCCCACATCTGGCATTTGACGCAGCTGTACCAGACATTTGCCAATGGGGCCATCCCACACGGACACCTAGTGGGGGATGCAGGTTATGCACTGGAGCCGTGGCTGATGACACCCATCAGAAACGCACACACTCCTGAACAGGAACGCCATAATGAGGCACATGCACAAACACGTAATGTAATAGAGTGTGTGTTTGGGCTGCTCAAGTCATGGTTCCGGTGTCTGGACACATCTGGTGGAGCCTTGCAGTACACACCAACTACATGTACCCAAATTGTCATGGTATGTGCTATGCTACATAATATGATCTTGCAAAAACAGCTGCAGCAGGACCAGCATAGGGCTGGGCCAAACAGCCCCCCACCATTGCCAAGGCCATCACAGGCAGAGCGTGACTCAGAGTAGGAACAACCTGAGCCTGCCCCAGTAGGCAGAAGGAGGCGTGCCCAGTATGCCCTGGCCTTGGCAAAGAGGCAACTCATAGCACATACACTGGCACAGTAGGAATCCTGGGAATGATACCCCCTCTTACTCACTCAAATAATAACAGGGATGCCTAAAATGACATGACCTGCTCACAAACATGTACAGGGAGTGTAATATGCGCATCCGACAGAGGCAGCCCTGCAGCACCACCTGAGGCATGAATGCCATGTGTTAAGTAATGTAACACCATGTACTATATGCACACCTGAGGACCCTGACTAACATCCACCCTCACCAAGCATGAAGCCACAAAATGACGATGGGATTATCAATTGCAATCACTGGCTGAAGTAATGCAGTTAGTCAAAGGGGAGCCAATGTGTTTCAGCCTGGGAAGACATGCGGAGCATGACATGATGCACCACCTGCTAGGGGTGGTGTGCACCTATCAGTCCAGGCCCCATGGATACTGGCAAAGGCTGTCAGTACCCACAGCATGCCCTGAATAGGTAAGTCTCAAAACACAAATCCACCTTCATAGGTACCACAAGGGATAGAAACCTAGATGTAATGCTACCCAATGCCAGAAGTCTAAACAGCAAGATGTGTGCAGTGTAAACGCACACAGTATGGAGAATGTTGATATCAGTCCTGTAATAGAAAACTTGGTCAAGGCTCACATCAGCGCCCTAACACTACCAGGTTACACCTCATACTGTGCTGTACAGCCGCAAAACATGGAACAAGCTACAAAAGGAGGGTGACTAGCAATAAATGTCAAGGATAACCACACCCCCATGTTGGTACCACAACAAGAAGCAGCATGGATTAACCATGGTCAAATACCAATGGCTAAAACCGCCTCCCAGTATATAGCCTGCTGCAGACTACTGTCCTAATACCAGGAACTGCACCTGGCCTATGTTGGAATACATGAATATATCAAGCCCCCCAAACCACATTATATTGCTTGACTGAAAATACCCAGACATACACTGGGAGCATTATACTAGCACCAACACAGTAGGAGAAAAGTTCCCAGAGTCCATAAACCAAAATGCCCGGGAACAACGTACCACTCCCACAAGAGGGGTAAGCATACTGGATGTGATAATCAGCAACATGGGTACCGGATGGCAAGATGAAAAGTGTATCCCTCACTGCTAAGACCAGACCATAGAGTAATCACACTGGATATACACATCCTGACCACAGTCCCTGGCCAGAAAACCACTGTGAAAAACATGTGTAAAGCATAGGTTGCAGCCCTCAAAACCGATGTGGAATCCAAGAAAGGTCCTGTGCAAGTGCAGAATATGGGACACACCGCAGAACATGTTATACAGGCATTCCATGAACACAGCCAGGAATGCTTGGAGTATGCAATCACAAATAACAACAAGACACAATGCCATACACGCAGGCATCTGGCATGCTGGACTCCAGCCATTACCAAACCATGCAAGAGAATGAGGAAGCTACCACATGATAGAGCAAACATAAAAAGGGAAGTAATCACTGATCAGTAGTATGTCAATAACATATGTCCACACATACAATCCACTAAGGCCAGCCACAACAAGTAGAATCTGTGAATCCAGAGGCAATGTGACACCTGGCCCAAGTACACAGACAACCCACAACTTCCCCCAATAAATACAAATATATGTGAGAGATGCAACCATGTATCCAAACCGGAGGCTGAGCTCCCCCAACTCAGTACTGTCAAAACTAGTCAGGAGGAGAAGGTAACCACATACACCACAAACCCAGTCCCACATAGACCTATCACAACTGTAAACCAAACACATAAACACAGAAAAACATTCCCGGAGGCCCTAATTTAACAAACACACCACACCAACAGAAGCCTCCAAAGCAGATCCCAAGCAACCACAACCTCCAAACATAGCACATGCAACACATAGTACGCAAAGCTGGTGTGCCAAACAGTCACAGGCCAGAAGGAGAAACAACATGCCTGATACAGTTGTAATAGGTGTCTGTATAGGCAGACACACTGCTGTCCCACTCACCAGACTGAACAAGGGAAAGGGTACACTAAGCTGCCTTTAGGCTGCCACAATATGCCACATAACACAAGTACTCAGGTCACCCCAAAGCAAGCAGAAATATGGTGCACTCATTGTCCATGCTGGTGTGAATGACCTGAGATGCACCTCCCTGGACTACATGAAAAGAGACATGGATGAGTTCTCTGAGTATGTACCCCAGGCCAGTATGACACTGGCCGTTTGCAGCATCCAACCCTCACCAAGAATGATGCCACAGTACAAACACAGAATGATCAGCTTTAACAGGTGGCACAGTTACAGCTGTTAGTCCAAGATGGTCTAATGTCTGTCTGCTTGAGATGTCATGCATGAAAAGCCATGTTGCTGTTCCAGGGATGGCTTGTACCTGTTACCCCTGGGTGTCTGGATACTGGATAAGGCCTTTGCCACCTCCATAGAGCCGAACGTAGGCAAGGCCAAAAAGACTAACCCACCACCCTAGAAAACATAAGTGGTAAGAAACATAAGGGTAATGCTGACCAATGCCAGATGTGTAAACTGGAATATGCATGCCCCTGAGGTACTTCCCAGTATGGAGAACATCGATGTCTGTGCAGTGACAGAAGCCTGCTGCAAGCCTACTGATAGCACACCAGCACTACCAGGTTATACCACATATCATGTGTTATGGCCCCAACACCTGGACCAAAACATCAGAGGAGGGGGAGTATCCATATGCAGCACAGACACCCATATGGCCAGGTAACTGACAATGCACGAAGCAGCGGAGACCACTCATGTGCACCTAAGTGTAGTCAAAACTGCTGTACAGACTGTAGCATGTGACAGACCACACTCTCACACACAAGAACCCCACCCAGACATCCTGAAGACACTGGACAGTATGAATGTCCCACCAAATACCAGACAAGGTACTCACAAATTACCACATAAGTGGTAAACCATTATGTATGCAAGGAGTAATCAGGGACCTAGGGACACAAGTTGACAGTAACCTGTCATGTGACACTCACAATGCCAATGTGGCTAGGAAGACTGTCGATATTGGACACCGTATCATGAAAGGATTCACATCTACATCAACAGAGGTCACGGTGCCCCTGTACTGTTCCCTTATCAGACCCATAATCTAGTACAATGACTCATATGGGATGTACCGTACCTGATACCTGCAGCGGTTTGGAAGACCTCAAAGGTACCTCACCAAGAGGATAAAGGGTGTCAAATATATGTCATATGCTGCCTGGCTGTAGACACCCCAGCTGAATGCAGTCACAGACTGCCTACACAGAGGCATTGTATGTCTGTTGTACAAGGCCATGTCCAACACAGGAGTAATGGACATGCTCCACCACAGGAAATCAAAGCCATTGGAGCTGTGAGAGTGACAGATGTCAGCCTCAACACATAATGAAATAGGATGTGCTGGAGGGACAGATACATAACCCAGAGGCTCCCCACACCCAGAAACAGGATCCCAATCCATGTTAGGCAGAGCCCCTCACTGACACCCCTCAACAGGAATATTGCCAAGTGGATGGATGATCGTACATGTACACTGGGGGTCTTCACTGTGTCACGTCCAGACATAGGCACAGTAAAGAAAATCATAAATGGCCATAATAGTCACATAGCAAGGGGCAGCGAAAAACACACACACTCTGGCTTGGCTTACTAATGCCCTAGGGTGGATAGCCTAGTATGAACCCATGAACCTATGAAGATACAAATTGTACAGGACACTAAGGATAATCACAAGGCTTACTTAACTGATGGTAGGAACCATGTTGGGAATCCACAGATATGCTCCGAATCACACAGATATTACAAACAACATACCAAACACACACACATATTGCCAACATACAACCTGACAGGTGCAGTGCAACCTCCCCCCCCCCCCCCAGAATGCAAAATATCTATTCCAGCAGACTGCTGGTCCCCTGACATTGCAGATGCTGAGGTAACAGCCATCATCTGCAAAGCAAAACACACAGCAGCAAAGGTATGTGATGGTGTCCTGGGCTGTGGCCAACATGGACTCCAAGAATAATGGAATGCCAAATCACACTACTGCCCAATGTCAGCCTTACCACAGGATATGTACCCAAAGGGCAGTGTACAATAACAGTGGTCCTTCACAACAAATGTGTTGCCTGAATGGATACTGCAAACTACCACCCCAGGATCCTGACAAGCTTGGTCTGCACAGCTATGGAAAGGATCAGTATGTACCGCAGACATAAAGCTATCATGGATCTACTGATACCGGACCCTACACAGTGTGGCTGTCGTAACTGCAGATCCTGCCCCTAAACATGTTTGACCCATTTGAAACAATCATTAAGGTCATTTATGAGGGCAATGTGGTCCACACAGCGTAGCTGGACCATGCATATGCTTCCAGACAATACCCTACGAGTTCAGTATGGATATGTTCACCAGCTTATATATATACCCCTATGTCAGTAGAGGGGTTGCAAACCAGGCCGAGGACAGAACTGACATGGTCAGATATGCTGCATCCATGTCAGACTACAAAGCAGATATGAGTGGCATCCCACAAGGCTTGGTCCTGGGACCACCCCCGTTCTGTATATATGTCCCATAGGTACAGGCCAACATGGAAGGACTGTGACTGAACATGTATGCAGAGGAGTACAAACAGCCCACCATATCCGACCCCCAGCTGACACAAGCAACCCACAAAAGGGCCACCTAGAAACAGACAACTGGAGCCATAGCCATGTCAGCAAGCTAATTGCAGAACTGTGTATAGACAACCACCGTGGATATACAGTAAGTGCCAACAAATTACCACACAGGTGTTAACCCATTACGTACCTAACATGTAATGAGAGACCTGGGGACACAAGGTGATTGATATCCTGCACTGGACAAACATGTGGCTGTAGTGTTCGCAGAAACATACCATATACCCACCCAATCATGAAGGTTGTCAGATGTAGATAAGGGGAGGTCACTGTGGCTCTGCAGTCATCCTTCATCAGTGTCACAGTTGACTATAATAGCCCCTGTGGGATATACCTCAGCAGACACCTCCATCAACTATAAAGTCCACAACAGTACCCCACCAGGAGTAGCAAAGAGCATGAACAGATGCCATGTGTTGCCTGAGTAAACAAACTGCAGCTCCACACACTGCCATATTGCCCAACCAGAGGCACGCTGTGCCTGATGTATGAAGCCATGTCCAAGCTGGAATCAATGAACATGCTGCACCTTGTACAATCTGAATGGCAGTGAGCTATGCACATGAGAGACCTGAACCCCAGCACTGACATACATAGGACAAGCTGTACAGAATGATCCATAACACAGAAGGCACCCCCACTCTTGAGTGAACTCCCAGTACAGGTTAGCCAGAGAGTCACCTATCGACACCCCTCAAGAGGAATCCCGATGAGTGGATAGGAGATGGTAGGTTAACCCTGGGTATCACTGTTATGTCAGAGGTAGATGGAGGCACAGTATACTAACCATGAAATATGTCATGGCAAACTCCAGTTACAATGTGTGTCATAGAACAAACACACTCTGTGACTAGCATCAGAAATGGCCTAGGGAACATCGCTAGTGTTTGCCAATGTCCACCTATGTTGTGGAATACACTACCAATGTTGGACAAGCCTGGTGTAGGTAGTCCATATCTGAACATAATGCAACATGGTCATATGTGCACAACTGGCCCCTACACAGTCTGTTGTGCTCACTATGAAGATGTCAAGCAGTGAAAGGACTAAAGCCCAGGATACTGTCCACCACAGTGAAAGTACTGAACCAGTACACTATACGGTACTACAGTGTTAGGTCATTATGAAAGGATGTTGACAACTGTATGCAAAGTATCCCATGCAATCCCTGCAGGCACAGTATAATCCCTGTTGTGGCAGACATGAAGCAGTTGGCCAGTTAGTACACAACATGACATCCAACACACAACCATAAATGTGAGATATTGTTGAAGTTCACACACACCCAAATATGTGGTGGACTTCAGAGTTCAACATATGGAAAGCTCACACTGGGCATGCTCGCACACTTTGATAAATGAGGCATATGTCAGACAACATGCCAATGAAAGGCTGAACTGGGCATGCTCACACACTTAGGCCATATCTCCGTTTAGCAGTTGGCCACACATATCTGGTATTTGTATGTGTCATTCCAGGAACCAAATACAACACAGCAATCTTCCCAGTGCACACAGTAAATGACTACAGAGACATAAGTGATATAGTGGATCGCCCTCATATTCAAACATCTTCCACAGATACACAAGTTGTTCATAGGAACAGGGAATGCTATGGCAATAAAGACCTGCAAACAGTATAACAGCACAACAAATATTGTGCATCTGACAATTGAACATATGGGTGTAGAGGTCAATACTAGGCTTGTTGCCCTAGGGAATGACAGCTTAGCCAGAGTGTGCTTGGCATCTGCATCCCCAGTACAGTAGGCTACTGTGCCACTGTAAAGTAGGTCACATAAGGCAACGTATGAGGCTAGTGAGCTGTGCCTCTGTCATGCAGGGGCACAGTGGAGATCCCAGGGTTTGAATGTGCTAAGCCACAGCCATGTTGTTGGTGTGTGCTGGAAGAGGGTTGCTGAGGACCTCTAACAGTAAGTCGCCGTCAATAATAGACTGAGGGGAGCCCTATCTGCATTGTCTGGACAATTCCACTGTCAGCACTGTTGTGATGATTATGTGGGAATGAAGTGTCGTACTGGTACTGTTCACAGATGTCCTCCCTCTGTGGGCTACAGCTCTGCAATGTATTAGCTCACTCTGTCTGTTGTATGGCTCATATATGGCTGGTGTACATCTGACAGGTGTCTTGTTGTGGAGCAGTCATGGGTATATGTGGGATAGCATGATCAATGCAAACCTTACACATGCTCATAGAATGCAATTGTCAAGGATTATGCAGAGTGGCCAGTATAGTCCCCCAGCATGGGTCCTTTGAAGTCGTCCACCCCAGTCTTCACAAATGTAGAGTCTGCTTGTGCCAAATACAGTTTGTTTGCAGTGACAACCTTGCCTGGGGGTGGGGATGGGATATAGATGTCCAGGGAAAGGTGGGTATGGTCAGATATCACTTGCAAAGATAAGGAGTAACAGTCAAAAATCACACGAACGCTAGAAGATAAACTGTTTATATAAAACACGGCAAAGCTTTCAGGTCAAAAACCCTTCTTCAGTGCATACATTTCAATGATAAAAACACAATGAATATATAGTATGGGTCTATGTCACATGACTTGCAGCCAAAAGTCATATGACCATTACATTCAAAAAAAATAAAACTTATAATAAACATTTTTTCTCATTTTAATTTACTTTGCTGTAAAAACTTTAATACAGGTTTCAGTGTTATGACATCATTGATCCCTGGAATTTTATCTGCCTGCAATCTAGTTATCCACTCATATTCCTTTAACTCTAATTTATTGTTTATGTCCCCACCTCCTTCCGTTTTTTCAACTATATGTATAACTCGAAACATAAATTTGTGTTCAGCCCCATACTCTTCTATATGCTTATATAGGGAGTTTGTTCTTACTGCCCTGTTAATCTCAGACTTATGTTCGATTATTCGATTTTTTAATTTTCTAATAGTTTTACCTATATAGAAGGATGGACACCTGGAGCACGTAGCCATATATACTACTGCAGTAGTATTACAAGTTGCTTTAGTATTAAAATGGTAAAGTCTCTTAGTTATAGGATGTTTAAACAGATGACTGGGTCCTTCATAAATATCTGCACAACATGTACAGTTATAACATTTAAACGTACCTAATTTGTTTGTATTATTTACTGTGGATCTATTGAATTCCTTGTAACATAATTGCTGTTTAATTGTTCTCATATTTCTGAAGCAGAAAGATGGTTTTACATCTAGTATTTTTCTTACTTCGTCACATGCCATAAGTACAAGCCAATTCTTCTCTATTATTCTTTGTATCAGATACGTGTTGGAATTATAAGAAGTAATAAATCTGACTTTATTATCACATTCTCTCACTACATTACTTGTAATACCTCCTGTATATATGGGTTTCAGTGTAGTGGGTCTCTGAGCTATAGTTTTATCCCTATGTTCCAAGACTAATCTATTACTATAGCCACTAGAAAGTAATTCTTGTACTGTAGTTTCGAGTTGTATCTTAAACAATATTTCATTAGTGTTTAATTTACTAACTCTACCCAATTGCGATCCTATTATACTCCTAAATACATGGGGAGCATGCATACTAGCAGAGTTAAGATATCGTCCTGAGTGTACTTCTTTGTGATGTATAGTTGTTTCGAAAGAATCTAAAGTTCTTTGTAACATCACATCCATGAACACTATATGATCTCTAGCAGACTCCATCTTAAAATTTAAAAAGTTTGTGCTTTCATTTAAATATTTCAAAAAAGAATCCAATTGTTCTTCAGTACCTCTCCATAATAAAAAACAATCGTCAACAAATCTCTGATAAAATATTATGTTACTCACAAAGTTATTATCCTTATTTAATATAAATTTTTGTTCCCATACGTGGCGTTTGTTCTGTTAAAAATTCCCTTATACAGTTAATGCCGAAATCATTGGGTATTACTGTAAAAAGGGAAGTAATATCTAGTGTTACCAGTATTATATCATCATTAGTTGTTTTGTCTGTTATAGCTAATTGTTGGCATTGCCTTAGTTTCATTAGAAAGTCAGTCGTATCTTTCAACACTGTACTACAATTCTTCAAATGTGGATAAAGTTGTTGTTGAAGGTAAATGGATATAGGTTCGGTAATCCAACCTGCACCTGAGACTATAGGTCTCATAGGCGGATCCATTATAGACTTATGTATTTTCGGAACTCCATATAGAGTCGGTGTAACAGGGCATGGTACTGTTAAGAAATTGAATAGATCTATATCTATGTCTTCTTGTAATTGTAAATCATAAATAACCATATTAATGGTACTAATACATTTTTTAATGTCACCTTGATTAATGGTTCTAAAAGCTGTTATGTCATTTAGTAAATTACCCATCGAGTGCAGATATTTCTCTTTATTCATTACTACAGTCACATTACCCTTATCCGCTGGCTTGATTATAATATCACTGTTTTTAATAAGTATTTGCATAGCTTCATATTCTTCCTTAGTCAAGTTAAAGTTCCTATTAGCTATTGCACTATTATACTTGAAGTTACTAGTATATACTTCTCTAATTTCTTGCTCACATAAATTCTGAAACGCTAACAGCACAGGCACACTACTTGGTACAAACGTACTTCTTCGCTTACACACAGATTCAACCACACTTTTGTTACCAAATAACATTTAACAGAACAAACGCCATATACAGCACGTAAAACAGAAACAATTTGTGCGTTGCTAGAGCTAGTGTTAACTAATAACATATTTACATTTAATCAACAGGTGTATCTGCAAATATCGGGTGTGGCTATGGGTACTTCCATCGCGAATACCTACGCCAACCTGGTATTATATGTATGGGAACAAAAATTTATATTAAATAAGGATAATAACTATGTGAGTAACATAATATTTTATCAGAGATTTGTTGACGATTGTTTTTTATTATGGAGAGGTACTGAAGAACAATTGGATTCTTTTTTGAAATATTTAAATGAAAGCACAAACTTTTTAAATTGTAAGATGGAGTCTGCTAGAGATCATATAGTGTTCTTGGATGTGATGTTACAAAGAACTTTAGATTCTTTCGAAACAACTATACATCACAAAGAAGTACACTCAGGACGATATCTTAACTCTGCTAGTATGCATGCTCCCCATGTATTTAAGAGTATAATAGGATCGCAATTGGGTAGAGTTAGTAAATTAAACACTAATGAAATATTGTTTAAGATACAACTCGAAACTACAGTACAAGAATTACTTTCTAGTGGCTATAGTAATAGATTAGTCTTGGAACATAGGGATAAAACTATAGCTCAGAGACCCACTACACTGAAACCCATATATACAGGAGGTATTACAAGTAATGTAGTGAGAGAATGTGATAATAAAGTCAGATTTATTACTTCTTATAATTCCAACACGTATCTGATACAAAGAATAATAGAGAAGAATTGGCTTGTACTTATGGCATGTGACAAAGTAAGAAAAATACTAGATGTAAAACCATCTTTCTGCTTCAGAAATATGAGAACAATTAAACAGCAATTATGTTACAAGGAATTCAATAGATCCACAGTAAATAATACAAACAAATTAGGTACATTTAAATGTTATAACTGTACATGTTGTGCAGATATTTATGAAGGACCCAGTCATCTGTTTAAACATCCTATAACTAAGAGACCTTACCATTTTAATACTAAAGCAACTTGTAATACTACTGCAGTAGTATATATGGCTACGTGCTCCAGGTGTCCATCCTTCTATATAGGTAAAACTATTAGAAAATTAAAAAATCGAATAATCGAACATAAGTCTGAGATTAACAGGGCAGTAAGAACAAACTCCCAATATAAGCATATAGAAGAGTATGGGGCTGAACACAAATTTATGTTTCGAGTTATACATATAGTTGAAAAAACGGAAAGAGGTGGGGACATAAACAATAAATTAGAGTTAAAGGAATATGAGTGGATAACTAGATTGCAGGCAGATAAAATTCCAGGGATTAATGATGTTATAACACTGAAACCTGTATTAAAGTTTTTACAACAAAGTAAATTAAAATGAAAAAATGTTTATTATAAATTTTATTTTTTGAATGTAATGGTCATATGACTTTTGGCTGCAAGTCATGTGACATAGACCCATACTATATATTCATTGTGTTTTTATCATTGAAATGTATGCACTGAAGAAGGGTTTTTGACCTGAAAGCTTTGCCGTGTTTTATATAAACAGTTTATCTTCTAGCGTTCGTGTGATTTATGGTCAGATATCAACAATGGTGGTCTACCTCTGGTGTGGAACAGTGAGTACCCATGTTGCAGACGGACAGGTGCAATATGTATTCCCCCATGTGGCTGTGGTGAGTGGTTCTGCATAGCACATGGACCCACAAATTGTAGTGGCTGTAGGGTAAAGTGGTAGATGCCTGAGTAGTTCTCACACACAATATGCCTGTACCTGATGTTAACAACTGGAATGGTGTATGTGAACACCTGCATATCCCGGCACTGTTCCCAGGGAAGCAAAGTGTGTGTCCTGGATGTGGGAGTGGTGTTCTGGACTGGTTGTGTTGTGTGTTACAGGTCCTGTGGTCACGAAGCATGGTATAGAACATAACCTGCCAGTGCGATGTGCATATCTGACCCTGACGTAGGTGGCTGCAAATGCATATATATGCTATCCCCCACCTGACAGGTAGTACTAGATGTACATACCTCTGTAGAAATAAAGATGTCAGCACCCTATAAATACTGTAGGTGCAGACCAGATGCCCAGTAATTCGGTTAGCGCGCTCTGCTCATGCATCTCCCTCAAGTGTCATAATATAGGTAGGTAGGAGTTCGAACCATGCAAATGCTCAGTGTGTGTGTGTGTGTGTGTGTGTGTGTGTGTGTGGGTGAGCGGGGTTGATGTGTGTGCAAGTCTGTGTGAGGGAGATGTCCCTTTTGGCAATCGTGAAAGCACTCTACAGGATGCACATTCCCCTATCTAAGCACGGATGATGTCAGCATCCTATAAGTACAGCAGGAGAAGGGAAACCTCCCAGTAATTCGAATAGCGTGCTCTGCTAATGCGTCTGTCACGAGTGTCATAACATAGTTAGGTAGGGGTTTGAATCCTGCAACTGCCCAGTGTGTGTGGAGGGGGGTTAGTGTGTGTGCAAGTCTGTGTGCGGAAGATGTATTTTTTGGCAACTGTGAATGCACTCTACAGGATGCACATTCCCCTATCTAAGCACGGATGATGTCAGCACCCTATAAGTACGGCAGGAGAAGGAAAACCTCCCAGTAATTCGAATAGCGCGCTCTGCTAATGCGTCTGTCACGAGTGTCATAACATAGTTAGGTAGGGGTTTGAATCCTGCAACTGCCCAGTGTGTGTGGAGGGGGGGTTAGTGTGTGTGCAAGTCTGTGTGAGGGAGATGTCTCTTTTGGCAACTGTGAAAGCACTCTACAGGATGCACATTCCCCTATCTAAGCACGGATGATGTCAGCACCCTATAAGTACAGCAGGAGAGGGGAAACCTCCCATTAATTCGAATAGCACACTCTGCTAAAGCGTCTCTCTCAAGTGTCATAACATAGTTAGGTAGGAGTCGTTCCGACATAACGTATGCCTGTGTGCCATCTGTGGAGGTGTGTGATGCTCAGGCAGGATGCTATTCTGAGTCTCCAAGTATGCCCCAGTGTGTTCAGATTGCTGTCAGTGCGGGTCTATGTCTGACTGGTATTGTAGTCACTGTAGTATGTCATGCCACCTGACAGGGTATGGCATTACTGGGTTCAGAGTGCTCAGCCCCCAGATTGGCTATGTGGTGGCATCCCACACATGTGTTGTATGTTCCTGGCCAGGGGTGAGGGTTGACTGCATACATGTGGCAACTGTGACATTGCCACATGACTCACATAAACCACAACTGGACCATAGAGGTGATTCACAGGTTACCTTTGCACATGCTACCATAGTAGTGTGATTGCCGTGGTGATTACCAACACATAGGGCCAATGGGGAACAACATACTGAAGGTGTGTATGTGTGGGTGTACTGCTACTGATTTCATAGCACTGGCATATATGACTGCACACGTGGGTAAATGCCAGGTAAGACATGTGCAATGTGTCACAGGCAACGTACATGCGAACAGGACAGACAGTGACGTTCTATCATGTGTAAACTTGACATACGTATAGTACGCTATGTAGATGTCACTAGGAGTCCAAAGAAGCATTGTAACTCTGCATTGCAGGTGGAAGCAGTGTTCCAGGGAACCCCAAGCGAACATGCATGCAAACAAAGCTACAGTAAGCAGGGCTGGAAGTAGTCCATTGTACAACAAAGAAGGGGTAACACTAACAGTAGGTAACAGTGCAAATATGTAGGCACTATCAACATGTACCCAGGAATGCACAGCTCAGATGTCCATGGTAGAACTGATATTATGTCATAGTTAATTGTGATTTGGATTACATTGGTACTGCACACATATCAACATGCGCAAACATCCACATTGCATAGTCATTGTGGGCAACTTGCCACCATTACTGTACATGTCCATCATTGCGTATCACTACTTGCATTAGCTTCCCCCCTGTGCTACCCATGTATGTGGGTATCTGTTGACATCCTTACCACCGGTATGCAATAATGTGCAGCTGTTACACTTTGGTACGTACTATGGGTGTAGATAACAATTCAGGACAGTCATACGGTTACTGCATCAGGCATGCTGGGATATACACACAGTCATATCAGCACACTGTACTGTTACCAATATGATACTACTAATACACTTCTATGTAGTCACCCTGTGCATCAGCAACGTGTTTACCTGTTCCTGCACTGATGTTGGAGATTGCAGAAGGTGGCACAGTTTCATCATATGCACAGGGTGTGAATTAGGTATGCCTGAGTCTGCCACTGATACCACCAATTGACATGTGTGTGTTTGTGTGTTGGTGAGGGACAGCAGTACAGGGTGGGTCACTGTTGGTGCAGTGTGTGCATTTATTTGGTAGCCCTAGGTGTTAACATTTTGCATGTGTGTATGCACGCACACAGTTCCACCTCATGGCTGCCATATACAGGAGTTTGTGGACAGCCACAGACTGCACCTGGCAGGTCATACAGATCAGTGTCTGTGGGCACGGACACGGTACCTGTGCCTGGCAGGGGTGCTACGGACCGTATCCGGTACTAAGCCAGACTGGGTACTGTCATCAGAAGCAGGAGTGTGTTGACTGGACACAGGTCCCTGTTGGGACTGTCCAGAGCCACTTGCACGTGGTCTCCTGGGGCGTTCCGATGACAGCACAGACCCAGCATTGCTGAGGCTGCTGCTGGCACTATGGGGGTGTCCGCGGGCCTGTTGTTGTCCACGCCAACTGCCAGCTGCTGCTGTTGCTGGCATACGGCCACGTTGATGCCGCAACCACCCACCATTGCCCTGGCTCATGGACATGTGGTTGTGGAACTGCTGTAATATGTCCCCACAACATCTGTCTATGACATCGGTGAAATTACGGATAGCATCCGCGATGTCACGCATACTGTCAGTCATGGCTGTGCGACATGCTCTCAGCTCCCTCAGACCCTGTCTGGTGTACCTTTCCATACACTACTGTGCCTGCATGAAAGCCTGAAACATAGCTGATGTTAACAGACCTCTTTGGGTACGTCTGCCAGAGGCAGTACGCCCACGGATGCTCCCAAGAGAACCCATGGACAACTGTCTGTGTGGTACCATCGCAGGACCCTGCCCATGGCTGCTGTGTGGGGAAGCATGTGCCACAGATACCACATTACCCTGGTCAATGCCCACTGTATCCTGTCCATCACCTAGGGACAATGGTGACATAGGATGTACTGGCAGGATGACTGTGCGCAATGATGGGGTTGACAGCTGTGTACTGTCAATTGGCTGACCAATGGCAGACCCTGACACACCTTCCTGTGCCATTACACAGATATCATCATTATCAGTACCTGTGGCACCAGATTCAGGTTCCATGCTGCAGGACACCAGAGCAGCACCAGAACCTGTGGGAGGAAGACAGGAAACACATTTTACAGTGTCCACACAATGTTACCAGTGATACACTTATGCACACATGCACACGTGGACACATGTACACGTGCACACATGCACACATGGACACAGGCACACATGCACACATGCACACATGCACATGTGGACACAGGCACACATGCACACATGCACACATGCACACATGCACACGTGGACACGTGCACATGTGGACACGTGGACACATGCACACATGCACACATGCACACGTGGACACAGCCACACATGCACACATGCACACGTGGACACAGCCACACATGCACACATGCGCACATGCACACATGGACACAGGCACACATGCACACATGCACACATGCACACCCCACAATATACACACAGAGCACTACTGAGTTACACTAGTATTACTAGCACTATCAGGACTATTATAGGTATTGTTAAAGCACACTCACCAGCATGGATGGCCTGCCTTGCTGTAACACCGGAGGGACCTGCAGAAATGAGGAGATTAATTAATATGATACAGTGCAGTAGTACACCAGTTGCCTTTCACATGTCAGCTGCTGATATTGCCAATATCACACCTGCACAATTACATACTATGTGGACAGCTACATACCACGGACACACCTTACACATGCATAAACTAACAGTGTACAGAACAGTCAAGTGTACATATGGCATATTACCTGCACGCTCCATGTCGTGCTGCTGTGTGGATCCAGCCTCCGTCATGATGCAGGTGTATTGCTGTTGCTGTTCTGGGGCTGGAGCCACAACACTTAGGAGTAGTCCCTCCAGTCTGGTGAGGGGGGGATGTGTGACCACCCCACCTCCTGTGGCAACCTGTTGCCTGTGGATATCCGATGCACGCTGACGGACATTTCTGATTAAATCACTGCAGTGATGTACCTGCTCTTATGTCTTATTATGCGTGCCAATGTCATTTATCCTACAGACAAGGTCTTGCCACAGTGCAGCCCTCTCCTGCTGATTCTGGCTGGTGCGGGAAAACAGTATGTCATAATCCCGCACCAGGCTCTGGTGTATCTCCTCATCTTCTGCTGCAGAGTAGGCGGGATTACGCTGACACGCCATGTCCCTGGAAGAGAATACAAACAGGATATCAGCAGACTATGTCAGCAATATATGGCACACATACTATACATGATACTCAACTGTAGTGATATACTACTACTCCCATATGTAGCATGTGTGTGTCTCTTGGTGGATACACAAGTACATGGCCAGATATCAGTGCTCAGCCAACACCTGTGCAACAATACCTGCCACATTCCATACAACATAGTAGCATGCCCCATCGGTCAGCACACTGCGACAGGTCCAATGCACAACCTCACTCTGGGGGTTCATACCAAGGTACTGTATGTGTGGAACGCCATCCACTAGTGTGATCTGGACACAAGTTACTCGGCCTGGATATACATATCCCACCACCACCACCAGCACAGTAGACTACTTTGATATGTATGTGATTAGACAGTTATTCACTTGTTAGGACTGTGATGGTATCCATGCAGCCCACTGGGCCAGTGAAAGCCACAACCCACACTGCTGACCCCTTTGCGAATGCTTCCCACGGACATCCCAAAGATTGCATGGAACATGCACACACATTTCTAACCCAGACCCTATGCACAAAGGTTAGGCATCCTGTCCGGTGGACCCCAGCCAAAGGCAGATTGTATAACAATAGAAGGAGGCTACTGCAGGACAGAGCAGATTCACATTAAGGGAAGGCATCTGTGGTCAGCACTGGTAATAAGCTACGGTCTCTCATAACAACATCCACGGCCTACTCTGGGAGGGAAATGGCCACAAACACTATAGATAACCACAAGGCCTTCTTCAGTTATGTTACACATATGGACCAAATGCCTCAGATATGCTCTGAGTTAATACACACCTACATAACATTCACCGAACACACAGATATTGGCAACATTCTTGCAGATAGGTTCGGTGCACGTATCCCCACTCCTTCTCCCCCACAAGTAGAAATACTTATCACAGCTGAATGTAACCTCCCTATCATCTCACATGTCCAGGTGAGGGCCACCCTCAGCAAAGCAGAACACACAGCATCAATGTGACCTGATGGTATCCCTGGATGTGTGCTACGTGAACTCCAAGAGGACATACAACCGCATATAAGACTGATATTTAACCTTGGCCGTACTACAGGATATGTACCTGAACACTGGCATACAGCAACAGTGGTCCCACTCCACTAAGGAGGCACCTCTACTGACCCTGGGAACTACCGCACCATAAGCTTAACCAGCCTGGTCTGCAAAGCTATGGAATGATTCAGTATGGGACGCATATACAGCGATATTGGGTACCTGCAGACACTTGTTCCTGGCCAGTTTGCCTTTGTGATGGGCTGATCCTGCCTTTTGAACCTGGTTGACCTTTCAAAACAGTCACTACAGCCATTGATGAGGGCAACGCAATCCATACAGCCTACCTGGACCTGCCTAAGGCCTTCAACACAGTACTCCACTCAGGCATCATAGACAAGCTCATTAGCTTACATGTTACTACATATGTCACATGATGGGTTGCACACTGGTTGACATACAGAATCCATAATATCGATATTGTAGGAGCCATGTCAGACTCAATGCCAGTCAAATGTGGTATCCCACAGGCCTCTGTCCTAGGACCCCTCTTGTTTGGCATTTATTTCTCAGATGTAACAGCGAACATGTGCGGGTTGTGGATGACAAAGTTCCCAGATGACTGCTAACTAAGCGCCATAGTCGTTACACCAGCTGACACACACATCCTACAGACAGGCCTCGCTGCAACAGAAAACTGCTGCCAGGATCATGGCCTAACACTGAATGTCATGTAATGTATAGTCATCCCCTTTTGGTGGAACTACGTGCACACAACATATCACATGGACATACCTATAGATACAGACCTATGACACATATGGGGGGTTCACAGTATGCAGACTATTAACCTGTTACTTTACATTACCTGTGTTTGTCGCAGCTGGTTGTGTTACCACTACTACTGCTTCCTGCTGCTGCTGGCATGGCTTGCTACTGTCACTGCTGACAGCTTAGACTCAGAGTGTGTACCGTGTGTTGTTGTTGTTTGTATTTTTTTTTTCTCTCTCTCTCTGTCTCTCTGTCTCTCTCTCTCTCTCTCTGTCTGCCTCCAGACAGTGCAATGAACGTATTGCATGTGTGGAGTGTGAGTACAGGATGCTTTTGTAGGTATCTGCATAAGTCCATGTGATGGCCTCTGCACCAATTGTAAGCCAGCATTTGCTAATTGGATGCAGCCAGTTGTGTACTGATTGCAGTTCACACAGTGATTTCAGGACAGTGCTATAAAAGGGTATGTGAGATAGGCGTTGCCCTTTCAGATTGTAAGGGCGGGGACCATGCTGGTATGCTGTGGACAGTGTTCTGTGAGTGTAAAGGTTAGTATCTCTCTCATGATTCAGGCTGTGTTGTAGATTCACATTTCTCCATTCCTCTCTCCTGTTTCCTGTAGTAAATGTGTATGCACACTGACACCTACAACTATACAGATATATATATATATATATATATATATATATATATATATATGTAAATATACATACATTTATATATGTACATTAACTGACATTATTACCTACTAGCTACCAACTAGCATGGCTGTTTCTGTTCACACAATACTATTATGGTAATCCACTAGTTTTGACAGTAAGTATAAATTACATGCTTTGTGTACTACACATCCTATATTCCCTTTACATTCATTCCTACTATTACATGATATATTTATTTTAGCACAATGTTTTGTAAAAGAGTCATGGCTTAGTGGTAGGTCATGCAGACTACTGTTTCCAAGGTCCTGGGTTCGGGACTGACAGTGGGATTTTATTTTGCTTTTGAAATGACTACAGGACCTGTCAATCAGAGTGACTAAGGCACTTTTAAGCAGTTGTAACCGGGTTAGCGCTAGTTTGCGCGGAGCTCCCGCATGCGCACTGGCGTTCAGCTCCGCGCACACCTGCTTACAACCGCTTAACACTGCTTACTCTGGTGCACACCCGCGCTATTTTCTTTGAAAGAAATGAAAATGGGGAGACAGGAAAGTGGTGAAAAAGGGGTCACAAAGAGAGTAAGACAGTAAGGAAACAAGCTTGAGATTTGCAGGAGGGATGTAGGTAAGGCCCATAGCTGCCCATTTCTTCATCAGCAACAGCTGTGCATATGTATGTAATTTGGTGTGACATTTGAAAACTTCCACCCCTGAGAGAGGTGTCAGGACAACAATAATACTTGTTGTATAGCCAATTGTAATTGATAGTTTCCATGTCCAGCAGACATGTGTGCGGAATGGGCAGCTATGTATGGGGCATAATTTTTTTGTGGGTACAGAGTGCCCTTTTTTTTTTTTTTTTCAGGTGAGAGTGGTATGTCAGGTGAAGGAAGTCGGTATAGCTGGGGAGGTAGGTTGGGTAGGTCAACAGACAAGACAAACAAGACGCATACAGGGGCAGTGTATGACACGTGTGGGGGGGGTTACACAATTGGCGGGGACGGATGATTGGATATCCAGAGCCCATGAACCCACAGATAGCAACAGTGGAACTGATATCCCCACCCATGGGCAGTTGCCACTGTTCCTTCACTGCCCAGGACGGGGCTGTGCTGGGGGCTGTGTAGGCCGGGCAACAGGCATGCCCGTAAGTTGTGCCACCTGTGCCTTAAGCTGGAGTAGGGGCCCAAGAACAGAGTCCCGGATCTCCTTATGCACCACAGTCCGGATGCTACGGAGGGTGAGTGGTGGTTCTCCTCCTGCCACGCTTGCAGAGGGGGAACGAGCCCCATCCCCTGCAGCACTTCCACCCGCAGGTGGCACAGGGCCACCGGAGGAGGGTCCAGACTGGGCACTAGTGCCAGGTGCACTCGCCAGCTGAGGTGGGAGAGGTGGGTCCGCTGGAACCCGCCTTCCCTGTCGTCCTATGTTTTGCATTATGTCATGACAGTTTGGGTTAGTAACATACAATACCATTCGCAATTAGTTGTAACAGCATGCATTAGTATTCCCATTAACCAAACACCCAGATATTCACACCATTGAACAGCTAGCATAACACATGCATAATTTGAACAGCAATACACAGTCCAACAACATGCAGGGTTGATTGATGGCAACAGGCCATCAGGTTTGGATGTATGAACAGGGCAAATGCATCAACGGACATGCAAATATTTATGACCCAACAGGACAAATGTCCAGGGGTGTTAATTGTGAATGCACATACCATTTTCACGTGGAATGGGTTATATGTGGTTATAGGGTGGGGTGAAGAAAATAATATTAACACCTTCGAATACCAATACATATGCTGTACATTTCTAATAGCTGCACATATATACACACTACTGTTCTAACTACAGTTTCCTATATGATAACTACTTCAATTTGGTGATAGGACTGTTACTGCTACATCAATATACATTTTATTGTTCTTCATACACATTCATATCTGGCTTTGTTCAGCTACATCATCCTGCTACATTTGCTTTATATAGCTATAGACAACTGTGGATGTTTGGTATGTCAGACAATCATACTATCTGCATATTGCAGACTGAGAGCAACATATCCAGATTTTGGGTTACACATTCCAGCTGCAGCAACACTTTAAACAGATTTCGCTCTTTGGTTCTGCTTCTCACATTCATTTCATTCTGTACTGACTGCAGTATACTTTATATAGGGGTTATTACTACTTTATTGGTGGATTCATAACTCTTTCTCACACTCTCTCACTTGTTTTCATTTTACTATTCAGGATGGTACTTACTTCTAGGCTTTATTGACATGTTTTACCTGTAGTTATTACAATCCTTTCCAGCAGTCTCACTTCTGTCATGTTTCAGTATTTCAACAGGGCTATATTTCACACATGTGATTTGCTCATCTTCTGCAGCTGTACTTTTCAGCCTGCTGCAGGTTGTGTACTATTATATTACAGGTGGGGCATCTTTATTTCAGACTTTATTTCAGACATTTTCATTTTCCTGTTTGGATTACAGAATGCAACACACTTTTGTAATCAAGCAATACTTGCAAACACTCTTACACTGTTACTTGCACATTTTATTACTTAGTGACTACACTGCACTCTTTTGCTAACTGTCATACTTTTATATTTCTTTACAGTTACTGGGAGAGGATTACTGACCTGCCTGGTGGCGCAACCGCACCAGCCTATCGCCATAGGCTCTGCGGTTCGCAGAACGGACACCTGCAGCTGTAATATAAATGAAGTAATATTGGAATACACATCTCCATAATATCAGCTAGTTTAATTTCTTACATACATAATTACATGTAACTTACTCAGTAGTGGGGCGTTGGGCATTTGCCGGGCCTCCTGGATCCAAAGGTTCAATTGGTCCTGCTTGCATCTCTTCAGGTCCGCATGGTGGTGACGGACCTGCTCACCAGTCCTTGGAATCCCTGTGGCACTGGTGAGATCATGAGCCAAACGGTCCCATGCCTCAGCCCATATGCTCCCCACAGGACCTGGCCCTGCATGAGTTGGGCCTCATGATTGTGGACTAGGAGCCAGACCATGTATCTGGACTCCTCAACACCCCACCTCTGTGCTCAAAAGCAACTACCCTCACCTACTCCTGACATTCTGGCTGCAAGTTAGTTTTACAATTGTTTATGCTGTGTATTCCCTCCTATGGGGCTTATATATGCCGATTTTCCCACACATATCTGTGATTGGCCATTTTGGAATTGTATCAACTTCACAAAAGTGCTTTGTCATGCTCCACTTTGTATTCATTCCTATATATTTGCTATTACTACATTTCTAGGTACTGCTGTCATGGCTTAGTGGTTCAGTACCTTGACTATGGTGCATAGTAT
The DNA here is from genome assembly GCF_019279795.1 of Protopterus annectens. Taxonomy (NCBI): domain Eukaryota; kingdom Metazoa; phylum Chordata; order Ceratodontiformes; family Protopteridae; genus Protopterus; species Protopterus annectens. Next base: position 115,109,332 of record NC_056735.1, on the reverse strand, counting down.
CCTGGGTTCGAACCTGGCCACTGCTTTTTATTTTTTATGACTGTCTAGACAGGCTAGGGGGTGTGTCTGTGTAAAGGCAGTTTTGATACAGCTTGCTCAACGTTGCCCGTCGGTTAGCTTGTTGGCGCGATGCGCAGCTCCGCGCAAACGGGTTACGCTGGTTTACGCTTCATTTGTCTGTCAGCACGCATATTACGCTCAGCTCAGCTAGGGGCACACAGTTTCAGCATGTTAAACCGCTGCTCACCTACGGGCACTCATCTTACACCTGTTAAACCACTGCTCACCTACGGGCAGATGCACTCACCTTGTTAAACTGTAGCTCAGCTATAGGCACATCTCGCATTTTTTATTGTTTTGTTATCTCACATTTCTTCAAAATAAATGGACTATTTCATTACATTTTACATAAACTATGATTTTATATGTGTATATATTTGTCAGGGACTTGTTTCGTGCTTATTTTACTAAAAATAAAAATTGATGTTGTGGGGGCTCGAACCATGAATGACTGCTCTTCAGCTGACGTCTCTACCGCTACACTATTGCTTCTTGGCTTACTTTGCATATTTAGTTCTTATATCCTTTTCCACTGACTGCTAACTGTGGCTAAGCTACGGGCACGCCCGTGCAAACGAGCGCACTCATGGACAAACATCTTTACGATTTAAAAAATATATATAACATGTTCATTTATATATTTTATGTTCATAGTCTGTGGGGGCATGTGTTGTGTTGTGTTTATTCACATTTCCATGGCCTCTGTCGTGGGTGTTTACTTTGGGCAATTTTATTCTTCTGGGGGCGTGTCCGCTTGCAGGGCTTGGCCTATGGACACGCCCCCTACTGTCTTCCATGGACCGTGTTAGCCTTAGGTGTGATTCAGCATGCCCTCATGCATATGCATGACATGCTGACGTCACACCGTTTAACTGCAGCCTCCGTGTAAGCCATGTATCTCTTACACAGAGGCTTAGTGAATCCTGCCCATAGTGTTGAATGTATTGGTTTTAAAAAAATTTTGTTTTCTATCCTGGAACACTGGGGTGATTACAGGATTTTTTTGGCTCAAAGGGAAACTAGATGGCAAATTAAATTACAGGCGGATCATTTTCCTGGGTTAAATGAAGCCATCAATATTAAATGTTTCTTAAAACATCGTGAAGCATATGTTTTATAATGTTTGTTATTGTAATGTATTCAATTATGCCCATTCTATAGTGCATAATGATGAATGAAGAGCTTGTTTTTTGTAAAGGGCTCTTTAATTATGATTTTACACTATGCAATTGATTTAATTGATTTTAATTGTGTGCAGTATTTAAATGAATATTTGATGTAACATTTCTTTTGGTTCTGAAGAAGTTTTTTACAAAAGCGTTGAATAAAGTGGAAGTTACGCTAGTCTGTGGTTTCGTATTTTCCAGCCTTGAGCAGTTTCTTTTGATTTACTTCTTGGAGTTGTTTAGCATCAGTGGATGAACAGTTAATAGTAACAAGCTTGCAAACATAGTTAACCACATTTCTAGAATATCGGTTTGAATATCTTGCAAAATAAATGCCAAAAGTGAGGGGGCCTACCATGGATCTCTGTGACATCTCACTCATTACAATTTTACATTCACAGAGAGCACCACAACATTTAAAATGTGGGATTTGGTTGATATCCTGTTTACAGTCTAACAGATCTAGCAGACAATATAGAATATTTCATCAAGTTTGTCTAATGTTTCAGTAATTCCAGTATGGGGGACAGTATCAAAATCCTTGGCCAGGTCAAAAAAAGAAATGTTTACATAATGACCAATTTCCTGAGCATCTGAAACTTTATAGAGAAACTTAATAGGTTCTAGAGGATCTGCACTTCACAAAACCAAACTAAGTGGGGTCTAGTTCAATACGGTTGCCTATGTCTTTAAAAATAAGTTCTACTATGATGGGCAGTGCAGTGATGTAGCAGTTAGCATTATCACCTCACAGCAAGAGGTTCTCTGGTTCGATTCTCAGCTGGGGTGCTTTCTCTCTGGAGTCTTCATGCCATCCTTGCATTCTCCTGGGTTTCCTCCCACATTCCAAAGACATGTATCTGGAATGTTTCTCACCAGGCCTCCACTGAAAATTGGCTCAGACTTTCCCAGTATACAAATGTTAAATAAATATGATTCATTGCTTTATATATAAGGCTGCTGTGTCTATAAAATATCTGGGTCTGTACATGGGGCACCCATGTGTAGCATAGCAACAGTGACTATTTTCCTCATAAAACATAGAAATTTGTTGTCAGTCTCCCATCCTCCTAAGCTCTACAATTCTTACTTGATTAAAACATTACAGTCTGCTGTTACTCTCCCTTTTTCATTAACCCTGCCATCCTTTTTTAGTATCTGTCTTGCTATCCCCATGCAGATGAACTCTCCTCCATTGTTTGAATTTAAACCCATTTCATCTTATTATCTCCGTTGGTTCTCTCACTGCCTTGGTCCATTACAGCTGGTTCTGCACTCTGCCTTTCAGTGTAATCGATACTCTGTGATTTTATACACATATATATATATATATATATATATATATATATATATATATATATCTATATATATAGTTTTAGAAAGGAAGACAGGGATAAAGTACCTCTCTCGCCTACCTAAGAACAAGTCAAACCAAATAGCATAGGGTACAGTATTAGTCAGGCCTATTTTTAATAGTAACTCTCAAGCAACCAGCAACTACAGTTATCCAGCATCTACCAATATTCATGGGTGCCGGTTAACTGAGAGTTTACTGTAGTTACCATGTTCTTGACTGGTCTGTGTAATTTTTTTATTGTTTCACTGCTAACACATTCATGTTTTGCCTGCTAGAGATTTTGCTTTCTGTTTCACCTTAGCACCTATCAGACTGCAAAAAATACATGCACAAATAAATAAATGAACAAATAAATAATCCTTCTCATCCTGACAACTACATTGGGATTAAAAGCCTGTCAAGTTGATTTCATTAGTCTGATGTCAATGAGGATCAGAAATCAATAAGCTGGTCTCAGTCTTTTGTCCCATAATATTGTTTATGTACTGCATGACACCAGACACACCCCCCCCCCCCCACATCGTCACAGATATCTGCATACAGAGAAACCTGCAATTTGTTAGGACATCTCTGTTGTTTCATTAGTAAACAATTCCAGTTAAGTAACTACTGTGTTAGAGGCTGCTAATACTACCAAACTATTAGGAGTTACAATTGACAACAACCTCAACTTTGATAACCATACAAATAACACCATTCAAACAGTGAACAGAAAAATGGGCTCCTTATATCGAATTAAACCCTTCTTAACTCCCATAGCTAGAACCACTGTTGCCACTCTCACTTAGTCTCAACTCTCCTCTATGCTTCTCCCATTTATACTAATCTAAAGAAAAATAATCTTCTCAAACTGTCTAACTCCTATAACAATATTGCCAGATTTGCCACTGGAAATGCATTTCGAGCACACCACTGTCTGAACCTTAACCAGCTAGACTGGCTTGAACTCCCTAACATGATAACTTATTCCCAACTCACCATTGTTCATAAAATATTTTACAAACCAAATCATACTCCAGTACTTGCTAACCTAATTACTCCTTATAATAATCTAAATTCCCTACGCACCTCTAGCAAACTACGTGCTAGCATAAGTAAGTCCAATAACTTGTCAGGTGACAGCCTATTCTCCAATACTGCTGGGAAACACTGGAACCTTCTACCTACCGACCTAACACTACTACCTTCACTGTCACTCTTTAAGCAAAAACTCAAACGTCACCTAAAATCTCTCTGGTTATGCCCCTGCACTAACCCTGATTAATCTACTACCTATCCTATTTTATCTTCTTACTGCCTATGGATATATAATCTTACTCTATATACCTCTCTGTATGCTAAATCTGGACATTGTAAAACTTATATAACCACAAGCATTTAAGTTAACTACAATGAACTGTAGTGTATCCTATCATATCATATGATTATATGACTGACATGACTTTATACTCACCTTTTTAATATTGTACTTTTTATAAACCTTTCGTCTTTATTTTAAATACTTACTATTTTATGTGTTTTATTATTTTTATGTGTTTTATAATTTGATATTTCATTTTGTGCTATGCTGGAGCTTTTCTCCCCGGGCCTCTACAGAAAATGGAAATATATCCAGTTGGACTAGCCCGGTCAACAAATGTAAAATAAAAATAAAATAAATAGACTGATGACAATATTCTTTTAGCTGCATAATTTTACATTCACTTGATATCCTTTGAACAATAGAAAGTCTGCAAAATCCAGGGACTATTTTTGAACATATTTTTATGTTATTTCAGGACAGGGGCTAGTAAGAATTTTAGACTTTACAAGGATCACCATTGTTTGGAAACTGTCAGAAAAACGTGACATTTGTTTCTTAAGCTAAGCAAGGTAGCAGTTATGCTAGCAAAATTAGTAATTCTAGGCAGAAGAAAAAGCAAATCCTAATGTAGACAATGCCTTTAGTGAACAAAGAACATCTCTAAGACACATTTAAACACTATTCATTCTTGTTTGCAGGTGACATCAATGAAATGATATGAAAAAAAATTCTACAGAATATTTCAGTATCAAGATAAGTTTTACAGCAGCATTTGTCCGACAGAAGGCATTGCGTACAACTTATATCTTGTAGACATTGTACAACTGAGACCCCTATTGCCTTCTTCTAGATACTAGGAATATATTTATGTTTCATACAGTATCAGTGCTGTCTAAACAGAGTGACTGTATTTCTTTTATAAGAGTCTTTCCTTTGAAAAATACAAAGCAAAATGCCAGAGGGTATATTTAATTGTGATTTGTGATAGCGACTCCAAAGACCAATGGATACAAATCAGAGTTTGTTACATGATAAATTATGTGACAAGATTCATCATGGTTTAAAAAAGAAATGAATTGTTTTATGTGGATTAATGAACTGAATCTTATTTTTTGAAATGTGCAAATGAAAACCTAAATAGGTAGATTTCTTATAAATATACTTCACTGCACCCAGGAATACAAAGCATGTTCATTCCAAGTACCTTGTACTGTGGTGGTAAAGGTCAAAACCTATACTAATTGAAAATTCTTGTACAGAAAGGGAATTAAAAGGTTCTTTTCTAATTTAAGATGAAAAATTCCTTTAGAGAGCCTAATTGAAGTTTCTCTGATGCATGCCCGTCTTTCTTAAATCCGCTAACTTAGTAATGTGACAGAGCAAAGCCATCAGACACAGTAAAATGTTTAAAACGGCTTATCATTTAATATTCTAACAGAACACAATAGGTTTAGCAGCCTGAACTAGATTTTTTTTACTGTGAACAAGGGGAAAAAGCTAATTATGGAATGGTCAGTAGCAAAAGTGAATTGTGCAGCATTCTTCACAGCTGAAACCCTACATCTTAAGTTTGCATATTAGTAAACTGAAAAGCAGGTAGTAACTGGGCTGGATAGGTGTAGTTGTATTTAAATGAAGCATATGTCCAAATATATAATAATATGTTTGGTGGTAATTACTGTGCATGGCTAAGACCTGGGAGATATCTTAACTGATATTATCACCTTTTAGCAAACTGCATAACCCTGAAAACAAATTGGATGACTTTCACTTCTTGAGCTAATACTGAAGAAATTGTATCATATTCAACTAGACCTACTTCTAACATTAAAATAGCTAAATGATAATAAGTTTGCATATTATGATGTATGTAAACAAGTTATGTAAAATCCTGGGCTACATGGGAAAATGAAATTGTATTTGCTGTTCCTTTAGTAATTACAGACTCTTAATAAAAATGCCCTTTACTGCATATGTCAGAGTTCCTTATTTTTCTTTTATTCATTTGTTAACCAGGTAAGCCCACTAGACACAAACATCCCTTTTCTGGAGTGACTGCCAAGCTAACTTACAGAGTCAAAAAACCAGCAGATGAAGTTGGAAGGAATCAAACCTTGTACTACAAGTATCAGATCATTGACAATTCAGAACTTTAATCCTCTACACAGACTGCCAGATTTATAAAGATAAACACAATGCTTGAAACTCTTACATGTTTAAGATAAGGATAAGCTGTGATTTATACCTTTGCAGCGCATTCATATTTGAGAAAAATTAAAACAAAATTCAAAATTCATGCAAGACTGTATAGAAAGTTGTCCGACGATGTTCTGAGACTTGTGCAGCAGGGTGCAAAGAAAAAAGTATAACAAACTTTACAACAAAAGGAAGAAACTTTTGCAGAAAAGAGGAAAATCCCAGGATGCAGAAAACTCCCTTATTAGCCTCAGTAAGAAACTGAGATGCCTCATAAAATCCTCCAAAGCTAGTTACGAAAATAAAATTGCCAAAGATTCCAAAGACAACCACAAAGCATTCTATAACCTATGTCAAGAATCTAAATGGCAATGCTCAGATCTGCTCTGAGCTAAAACAGAATTGCATTAAATATACTGATCCGAAGAATATTGCCAATATCCTGGCAGATCGATTCAGTGCCAACTTCACCCCCCTCTCACCCCCTAAATGGCCCATCTCAATACCGGAAGATTGCCAAATTCCAGTAATAACGGCCACACAGGTACAAAACACACTCTCTAAAGCCAAGAATACAGCATTCATGGGACCAGATGACATCCCGGGCTGTGTACTACATGAACTACAATATGAACTGGCACCTCACCTAAGTGTCATGTTTAATCATAGCCTCACCTCAGGTTTCATGACCACTGAGTGGCGCAGAGCTACAGTTATCCCAATCCACAAGGGGGGATCCACCTTGGATCCCGGAAACTACCGTCCCATCAGTCTGACAAGCCTTATCTGCAAGGCCATGGAGCGTATTATCATGGAACTTATAAACAAAGACATTGGCAACCTTCAAACACTGGACCCCACCCAGTTTGGGTTTGTGAAGGGCCGATCTTGTCTCCTGAACCTGATTGACTTCTTTGAATCAGTCTCCAGAGCCATGGACAATGGTAAGATGGTCCACACAGCCTATCTAGACCTTGCCAAGGCTTTTGACACCATCCCCCACTCTGGAATCATAGATAAACTTACTAAGTTGGGCATTAATCCCTATGTCACCCAATGGGTTGCTAAATGGCTTACTGATAGAACCCACACTGTAAAAGTAGCCGACTCCAAATCCAGCTCCAGACAAGTGACAAGTGGAGTACCTCAGGGTTCAGTCCTGGGGCCGCTCTTGTTTGGCATCTACTTCTCTGAAGTACAGGTCAACACTAAGGGACTCTGGCTAACAAAGTTTACAGATGACTGCAAACTGGAAGCCATTATTGAATCCCCAAATGATGTGGATACTCTACAAAAGGGCCTTACAGAAACAGATGCTTGGTGCCAGAGCCATGGGCTCAAGCTCAATGCCAAGAAATGTATTGTTATCCCCTTTGGGAAAAAACATGTATCCATGAATTACCATATAGGTGGCAGTACACTAAACACAGAAAGTGTGATAAGAGACTTAGGGACACAGGTGGACAGTGGTCTCACCTTCGATAACCACATCACCACAACAGTCAGGAAATCCTTCTATGTGGCACACCTCATCACGAAGGGCTTTTCATCCAGAAAAAAGGAAGTCATTGTCCCACTCTACTCATCCCTCATTAGACCCATTATAGAATACAACGCCCCATTTGGTATGTACCTCTCAAGACATCTGCAACAACTGGAAAGGCCTCAGAAATACCTCACTAAAAGAATCACAGGCCTAAAGCAGATGCCCTACGCTGACCGCCTTAAAAAACTCCAGCTATACTCTGTCGCATATCGTCTACTCAGAGGCGATCTCTGCTTAACATACAAGGCCATGTCAAACCCAGAGCTGTTGGACATGCTACACTTAAAGAAATCCCAATCCCTCAGAGCTACACGCTCCAGGGATCTAAACCTTGTCATCACAATAAACAAAACATGCTGGAGGGATAGGTTCCTGACCCAGAGACTCCCCAGACTCTGGAATAGATTGCCCATACATGTCAAGCAGAGTGCCTCTTTGGACCTCTTCAAGAGGAACCTTGACGATTGGATGGGAGAAAGGAAATTCACCCCAGGGATCACGTCAGTCACCCTGCTAGACAGGGGTCCAGGAAAGTAAATAATGTGGGAAGAAATAACCAGGGAATTGTTATGGCTAGGCTTGTATAGGCCCTAGGGCTGATAGCCTAGTACCAACCTATGAACCTATGAACCTATGAACCAATGGACCAGTGCATGAAAATCAGCTTTGCTACAGTTCAGGGGTCACAAGAAGACATGGCACAGAGATTCATACAAAAGTGTCAGAGTGATAATCGTGACACTAAGATTAAAAAAGAATCATGTTTCTGTCAGATAATCAGTACAGAATCAAATTGCACTACAAATGGGAAATGCTGTAGGAGATCAAAAACTAGCTCAGAGTGTGGCAATAGAGGCCACGTGAGTAATAGCCTGGGCAGATCTCAGCTTTCTCAGTCTTTAGCTGGTCTCTGTATTTCATTGCTGAGGCAGATAGGAGCAATACAAGGAAGCTTGACATGAACAAGGATCCATAAAACAATGCAATGTTCAAGGACTGAAAAATAAGAAAAAAGTACCTTTTGTACTGAGACTTAAAGGTAAGGGAAAGGATGAATACGCCCCTTACACAGTTAGTAAATAAAAATAAAAAGTTCAAACAACATTTGAGCTACACTCAATGACTATATCTAACAAGAAACAAAATTAGGCATTCTGTCTTGTTTCTTTCTTTTCTGCATTTATTCAGATTATTTGTAAAAAAGGCCATAGGCTAAACTGCCCTATGTCATTTTTGTTTGACATTCTCAGCACATATTTATACCCAGCTTTGATTATTGACTTAGTGTTCTGCTATTTCAGTTATTAAAATTGTGTAGATTCATTTAGCATTTTTCTCAAGCCCACTAATTAAAAGTTTACTATTACTTGTATCCTTGTTTTATACACATTTACAGTGTTAATAATGCTGCCTTTACAGCTTTATCAGCACTACTTATAAAAAATGAAAAAATAAAACATGAAACAGAACTGGAAAATAACAGTGGCTTATTAAATAGGATGGTGAGAACTGAATGACAATATTAGTTATCACTATCACAGCTGAACGCGTACAACTCATTAACTGCTTTTTTGGATTAGAAATACTTGTTGCCACTGTTTACATTATAGCACCGGCAGGGATTTGTTTTATTTCTTTTCTTTTGTTGACATTTCTCCTTTCTCTGAAGTTGTACAACTGTACATATAAGGAAGGGGATGTAAGGGAAAAACTCTCTTCTTGGGGTACAGGGTGCTTTCTCCTCAAAAATAGAAAACGATGTTTTTCAATATATTTTCATTTATTTTCTTATTTTTGAAGGGGGGGGCTTCAACTAGTTGTATTATTTTGGCTAGATCTTCAATTATTAGTTACTCAGGGACAAACAGTAGGTTCAGAAAAAGACATACATTTAGTTTGCAGTTATTATACTAACATCAGAAGCAGTGACATACATCTGCATAAATACAGCGTGACTTTTAAATTGGCAGGCTGCACATTATCACCCTGACATCTCATATGCGAGCCAGATGTACAGAATACTTTTTAATTGTTATGATTACTTAATAACTACCATTCTAATTAGTAAGTTTTATAAAAGATTTACTGAAGATAACTATAGCCAAGCAGCACAATTTCTACTCTGATGGAATGTCACTGCTATCTCCTTTTTACTGCTGGCTGATCTTAAAAATAGACTACTAAATACATTGTTAAATGGCAAGAGATATTTAAATTTCTGAAAGTTGCAACAAACTTGAGTTGGAGAGGTGGTCTTTGATCTGGAATGGTACAAATATTTATTTGTCTCTCTGCCTACTGATAACAAACACCCTTTGGCGCACATACATGTACATACCGAATTTATTTGAAAATTAGCATTGAGTAGTTACGATATTTGTCACTATTATTAGAAACATTGGCAAATAACTAGCAAATTGCTAGATATGTTGCCATCTTAATTGTGTGGAAACAAAAAGGTAACACATGAGGCCCCATCTTATAAAGTTTGAAATCTAAACAAATGAAATTGCATATTGCTTGTTGCAGAAACTAAATATGTCTTGAAGCAATATGTAAAGGAAAAGGCATCTATGTTTTTGTAATTTCTTATTAAATGACATAGTCATATCTTAGTAATGTAGATGGATTAAACTCCAAACATATTGTTGGCTAGTAACATTAACTGATAACTTGGAATCAAGAAAGGATTCAAGTATTTCAGAACAATGATAGGCAGAGAAATAATTTACTAAGAAAAGAATATTGTTAATTTCTTATAAAGATTGAATATATTAACTAATTTGTCCATTACCTGCAGTGGTGGTGCTGCAGTAGCATTGTCGCCTCACAGTAAGACGCTGTCTGGTTCGATTTTCAACTAGAGCGTCTTCTGCGTGAAGACATGCGCGAATGGCCGTACCTTCGTTGAAGGTTGTGCGTCAGGGCTGGTAACTCTGCGCATAAAAATCAACTACCAATCATTAGTGGATTGGTGGGCCGCTGTGGCGACCCCTAACCGGGAAAAGCCGAAAGACACAACAACAACAACAACAACAATAACAATTAATTTGTCCATTCTCAATCTTCTAGGACAAACTTGTACACTATCCACAGAAGAGAGAGAACTGTAGCTTTATTGTTGTGTGAACATTACAGAAAATACGCTCTTTAGATGGGTTTATACTCATACATTATAGGTTCATAGATAAATATTAGACTTGCTGACCTTATGGGCCATTCATAGTCTGGCCAATTTCAATCTGAAATGTGAGAATCAAACCCTGTATATTGTGGCTTCAAAGTAAACAAATAACCCCCAACTCCCTGCTACTTTGTACTTCCTCATGACTTGTCAGAGTTAAAAGACAAATCCCTGATTGCCTGATTGTCATGGTAGATGAAAACTCAACAACTGGTGTTCAGCTCTTGTCACCAAGAAAATGAATGGTCCACAAGATTCTCGGTTTTGACAGAATAAGTTGTTTAACAGGGTGTCCAAAGGGTGGCCTTGAATCCAGAAGCGGGGTAGAATTTATCTCATGTTAATTCAGAACTTTACAAAAATACTTATTTAATGATGTACTTTGCATTTTTTGCTGTCCTCTCCTGCAAACTACTGCATACCTAAATATATTAACTCTGAGGATGCATTCAATTGTAGACAGAGACAATACTTGATTTTCCAGCAAAACTCTATATTCCGTACAAAACTACTAGTTAATCTTTCTAGCAAAATCCTATACTCAGCACAACAGCTATACTTGCTATTTGCAGAAAAATCCTATACTCCATACAACAGTACTGCTTACTATATTCCAGCAGAGATGTGTATTCTGCGCAACAATACTATTTACTATTTTCAAGCAAAATGTGATACTACACATGAGAATACCAACTCCCAACTGTTCAACGTGAATGTTGATTTAGTGCTGCATCACATGGCAATGAAAGGGTCACCTGAGTAAGCCGGCCAGAGATGTGCTGCTGACTACACCAACGTTTGGTTAATATAGGTCATGAGGACAGTCACACACTAAAATCCCAGCGTCTGAGCAGCAGTTCCAAGCTCATCAGCTAGTCTGTGTCTTCCACACATAACTTGTCATAAGTAGGTAAAGAACAAATGCCAATTTCACATCTTCTGTATTTCCTTCAGAGCTACATATCACATTTTTACAAGTGAGCTAAATATCTGTAAAGGAAATATATTGATTTATTCACCTTTCCTTTGCTGTATTCACAATATATTCATCGTCTCATAGATAGATACTAGGGTTGCAGTCCAGGAGGCCATTAATGAACCTAGCGCAATTTCCCAGTTGCCCCCAACCACTGTCTGGTTAAGAGACTTGCACAAGGTTACACAACAGACAATTAAGAGCAGAGGGAATCAAACTCTGTACCATCTGAAGATTGTTTATAAAATCATCTCATGCAAATTGACCTTTTTTGTTTAACCTATCCCTTAATTGCTGGAGTGAAACCATGGTGTGCAGCTGAGCCACAGAGGATGTGGGTATAACTGCACCTTCCTAAACCACTTTGTTGGGTGTCCTGTTGTATGTTACTCCAAGAGCATGCACCTTGTGAAATGACTATTAGTGACCACTACAGGTCACTCTCTAAGTTGGATTTCTGTCAATCCTCTTCCCAAGGAAGCCAACTGTGCATCTTGAATGTTCATTCTTGCATTTCCTTGACTGACCCTCCTCCACTCAAGTTGAGTAGCCATTTCAGGTCTCTAGACTGACATATCAGCATGCTTATTCTGCAGCAACAGTTACATTTAGTTTGCAGAAATCTAGAACCTGACAGTAGATAATGACCATTTCATATGATACATGAGACCAAGATTTAAATAGATAAACAAATGTGAAACTGAAGTTACTGTACTCTGAGAAGAAGATCCTTTCATCATCTTCAAGGACTGAATCATCTGCATTATCAGCAGGACCCTGAATTCCATACCACTGCCATCCCCTGCAGGACAGAGCAGTGCAACATAATATGTGGACATCTTTTACTCTTTTTATTCAGATAAATAATCAATTACTCACTCATGCATAGCACAAAAGCTAAATGAACTGGGAATGAACCGCTATGTCACCCTCTGGATTGTCAACTGGCTCACAGACAGGATGCAGATAGCTACCTCCACAAAGACACCAGTCACCAGTAGAGTACCCCAGGCTTCTGTACTGGTACCTCTCCTGTCTGGCATCTACTTTTCTGAAGTAAAAGTCAATACCAAAGGGCCCTGACAAACTAAGTCTGCAGATGACTGTAAGCTAGGAGCAGTCATTGAACCCCCAAATGACTTAGCCATCCTACAGGAAGGTTTGTCTGAAATAAACAATCAGTGTCAAAATCATGGAACAAACTCCCAAGTCATGTAAAACAGAGCTACTCAATGACCCTATTTAAGCGTAATCTGGAAAACTGGATGGGAAACTGTAAATTTATACCAATACCAGGGGTTTGACCTATGTCCCTCTTAGCCAGGGGGCAGTAGGTGCTGTTCTTAGATTTGCGTGCAAACATACACTATATATCTTTTTTTTTCAGATGCCTTTAAGTATCACTGGTGACATAAACAAATTTACATCTATATAAGAACAATCAGACTGAATTGACAAGTTAAAATTAAAAAACATTATGCTTGACATATATTGCTATATATCATATAAACTAAGCAACATTATATAAGTTATTCAGTTCCTGCCCCTTTTTTTAAAGAAGAAACATCATTATTAAACCATCACTTGCGATATAGCCAAACATACATTTATATAAATGAAAACAAACCATACTGACACACTCCCAGTTGCAAACATTATATAATATCACTTATACTCTACCCAAACATCTTCAGTCAGACATTACATAACTCATTTAAGTCCTGCCTTCTTTTAAACCTCATTCTTCCCCTGTATGTATTGTTCCCACAATTCCCATTTTTCCTACGTAGTTTGCTCATACCCTATTCTAAATATCTCACTTCCAGCTGTTTTATCTCTGTTACTATATTCACGACTTCTAAGATAGTTAGATTAGATTTTGATTTCCATTTTCCAGTAACTGCTTTTTTGGCAGCTGTCATAATTAGAGACAGCAAGGCCTTGCCAGGTCTAGGCAATTCCAATTTTGTATCATAACTCAGAAAAATCATCTCCCTCATCACATCAGTCTGCCTGCCCAGCACCTCTGACAGGGCATTATTTATTTATTTATTATTTTATTTGCAGTTGGTTTACCAGGATAGTCCATTGGGCCAATAAGAACCCGTTTTCAATGGAGTCCTGGGGAGAAAAGCTCCAAAACAAAGGTTACAAAAAGATTAAAGCAGTTTACAATTTCAATCATTTGTAGGTTAAAGACAAAGCTTTAAAACATTGGTAACAAAAAGGATTACAGCAGTTTACAATTGTGGTAATTTGTGGGTTCAAGACAGAGCAAAGATTAAGCATTTACAAAGGAATTTTTTTCATTTTGTAGAAAAACTAAGATTTAAGCAGGTATAATAAAAATGTTAAGGTTACATCTTGTAGAAAAACAAAGCATTGCTGCAGTAAATATATAGTTTCTTGAGTGAAATAGTAGAATAAAAGAATTATAAGATGTCATTACAGTTGGCTTATTATTTGGTGTCTGGTAATATATGGTAAAGCTGCCCATAGGAAGTGAAGAATAGGCTAGGAGGGATGGGAGCAGGAGCATTCCCATGAGGATGTTAGATGTGAGTGCAGTGATTTTTTAAAAGCAGGGAGGTTGGTGGTGATACGGATGGAGGGAGGAAGGGAGTTCCATAGGCGTACCAGGGCAAAGGACAGGAGGTTTTGTCCTGGAGAGTGACGGGGTTTGTACAGTTTTATTAGGTTTTGGTTATTAGATCTTAGGAGTCTTTGTGGCAGGTGCATTTTAAAGGTAGAGCTGAGAGAGGGACAGAGGGAGGGATGAAAAATTAGTTTATGAGCAAAAGTAAGCTGAGTATAGGAGAGATGGTTCGGAAGCTCTAGCCAGTTAAGTTTGTGGAGAGATACACAATGATGGGTAGATGATTTGTGGCTAGTTGCAAATTTGGCAATTTTATTATAACAAGAAGACAGTTTTGTTTTGAGAGAGGATTGTAGGTTTGTTAGCAGAGGGGCACCATAAAGGAGGGAAGGGATGAGAAATGTAGTAGCAAGAGTGAGCTTAGTAGATGTAGTGAGGAATTGATTGTGTCGGTAGAGCATGCCAAGTTTTTGGTGGGTTTTTTTATGTTTAGTTGTAGGTGGTTATTGAATTTAAGCTGGTTGTCAATCTGGACTCCTAGTAGTTTGGTTTCAGATACCAGTTCAAGAGGTGTGTTATTCTGGCTAGTGATGGAAAATAGTTTTCTATCAATGGTGTTGGTTTTTGAGGGGGTAAATACCATAAGTTTGGTTTTTGATGCATTGAGTGCTAGATGATTGTCCATCATCCACTGTTCTGTGGTAGAGAAGGTGTCTTGAGTCAGTTTTAAGAGAGCAGGGATGGATGTGACTGAACAGATAATTGTGGAATCATCTGCATATTGAATAAGTTTAGCATGAGGAATTGAGTGGAAGAAATCATTTATGAATATATTGAAAAGGAGAGGACCCAAAATGGAACCTTGGGGGACACCAGTGGGTGTGTTAAGGAAAGAGGAGATGGCTTTTTTCCACTTGACAGCTTGTTGCCTGTTGGAGAGATATCTGGTGAACCAATTGAGAGAGGAATGGGATAGGTTTAGGTTAGATAGTTTAGTTAGGAGAAGGTTGTGAGAGATGGTATCAAAGGCCTTAGAGAGGTCTAGAAAGAGCGTAGATACAGTAGAGCCAGAATCTCTGGCTTTATTTACAGTTTCCAGGAAGGAAAGGAGGGCAGTCATGGTGCTGTGGCCGGGTCTGAATCCGTGTTGTGTGGGAGTTAGTAAATTATTGTTTAAGAGATTAGGAAGGAGTTGAAGATGGATACATTTCTCTAGAAGTTTTGATATAGGAGAGAGGATGGCAATGGGACGAAAGTTAGTAATATTGTTATTTTTGCCTTCTTTGTGCAGGGGAATGATGAATGCCCTTTTCCAGAGTTTGGGTACACAGGGAATCCTTAAAGTCCACTAACTCACTGCACTCTCAGAAAATATGTTCCCGATTACCTTTTTCTTTCCTTGTCACACCTCCAACATTTGCTGTCTGCCTGAGGAAAAATTCTCCGGAGTCTACTTGGGGTATAACAATATCTATATAAACATTTCCATGCAAAAATCTTATATATTTTATATTTTGTTGCATATATGGGGAGACATACATGTATCCTCTCATTGTTTCTTTGTGAAGTGCTTATCCAATCTCTCTTTCCAATCCTTTCTAACCTCCTCTGATTGATTCTTATAGTTATGTATTTATTTATTTATTTATTGACATTTGTTAACTGGGTTGCTCCAGCTGGGCTTGTGGCCCATTTTCAGTGGAGACCTGAGGAGAAAAGCTCCAAAAAAAAAACACAAACAGTTTACAGAGAATCAAACATTTGAGTCAAAATATGGTCAAAATCAGTTATACAAGAACGTTAGAGAGACAAAGCAAAAATGCAAACACATGATATATACATACCAATATTTTTGCAGACTAAAAAATATATTTACATATTTACAAAAAGAGTTAAGTCCAACAGTATTGACTGTAGATTTTAATAAGTATCCACAATAGTGGAGTACTTAGCTGTATGTGGAGGGATTGAAAAGATATATAGTAGGCCTGTGGGGCTTAAGTAGGGGCTTGTCAAGGACATATTCTGGAGGTTAAGTAGGTGAAGTTTGAGTTTTCCTTTAAAGTGGGATGGGTGGATGATGGAACAAATGTCTCTTGGGAGTTTGTTCCAGGCTTGGGTGATGGAGTGTTTATATAGGGGTTTGCCACCTATTTTTTTGGGTTGGCAGATTAGTTGTAGTTGCTGATTAGAGATACAGAGAGTCCACGGAGAAGTGCAGATAGAGATGAAGGAAGAGAGAGCAGAGCAGGATGAAGGTTTGTAAAGAATGAAATGTAACATTTGAAGTTGTGACAGCAGTAGAGGATGGGGGAATTCTAACCAGTAGAGAGTATTTAGAGCAAGGCAGTGATGTGTATTGTATGGAGAGTTTGTGATAAATCTAGCTATCTTCTGGTAAGTTTGTTGGAATTTGTTTAAAGTAGTAGTTTGGATGTTGGTGAGTACTAGGGCAGCATATAGAAGCCATGCAGGTTGATGCTGAGTTGTGGAGAGTCATTTTTAAGTTTAGACCAATCTAGGGTAACACCGCCTAAGATGGGGGTTTCAAAGGGAATATTGTGGGAAAACCAGGATAAGATATTCTCTAAAGTGAATGAATTTTTTCCATGGGGGATGTAGATGGCGGCAACAGCTAATTTTTTGTGAGGGTAAAGGTGGCAATTAAGGATGATGAGTTTAGCTGGGTGAAAGTCAGGGATGGGTGTGGGGAAAGGTGAGAGATTGAGGCTATTGGAGTGGAGGATGGCTACACCACCACCCTTTTTGGGAATCTATCAGATCGATAGACATTATAGCCTGGTGGGAGAATTTCATTGTTAGTGATATGTGGCCTAAGCCAGGTTTCAGATAAGGAAAGGATGTGAGGGCTTGTATGCATTATCCAGGCATGGAAAATTGGCGATTTTGTTGGTCGGACATTGAATATTTAGAGAGTACCTTGTCAGGTGCTTGGATATGGGTGAGTTTGGTGTAAGAGGCTGGATATGGTGAGACGTGTTTCAGGAAGGAAGGGAGGTACAAGATCAGGGGCGGTGTCTGACTGAGTGCACAGGGGGACGGGCCAGGCTTGGGGTGGACATCCTCAGATATGACTAAGTTATTAGTGGGAAGAGGGAGTACAGTAGTACATAGATGTAGTTTGTGTAACTTGGGTTTAGATTTGTAGGTAGGAGGGTGGATTTTCAATATAGACAGTTTGTGCACAGAAGAGGTGGAGAGGTTGAAAAGGGCTGGGGAGATATGAAAGTAGGAAGGTGCAGAATGGGTGTGAAAGGTACAGGAGGTAGGACAGCATAAAACAGAATGAGGAAGGTGTGAGTGATAAGAGGTTAGAGCAGAGAGAAGAAGTAGGAGTGAGGGGGTAACTGGTTCATAGGGTGGTACTGGGCTATCTGCCCGAAGGCATATATTAGCCCAGCCACGTTGTGCGGTATTCACTGCCCCTTTAGTAGTTCCCTAGACCCTTTTACTAGCAGCTAGTACCCTTGGCCCCTATATAGTAGTGCTGTTGGTGTGATCCCTGGTGTGAACTTTCTGTTACCCATCCACTCATCAAGGTTCCTCTTGAAGAGTGATAGTGAGGGGCTCTACCTTATGTAGATCGGGATCCTGTTCCACAGTAAGGGAAGTCTCTGCAAAGGGAATCTATCCCTCCAGCATGTTCTATTCATTGTTGTGTTGAGGTTTATATCCCTAGACCGTGTAGCTCAAGTAGATTTGGTTTTGCTAAGATGGAGCATGTTCAACAATTCTGGGTTGGACATGGCTCTGTACGTTAGACAGAGATCGCCTCTGAGAAAGTGGTATGCAACAGAGAACAGTCTTAGCTTTTTCAATCATGCTGCATAGGGAAACTGTTTGAGGCCAGTAATCCTCTTGGTTAGGTACCTTTGTGGTCTCTCCAGTTGCTGGAGATGTCTAACCAGGTACATTCCAATTGGTACATTGTACTCAATAATGGGTCTGATGAGGGAAGTGTAGAGGGGCACCATTACATCCTTAGATCTTGAAGCGAACCCTTTCCTGATCAGATGGGTCATATAGAAGGATTTTCTAACCACTTTGGCAACATGGTTATCAAAGGAAAGCTGACTATCTACTTGGGTCCCTAAATCCCTTATTTCTTCTTCAGATTTCAGGGGATTACCTCCTATGTTGTAGTTTATGGTACTCTGTTTTTTCCAAAGGGGATTACTATGCATTTTTTTGCATTTAGCTTGAGACCATGGCTTTGACACCATGCATCAGTCTCATTCAGGCCCTTCTGGAGGATCTCCATGTTGGCCGGAGACTCTAATGATAATGATAAGGGGTTGCAGTTTTGATGGAGGGTGTAGGGGTTATAGACAGGGTGTAATAGTAGGGTAAGGAAGTGATGTATCTGGAGTCTGGCAGAAAGTATTTTGTCAGTGGATGCTGGGAAGGAAGAGGAATAAGTGGATGGTATAGGGGGTAGGGTAGGACAGTGGACTGAGCCTGAGTGGAGTGAGGGTGAATGGAGCGGGCATGGCCAGGTCAGCAGTGTGAAACATCATGAAAATAACAATCAGAAAGGAAGCAACTGTGAAAATCAGAGCTGAAGAGGTAAAAAGAGAGCAGGCCAGAGATTGAAATGTTGCAGATATAAATTAAAAATAGGAAACAAAGGGTACAAAAGACATACTAGGGGTTAAATAGCACTGTAGAATGTTGCTGGCAACAGTAAACCTACATATAATAGAACTATTGAGAGTTAAAATAACATTAACTAAAAGCTATTGGTACTATTGTTAGTTAAAACAACAAGGAATATGGCAGACTACTGGCATTGTCCTGGTGGCCAAAGTAAGTTACTACAGCCAGAAAAACTAACCTGTGTATGTGCTCACCTGCTCTTCAGTAATACTCCATATTATCATGCAATATTTTATTTGCTCTATTAATTATTCCTTTTTTAATGGCAGCTTCTGTTCTAAATTCTACTAAAAAGTCTACCAGTGCTGGTCTTTCATTTAAGAACATCCCCATTTCTTTCTCTTTGCCTATACTCTGATATCAATCCTTGATAGGGGAGGCAATTTCTAACATGCAACCCAAATAAGTTATTGGCATCTTCTATCATCTTTCCCTCTTTTTGTCAGTCTTCTCCAATAAATTCCAGCCCCCCCTGCCTATTTTCTATATCCCTAATTGCAGTAATCCCTATTGGCAGAATCTCCTTTCTCTATTCCCATGATGGCTTAGTTCTTAGAATACTTTCTGCTAATTTACGGACATAATATTCTGCATGATTATTGTTATTCTCCTTAAAGGCCTGCATCCAAAATCCCAGTCTCTCTTTGTTTCTTGAGCTTCTCCCTGTTTCAACATCATCCCTTTCCACTTTGAATTATAGTTTTCTGCTTGTGTTTTTATATGAGAGAGAGAGAGAACATATAAACTATATATCTTGGTCCATAAGGGAACAAGGGTATAATGCGGCTAGGCTTGTAGAGGCAGGCTTGTAGAGGCCTTAGGGCTAATAGCCTAGTAATCGTCTATGATTCTAAGATCCTATGGTGAGAAAATAAATGCCAAACAATGCATTATTGTGTCCTTTGAGAAGTCATCTACCCCAGGGAACTACCACATTCACAATACTCCCTTAAGAGTTGACCCAACTGTTCAGGATTTGGGAACTTATGTGGACAATGACCTAAATTTTGACCAATACGTGTCTATTACTATAAAACTGTATTTTTATTGCACAGCTTATAATCAAAGGGATTATGTCTAGATCTAGGGATGTCATTGTGTCCCATTGTTCAGCCTTCATTAGGCCGTCATTGTATATAATGCCATATTTGGCATGTATCTGTCCAGACCTATGCAACTACTGGAATGCCCACAGAGATACCTTACTAAAATGGTGCAAGGCCTAAACAACATGCCTGGCATGGACTGCTTGAAAGCCCTGTCACTATGCTTGATATCCTGCTAAGAGAATGCCTTGTACTACTAATGGACAGAGGCAGTTCCTAAATGCTTTATCTTGTGCTTAGGTCCCCTCAGATTTATGACATGATCCTAGTTATTCTCATTAAGGGTAATATATAATTAACAACCATGAGATAGGTAAGGAAAATCTATATCCACATGGGATAGGTTATTTTGAGCAAAAAAAAAAAAAAAAGGGAAACTGGATTGGCTTAAAATTACCTGCAAGGCCACCTGGCCTAGTACTTACCTATGAACCTATAAATGCAGTTTTTGTTAACAAATCTCGTCACTTCTTAGACTTCCCTTCCACCATCTACTTAACAGCATGTGACTTTTGTTTTGCATAATATACATCCTAGTTTACAGAAATATGTCAGCACTAATCATTTGTGAAGCATCCACCTGGGCTTCCATCCATAGCTTTTCTAGATATTTCAAAGTGGGTATTCACTTTAGAAGCAGAGTAGAATTTGCCCTTGCAGCCTTGCACAATCTTTGGTTCTCCCACCCTAGGCCTGTGGCCCAAATACTCATTTCCAAGCATAACTAATGAAAATGCAGTTCTAGTCATTATGATGAAGGTAGAACAGCTGTGTGAGCATGCTCACTATAACTGTAGATATTCAAATACTTATATGTTTCAGTACATGGTACCTCCCGCCAACACTTTAAGACCTTGCCTTCTTTCTCTAGTCGGGAACTCAGAAAACTTGTGGGTAGTGACATACTTCTTCTCTTAAACTCAAGTGTCCCCTCACCCCCCACACACCTTTTGGAAAGACTTTAGGACCTTGCCAATCTGCTTGGAATGAGGCAATCCTACCTGAGCAGATTTTACAGTTGCATTTATTGGTGACGTTCTTAATCACAGAAAAAAAATCAAGGATATCATGGACTGACCTCCCCTTTTTACCAAGCATTCTACTAATCTCTTCAGCATATGGGGAGATTAACTTCATTCTAGGGATACTCAAAGTGCTTCGACTTAAGCCAGATGACTGAACATCTGCCTGCAACTAATTACTAGGCATTTTGAATGATACTACAACAACAATCCTTGTATTCAAAGCTTACTATTATGAAGAATATTCACACACAACTGTAGTTTACAGTGACATTGAAATCAATCTGATAAAAATAAAATATACAGAAAATTTACTTTTATATGGGTACTGTATCTTGAAGTTTAACAATATATATTAAAACAAATTAAATATGAACACTAAAGTACAACCTTCAGAAATAATCACTTTCTATTTAACTTCTTGTTTCTAAATAGATAATGGAAATTAATTACAATTTTTTTATGAATTTGTGGAACAGTAATACAGTACAGCTGCTATGTCTAGCATCACACACATTCTCAGCATTAAATGCAATGCAGGATAACAACATATTTATTTTATTTATTTATTTTATTTTACATTTGTTGACCTGGAGTGTCTGACTGAGTTATTGCCCTTTTTCAGCGGATGCCCGGGGAGAAAAGATATACAATGCAATAAAAATAGCAATAGAGGATTTTGGTAGTTAAAATACGTAAGCTAAATACATGTATATTGTTAACAGATTAATCAGTACTATCAACAAAAAGGAGAATCTTAAGAAAGTAGAATAAGTTGCATGTTTGGTTTAAAAAGAGAGTTGAGTAAATAGAAGGTTTTGTTTGCAGAGTAGGAGAAACTTAAAAGGTTACATAAGCATTTCAGGGAGCAGAGTATAGAAGAAGCTTTGGAGGTTGCCTAGGAAGCATAGGATGAAGTAGTTAATGATAAGCTTTAGTAAGTTAGTTGAAAGCAATCTGATTGCTGTCTGATAATGCTGTCTGCAGTCTGATAAAACATAATCAGTCTAATTGAGGTTGTAACAGTTGCCATCCCATAGTGATGGTCACTTCTTAGAAATGACCACTACTGTCTGCAGGATTTTGCTACATGCCCTTCTTGGTTTACATATAAAGTTTGCTTAACGATTTCAGGATGACAGAAGCTTTGCTAATATTCCTCTGATCTTGCTTAAAAACTAAATAGTTCAACTAATGGGCTTACTTATGCTGCATGGAAAATTACTTTTAAAATTGTTTTCTGTTTCTCTCTCGGTCTCATTCTCCCTCTCTCTAATTTTGCTAAATTACAGATTAGAAAAGATTGTAAGTTAACACAACACAGCAGTAATTTTCCCTCAGAAGTCATAAAGTGAATATGTCTACATCTACATCATGCAGTTATGGTCTGGCAATGTCACATGGCCTCCATTAGTGCCATTTAGAAATCATTTCTTATTTTATTATTCACACAAAAAGAGAACTACAGCTGTTTAAATGTTAAAGCTATTTCTAAGCATTCATGCAGGCTCTTTGTACTCCTTATTTTGCGACTAAATTAACTCCAGTGGTCAAATGTAAAACATATTTAAAATAAAAGCATTTTACATGACTAAAGGATACATTATTTGGAGAATGTGATGTTACTATAAAATACTGATGCACAATAAAGTAAATAATAATCATATGCATAGGAAATGGCTAAATATCAGCTGCTGTTCATATAAATCTCTGTTTCAGTAGTCTTAGCTATATAAATTACATCATGCTAAGGATAAAATAACCAGCCAGCTGCATAAGCTTTCAGGGACCTTCCACATGCCTACACCATTAATCAGCTCAGGCTGAACTGACTAAAAAGTAAGGTTTGGATACCAAGTCTTTAAAACCTTTACTGCCACTGAAAATTACTCTTTTTGTGGGCTTTTTGAGGGCTGACTGTCCGCAAACACTGTTCAAATGCTAGGCAGATAAGTTCCCTTCAGGGAAAAAGCCTTCCACTTTACTTTTTATGACAGCTATTCATCATCATCATCTTCTTTCGGCTGTTCCCTTTAGGGGTCGCCACAGCGGATCATCTTTTTCCATTTCTTCCTGTCCTCTGCATCTTGTTCTGTCACACCAACCACCTGCATGTCCTCTCTCACCACATCCATAAACCTTATCTTAGGCCTTCCTCTTTTCCTGTTACCTGGTAGCTTCATCCTTAGCATCTTTTTCCAATATACTAAGCATCCCTCCTCAGCACATGTCCAAACCAATGTAATCTTGCCTCTCTGGCTTTGTCTCCAAACATTTCAATCTGGGCTGACCCTCTAATATACTTATTCCTAATCCTGTCCACCCTGGTCACACCCAGTGCAAATCTTAACATCTTTAACTCTGCCACATCAAGCTCTAACTCCTGCCTTTTTGTCAGTGCCACTGTATCCAACCCATATAATATAGCTGGTCTCATTACCCTCTTGTAGACCTTCCCTTTCACTCTTACTGGTACTTGTCTGTCACAAATCACTCCTGACAATCTTCTCCACCCAATCCATCCTGCCTGTACTCTCTTCTTCACCTCCCTTCCACACTCACCATTACTCTGAACTATTGATCCCAAGTATTTAAACTCATCCACCTTCGCCACCTCTACTCCTTGCATCCTCACCATTCCTCTATCCTCCCTCTCATTCACACACATATATTCTGTCTTAGTCCTGCTGACCTTCATTCCTCTTCTCTCTAGAGCATATCTCCATCTCTCTAGGGTCTCCTCCACCTGTTCCCTACACTCACTACAGATCACAATGTCATCTGCAAACATCATAGTCCACGGGGACTCCTGTCTGATCTCGTCTGTCAACCTGTCCATCACCATTGCAAATAAGAAAGGGCTCAGAGCTGATCATTGATGTAATCCCACCTCCACCTTAAATGCATCCGTCACTCTCACTGCAGACCTCACCGCTGTCACACTACCCTCGTACATATCCTGTACCACTCTTACATACTTCTCTAACACATCCGACCTCCTCATACAATATCACAACTCCTTTCTAGGCACCCTGTCATATGCTTTCTCTAAGTCTACAAAAACTCAATGCAACTCCTTCTGACCTTTTCTGTACTTCTCCATCAACACTCTCAGAGCAAACATCACATCTGTAGTGCTCTTTCCTGGCATGAAACCATACTGCTAATCACTAATCATCACCTCCTTTTTTTAACCTAGCGTTCACTACTCTTTCCCATAACTTCATGCTGTGACTGATCAATTTAATCCCTCTGTAGTTACTACAGCTCTGCATATCACCCTTATTCATATAAATCGGTACCAAAACACTTTTTCTCCATTTCTCAGGCATCCTCTCACTTTCCAAGATTTCATTAAACAATCTGGTTAGAAACTCCACTGCCATTTTACCTAAACACCTCCATGCTTCCACAGGTATGTCATCTGGACAAACAGCCTTTCCGTTCTTCATCCTCTTCATAGCTATCCTTACTTCTTTCTTGCTAATCCATTGCACTTCATGATTCACTATCCCCACATCATCCAACCTTCTCTCCCTCTCATTCTCTTCATTCATCAACCCCTCAAAGTACTCTTTCCATATGCTCAATACACTCTCCTCACTTGTGAGTATGTTTCCCTCAATATACTTTATCACCCTTACCTGCTGCATATCTTTCCTAGCTCGGTCCCTCTGTCTAGCCAGTCGGTAGAGGTCCTTTTCTCCCTCCTTATTGTCCAACTTTTCATACAACTCTTCATATGCCTTATCCTTAGCCTTCACCACCTCTCTCTTTACCATGCACCTCATCTCCTTATACTTCTGTCTACTTTCTTCATCTCTCTGACAATCCCACCTCTTCTTTGCCAGCCTCTTTCTCTGTATACTCTCCTGTACTTCCTCATTCCACCAACATGTCTCCTTGTCATCCTCCCTCTGTCCAGATGTCATACCAAGCACCTTTCTAGCAGTCTCCCTTACTAGCTCTGCTGTAGCTATCCAGCTATGTGGTAACTCTTCTCTGCCACCCAGGGCCTGTCTTAACTCTTCCCTGAACTCCACCTCACAATTACCCTTTTTCAGTTTCCACCATTTGATCCTTGGTG
Organism: Protopterus annectens; assembly: GCF_019279795.1. Lineage (NCBI taxonomy): Eukaryota > Metazoa > Chordata > Ceratodontiformes > Protopteridae > Protopterus > Protopterus annectens. The sequence goes on along the minus strand of NC_056735.1, from coordinate 115,084,056 downwards.
CAGCCCTTACACTCCTCCTACTCTTCTTGCTCACCAACGTCACCCTACAAACCACCATCCTATGCTGCCTAACTACACTTTTCCCGGTCACCACTTTACAGTCTCCAATCTCCTTCAAACTGGCCCTCCTACATAAGATATAATCCACCCATGTGCATCTTCCTCCACTCTTGTATGTTACCCTATGCTCCTCCCTCTTGGTAAAATATGTATTCACCACAGCCATGTCCATCCTTTTCGCAAAATCCACTACCATCTGACCTTCTGCATTCCTTTGCTTAACACCATACCTACCCATCACTTCCTCATCCCCTCTGTTCCCTTCACCAACATGCCCATTGAAATCTGCTCCAATCACCAATCTCTCACCCTCGGGTACAGTCATCACCACTTCATCCAACTCACTCCAAATTTTTTCTTTCTCATCCATCGTACACCAAACTTGTGGAGCATATGCACTAACAACATTCATCATTACACCATCAATTTCCAGCTTCATAAACATCACTCTATCCGACACTCTTTTCATTCAGATTAGGCATTAAATCGAGGTCCTATCTACTTGAGATGGTAGTAGCAAACATAGATATAAAATATCCAATGGCCCCTATTGAAAAGAGTAGGTGAAGCTCCTCAAAGCCCTGGTCAAATCTCCCTGAGTAGTATAAATACCACATAAGTAAAACATAATACCACATAAGTACAACATAATACCACATAAATACAACTAAAAAATCTACCTTTAGAAGAGGCTGTAGCTCACTTTAACATTAGATTCTTAAGTATCCTTGAGTCCCATGCTCCAGCACGTACAATAAAATCTAGATCAAACACAGCACCATGACTCACAAAAAAGACCAAATCTAAAATCAAAGCTAGAAACAGAGCCTGGGACAGCTGGAGAACAACCAAAGCCCCACTTGACCAACTAAAATATTGTCAACTCAAGAATGACACAAAAAAATCTATTTTACTGGATAAAAAAAGCTTCTACCATAATCTCCTACAAAAACACCAAAACAACCCCCAAAAGTTCTGGGCAGACTTAAATCAACTACTTCATCCAAGACATTCTATCACCCCAACACCGGCTAACCATACCCATAGTTCCTTAGAGATAATAGCTAACGCTTATAATAACTTTTTCACCAAAACAATCCAATCCCTAGCAAGTCGCCTAACCTCCACAAACTTAAACCACATGCATAATTTATCCACAGATCACCCCGAATTTAGCCTCCCATCAATATCCACTAGTTTTATCAAAATTCTAAAAAATCTAAAACCTACCACCCTCGCTGCTGACCTCCTCCCTGCAGAGTACCTGCAAATAGCTGCAGATGCCATTGCATATCCCATATCTATCCTTATCAATAGAACCTTATCCAAAACTGCTATCCCCTCCCTCTGGAAAATATCCTACGTCATCCCATTCCATAAAGGAGAAATGTGCACACAAGCAACTAATGCAATACCTTACACGGAATAACTTACTATTCCAACTCCCATCATGGCTTCAGGCCATACAACAGCACCACCTCAGCCCTCCTTTCCTTTACTAATGCCATAAACAATAACAGAAATGACAATAGGCTAACCTCCGCTCTCTTCCTTAACCTATCAAAAGTCTTTGATGTGGTCAATCATGAACTTCTCATTCTTTCTCTAAAATCCATTTTCATCAACACACACATTATCCAGTGGTTCCAGTCCTACCTAACTGGTAGACAACAGGTGGTACTATGGCAGGGCAAACTCTCCAGTCACCTACCTCTCACACTTGGTGTCCCTCAAGGCTCCATAATAGGCCCACTACTCTTATAGGTTCATAGGTTCATAGGTTCATACTAGGCTATCTGCCCTAGGGCATTTATAAGCCTAGCCAGAGTGTGTTTGGCTTTCGCCACCCATTTTAAATTAATTTTGCTATGCCCTTTTTCGAGGTTAGTATACTGTGCCTCTGTCTAACAGTGACACAGAAGTGATAACCGGGGTAAACCTACGATCTCCCATCCACTCATCAAGATTCCTCTTGAAGAGACTCAATGAGGGACTCTGCCTAACCTGGACTGGGATTTTATTCCAGAGTGAAGGGAGCCTCTGGGTTATGAATCTGTCCCTCCAGCATGTCCTATTTATTTCAGTGCTGAGGTTCAAGTCTCTAGAGTGCGTAGCTCGATGGGATTTGGATTTTCTGAGGTGCAGCATGTCCATTAATTCTGGGTTGGACATGGCTTTATACGTCAGGCACAGATCGCTGAGTAGAGCTGGAGTTTCTTTAACTGGGCAGCATATGGCATCTGTTTGAGCCCTTTGATCCTCTTGGTGAGGTAGTTTTGGGGTCTTTCCAGTTGCTGCAGGTGTCTGGAAAGGTACATCCCGAAAGGGGCATTGTACTCAATTATGGGCCTGATGAGGGATGAGTAAAGAGGCACAATGGCCTCCCCTGATCTAGATGTGAATCCTTTCATGATTAGGTGGGCTATATAAAATGTTTTTCTAACCACTGTGGCCACGTGGTTGTCAAATGAGAGATTGCTATCAACTTGGGTCCCCAGGTCCCTAATTACTTCTTCTGTACTTAATGGATTACCACCTATGTGGTAATTTGTGGGCAATTTGTTTTTGCCAAAGGGGATGACTATACACTTTTTGGCGTTTAGCTTGAGGCCATGGCTCTGGCACCAGTTGTCTGTTTCTATGAGACCCTTATGGAGGATGCTTGTGTTGGCTGGAGAGTCAATTATGGCACCCAGTTTGCAGTCATCTGCAAACTTGGTCAACCACAGTCCTTCTGTGTTGGCCTGTACCTCCGAGAAATATATACCGAACAAGAGAGGTCCCAGGACTGAGCCTTGTGGGACGCCACTTGTAACTGGTTTGGAGTCTGTCATGGCTCCAGCAATTCTATCCATGTGGGTTCTGTCCTTGAGCCAGTTTGCAACCCATCTAGTGACATAGGGGTTTATATTTAAGCTGGTGAGCTTATCTATAATGCCCGAGTGGGGTATTGTATCGAAGGCTTTTGCGAGGTCCAGGTAGGCTGTGTGGACCACCTTCCCCTCGTCAATGGCCTTGGTGACTGTTTCAAAGAAATCAACCAGGTTTAAGAGGCAGGATCTGCCCTTAACAAAGCTGAACTGGGTAGGATCCAGTGTCTGTAGGTCCCCAATATCTTTATTTATGAGGTCCATGATGATCCTTTCCATAGCTTTGCAGACCAAGCTAGTCAGGCTTATGGGGCGATAGTTTCCAGGATCTGTTGAGGCACCACCTTTGTGGAGAGGGACCACTGCTGCTGTACGCCACTCTTTGGGTACATATCCTGTAGTAAGGCTGAGATTGAACAGCAGTTTTATGTTTGGGTTTAGCTCTTCTTGGAGTTCATGTAGGAAGCAGCCTGGGACACCGTCTGGTCCCATTGATGCTGTGTTTTTTGCTTTGGAGAGGGCGGCTCTTACCTGAGCATCTGAGATGTCAGGGGGGCAGCACTCTACTGGGATAGATATTTGCCCTTTTGGTGGGGAGGGGGGGAGAAGTTTGCGCTGAACCTGTCAGCTAGGATGTTGGCAATGTCTGTGGGTTCGGTGTATTTTTTGTCATTTTGGACTAATTCTGAGCATATCTGGGAATTCCCACCCACGTTCCTAACATAACTAAAGAAAGCTTTGTGATTATCCTTAGTGTCCTGTGCAATTTTTCTCTTGAAGCTAGCCTTAGACGATTTTATGAGTGCCAGTAGTTTTTTGCTAATACTGATCAGAGATGCCTTCCCTTTTTGGGATTTTGCTCTATCATGTAGTAGCTTCCTCCTTTTATTGTATAGTTTTTTTATGGCTGGGGTCCACCAGACAGGACGTCTGCCTTTGGAGGATTGGGTCTTGGTTTTATTTGGGATTGCATGATCCATGCATTCCTGAAGGTGTTCATAGAATGCGTTTATAAAGAATTCTGCGGTCTGGGACGTATTTTACACAGGCCTGGGGGCTTTTAAGGATTCCACCTTGGTTTTGAGGAGTGTGAAATTTGCTTTAGAGAAGTTTTTCACTGTGGTTTTCTGGGCAGGGGGGGTGAGGTCAGGATTTGAATATCCAGTGAGATTAGTTTATGGTCTGATCTTACCAGTGAGGGATACAATTCTGGTCTGGAGCATAGAGTCCCCATGTTGGTGATGATCAGGTCCAGGATGTTTTCCCCTCTTGTGGGAATGGTAACAAGTTGTTCCATAGCATTTGAGTTTATAAATTCTAGGAACCTTTGGGCTAGGGTGTTGGAGCTAGAGTAATGCTCCCAGTCTATGTTTGGGTAGTTGAAGTTGCCCAATATAATGGTGTTTGGAGAGACCTTCATATTTTCCAGTGTTCTCAGGAAGGCCGAGTGGGGTTCCTGGGTTTGGGAGGGTGATCTGTAGCAGGCTATAAACTGGAAGGCAGTTTTACCCACTGTTAGTTGCACATGGATAGTCTCTGATGCTTTGTGCTGTGCCACCAACCTGGAGGTGTGGGTATCTTTGACGAATATTAATACTCCCCCTCCATTTGTGGTTCGGTCCAAGTTTTGGGGCCGAAAAGCATGGTATGAGGTATAACCTGGTAGTGCTGGGGTGCTCTCCGGAGCCTTGAACCAGGTTTCTGTTACTGCACAGATATCTATGTTCTCCATGCTAGGGAGAGTTTCGAGTGCATGCATCTTGAGGTTTAGACTTCTGGCATTGAGTAGCATTACTCTTAGTTTCTTATCCCTTGTGATACCTATGGAGGTGGGTTTGTCTTTTGAGCCTTGCCTAAAAAAGGCACTATGGGGGTAGCAAGAGCCTTTGCCAATATCTGAAAGCCCAGGGGTGACAGGTGCAAGCCGTCCCTAGTGAAGCATCGTGGCTTGTCGAGCATGTCATCCCAGGCTGACAGGCATTGGATCCCCTTTGAATGACACCAATACTTAAGCCAATTGTTGAAATTGATCATCTTGTCTTCATATTGTGGCATGATTCTTGGTGAGGGTAAGATGCTACTCAAGGTCAGGGTCATACCAGCCTGGGCTACATGCTCAGAGAGCTCTTCTATGTCTCTTTTCATGTAGTCCAGGGAGGTACGTCTCAGGTCATTCACACCAGCATGGACAATGACTGAGTCATATTTGTACTTGCCTTGGAGTGACCTGAGTGCTTGTGTTATGTGGCGGATCCTAGCGCCCGACAGGCAGCTCACCGTGACCTTATCCTTGTTCAGCCTGGTGAGCGGGACGTCAGTGTGCCTGACGATAGAGTCACCTATTACAAGTGTATCAGGTGTGTTGTTTAGCCTTAAGGGCTGTGACTGTTCGGCACACTGGCTTTGTGAGCTATGTGTTGCACGTGTTTTGTTTTGGGGTAGCGGTTGCTTGGGTGTCTGCTTTGGAGGTCTCTGCTGCTTAGGCAGATTTTTATTTAGAGCCTCCGAGTATGTTTTTGTGTGTTTATGTGTTTGGTTTGCTGTCGTGGTTGGTCTATGTGAGACTGGAATTGTAGTGAGTGTGGTTTCCTTCTCCTCCTGATTGGTTACGCCAGTACCGAGTTCAGAGAGCTTAGCCTCCAGTTTGGCTATATGGTTGCATCTCTCACATGTGTTGGAATTTGTTGGGAGGAGGAGAGGGTTGTCTGTGTACATGAGACAGTTGTAACATTGCCTCAAGATTCCCAGATTCACCAGCTGGACCAGAGAGGAGATTGACAACTGACCTTTGGACATGCTAGAATAGTATTGAGAATTCCTTTATAATTGAAAAAAAGGGCCAATGGGGAACAAGGTACTCAAGGGGAGTTTGTGAGGGTGTAGTGCTTTTAATTTTTTAGTGCTGACTTAGTGAGCAAGTGCCAGGTAACTTAAAAGCAATGTGTTACAGGTAACTTAAATGCAAAAACGACAAACAGTAACTTTCTTTCAAGTGAAACAAGGAAATAAAGTACAGTAAGCAATGCAGATATCACTAGGGATCCACAGAAGCACTGAAAAGCTGCATTTTAGGTGGAATTAGCTTTTCAGGGAAATAAGCAAACAAACAACAAGCATACAAACAAAGCTAGATTCAGCAGGCCTGGATCAAGTCTATGCTACAGCAAACAAGGTGTACCAATTTCAGTAAGAAACAGTTGAAATATGCAGGCACTATAAGCCTTTAACCAAAAATTCCCAGCTCAGAAGGGCAGAGTCCAGCCTCTCCTCCCACAAGAGTGCAGACCACGAACCTTCTTAATGTAAAATAACTGGCCTGAAGCCCAAGTGCTTAAACCAGAACTAATACACTTTTAGAATAACAGACACTGAGCCCTCAATCAGCAGTTCCCAACTTAGAAGGATGTAAGCTACCTGTCCTGCCACCACAGTGCAGGCCACAAACCTTCCTAATGTAAAATAACTGGTCTGAAGCCCAAGTGCTTAATCCAAAAGACTTAGAATGATAGCTACACTTTATTCAAGTTACTACCAAGCAGTAATAAATACAATTGAATACTTTAAAGAATGCCTGGATTAGTGTTCAAGTTATACAAACAAAGCTAGATTCAGCAGGTCTGGATCTAGTCTATGCTACAGCAAACAAGGTGTACCAATTTGAGTAAGAAGCAGTTCAAATATGCAGGCACTATAAGCCTTTAACCAGAAATTCCCAGCTCAGAAGGGCAGAGTCCAGCCTCTCCTCCCACAAGAGTGCAGACCACGAACCCTCTTAATGTAAAATAACTGGTCTGAAGCCCAAGTGCTTAAACCAGAATTAATACACTTTTAGAATAACAGACACTGAGCCCTCAATCAGCAGTTCCCAACTTAGAAGGATGTAAGCTGCCTGTTCTGCCACTACAGTGCAGACCACAAACCTTCTTAATGTAAAACAACTGGTCTGAATCCCAAGTGCTTAAACTAAAAGGCTTATAATGAGTTACATTCTTCTACTTCTATATTTTTATCAGTAATCTTCACTCTGCTATCCCTAAAGCTACCTGTACTCAATATGCAGATGATTCCACTCTCATCTGTTCAGCCAACTCCCCATCCGAACTACAAATCTTAACCCAAAAACCATCAATAAGAAGCTTGGATCACTGTAAAGAAACAAGACACTCTTAACCCAATGGCTAGGACTAAAATTGCCCGATCACAACTACTCTCTACTTTTTTATATGCCTCACCTGTACTCTCAAACCTCAATAAAACCAAACTAAGTAAGCTGTCCCATACCTACAACCATATTGCCAGATTCGCCACTGGCTCCACCTATAGAACCCATCACTGCCAGAACATGAAACAACTAGAATGGATAAAACTGCCCAGCTTAATTCAATTCAATCAACTCTTAATAGTGCACAAAGTTCTGTACCACCCTAAAGATACTCCCTCTTTTATAAATATTATTAAGCCATATAGCAACGTGAGATCCCTATGGTCAACCGACAAATTACTGCTCCAAACCCACAAAGCTAATAACTCAGCTGGTGAATCCCTGTTCACCAGCTTTGTTGGCAAAATTTGGAATGCCTTGCCAAACTATATAACCCTACAATCCTCCAAAAGTCTCTTAAAAAAAACCTCAAACAGTATCTCAGATTGAACTGGCTATGCCCATGTAGCAATCCGGATTACGTTATAAAACAAAAATATAATCAGCAATTATCATAGCATTATCAGTAATTATCATAACATCTAACTACATCACCATGCTATGTATCCGGTCTTACTGTAATTGCGTCTGTCCATTAGAACTGTGAGTCCCTACTAGAGACTAACTGTGAGTTACACTATTACTTGTAATTGTCTTTGTTGATGAGAACTGGGAGTCCCTACTAGGGAACTTTACCAAACCAATGTACATAAGATGTATTACCACTTTGTTTTTATATATTCTAATGTGTTTTCTAACTTCTTGTGTAACCTTTGTATGTCTGTCCATGAGAACTGTGAGTCCCTACAAGGGAACACTTCTAAACCAATGTACATAAGGTATGTTACCACTTTTTTTATATATTCTAATTGTTTTCTAACTTCTTGTGTATCCTTTTGTATGTTTGACTATGTGGAGCTTTTCTCCTCAGGCCTCCGCTGAAAATGGACATGTATCCAGTTGGACTATCCTGGTAAACAAATGTAAAATAAATAAAAATAAATAAAATAAGGTCTTCCCTGAAGAGAGGCCACCAGCCTAGTAGGACTAGCCAGGTCAACAGTTGATATGTAAATAAATCATTTTTTACTTTTGTGTTAATAAGATGTTAAAAGCAATTTAGAACTACTTTTTTCTGGGTTAAGAGTTATGTTACTTTACTTTTGGGGGGCTGGGGTAAATTTTTTAAAGTAATCCACACTAGCACCTCTGTCAGGCAAAGCAATAAAGCCACAGATAAAATCTTCAGTGAACACTCATTTATTTAGCAGATTCGAACAGTTGCAGAACCACCAGCACTAACACAAAACACATAAACGTCTTAAAAGTCTCTGTTTTCATTTGATACACTTCATCAGATGTGAGTCATCAGTAAATGATTCAGTTTATATGCTTAAAATAGTGACATCACATAAAAAACATCCAATAATAAAAATTCATACAAACTTTAAATTGTTAGCTTAAATTAAAATAAAGTGCCTTTATGCATGTGCAAATTATGTACATAATGTTTTAATCAAATAAATATTATAACAAGTGTTTTTAAACTGTATTAAATAATGTTTTAAAAAAGATAACTTTTAAAACCTTAAGTATGTATGAAAGTGAACCATTTCATGCGTTGCACCCTCATTGGTTTACTAATATCCAAGCACTGTCTACTGTCTTAAAATATATAACGTTCTCTAAACAAATTGAAAACTTTAAAATACAGTAAAACCATATATCTTTAAATAATTTGTTTGAGTAATAATCAATGCATATGAAACAGGATGATATTGAATGTTAAAAAATACAATAATTTGAACAAATCAACAAGCATTTCATAAAACTCATTTTATGAAGACATATTATAAATCCCCCATTTAAAAATTACATGTTTCACTAAGGCAAGGTTATATTAGCAAGCTGTGCAAGTGTACAGTTTTACAACTTAGCCGCTCTTAATTTAGGTAGGGGGGCAAGTGACAAATAGTCATTCAATCCTGTTTTTTTTATTGGCTTGTAAAGTCAATTGCCACCATAATTCTCTATATTCAATTGTTTCTTCCCACATGCCCCGGCGTCTTTCCATATTTATTTTTTTCTATCACAAAAAATAGAAAATGTGCTTCTGGACATTCTAATGTCTGTTTATAGAGGGCACTATTGTCTTTCTTGGTCTGAATGTCATACATGTGTTCATAAATTCTTTTCTTAAGCTTTTGTTTCTGTTTTACCTATATTGAAAGCTTGACATATAGCTAAGTACACTAAACCCCCAGATTTACAGTTACTATAATCCTTACTTCTTAACATTGTTTTCCTGTTTTCCATGGTCACAGTTTCCTTGTTAAGAATACATTGTGAACAACGGCCACATTTACAGGTTCCATATCTCTTCTTGATGGTCCCTACTTTAAAATTATTGCTACTTTGTAGAAAACTTTTCAGATTTATTGCGTTCTTATAGACCACCTTCAAGTCACCTCTGTTGATCATTTCTAAATCAGTGAATGTAAGAAATTTATTCCATTCATTAGTGTGAATATTTTTAACTAGGGTTGAGCTGTCATTATATTCAATAACTAATACCTTATCAAAATTCTCACTTTTTATAGGATTACCCATGTGAATTTCATCAAACTCTAACTCCAGGATAGGCAGGTATCTTACAGTTCTCCCTTTGAGTACCTCCTCACCTACCTTCTTAAGGAGGTCATGTGGGTAATTACTCTCTTTAAACATCTGCTTAAGAAATGCTATCTCTTTAACAAAATCTTCAGTATTAGAGGTCATTCTACTAGCTCTAATAAATTTACCTTTGACAATGTGTTGTTTATAGTGAAACTGATATACACTATTAAAGTGCAAATATGAATTACAATATGTGCTTTTTCTATATACCTTGTAATTAAACACATTATTTTTCTTGTATACTTCTATGTTTAAGTATTCCAACTTATCTGGGGAATATTTGTAGGTGAATTTTAAAAAATTTGTACGATTATTTAAAAAAATCCATAAAATTTAGGATATCTCCTTCTGAGCCAATCTATAAAACACAGATGTCATCCAGGAACCTTTTGTAAAGAATCCAACAATGTTTATAAATAGAATGTAGCACATATTTTTCTTCCCACTTTGCTAAAACCAAATTTGCATATGTGATGTGCATATTGCACCCATTGCTACTCCTTTAGATTGATGAAAAAATTCACCATTAAAATAAATATAATTGTATTTCAAAACTAATTCCACCAACTGTAAAATTAATGAACATTCATCATTTGTCCATCTTCATATATTTTTTCTTCAAGTAGAGCAAGGCCTTCCTGATGGGGAATACTTGAAAACAAGTCTACAACGTCTATGGTTAGAAAACCCATATTTTCCTTGTATAATTCCTGTTTGAGGCTCCGTAACAAATCCCAAGAGTCCCTTAAAATACTTTGTTTTTTCAACCACAAACCTTTAAGTTTGGTATCTGCAAATTTAGCCAAAGGCAGTGTTTTTGATCCATCTGCCGAGACTATTGGCCTTAAGGGTGGGTCCATTTCATTTTTATGTGCCTTTGGGATCCCAAAAATGGTTGGGATCCTGGGTTTCTCAACAGTTAAGAAATTCTTTAACTTCTGATCTATCAGTCCTTCCATCAATAAATCTTCTAAAACCATATCTATCCTTCTATGTGATATATTTATTTGTGTCTGTTAATAATTCATTAATTTTGGCTTCATAGATCAGGGTATCCATAAGGAGTATCCCCCCACCCTTATTAGGCTCCATTACTCTTAGCCTTGCATCATCCACGAGTTCTTGCAGGGCTTTACTTTTATCCTTGTCCAAATTTTGTTTGTATTTTACTTTATTAAAGTTATTTCTAATTTATTTTTCCACCACATTTTCTAGGTTCTTAATTTGGGGCTGTAGGGGTGGGTTAAATATGCTTTTTCTTGTAAAATTTGTGGATGCCTATGTTTTACTTTGGTTAAAAAGTACTTGAAAATTAATTTTTCTCATAAACATCTTAACATCCAATAATGTTCCAGCTAAATCTCCTCTTTTATTAGGGTTATATTTAATACCTTTAGATAAAAGACTAAATGTTCTTTCTTTAAAACTACATCACTAAAATTATAAATAGTAAAAAAGTCCTTTGTGAATTTTAAAGGGTTGGACACATCGTCCCTGATACTGACTGTTTAGAATCAACCAGAATGTCATTTCCTGTATTAAATTCATCCTGTCTAATAATGTCTGTTTCCAAGTCAGGGTGGGTGGTACTACCAATATTCAATACCTCCCCCTTCTTCCTGCTCCTCAAAAATTTGTATTGTGCTGCTGTTATTGTTCTTCTCTATTTCTAATTCTTTCGGATCTACGCAGCGGGGGGTATTGTGAAACATCATCGTGTTCAGAGACTTGTTCACCAATACGTGCTTGTTCAGCAAGGTTGAAAATAAATATGGATAGACGTGGGGGCATGTGGGAAGAAACAATTGAATATAGAGAATTATGGCAGCAATTGACTTTACAGGCCAATAAAAAACCATGATTGAATGACTATTTGTCACTTGCCCCCCTACCTAAATTAAGAGTGGCTAAGTTGTAAAACTGTACACTTGCACAGCTTGCTAATATAACCTTGCCTTAGTGAAACATGTAATTTTTAAGCGGGGGATTTATAATATGTCTTTATAAAATGAGTTTTATGAAATGTTTGTTGATTTGTTCAAATTATTGTATTTTTTTAACATTCAGTATCATCCTGTTTCATATGCATCGATTATTACTCAAACAGATTATTTAAATACATATGGTTTTACTGTTTTTTAAAGTTTTCAATTTGTTTAGAGAAGGTTATACTCAAACAGATTATTTAAATACATATGGTTTTACTGTGTTTTAAAGTTTTCAATTTGTTTAGAGAACGTTATATATTTTAAGACAGTAGACGGCGCTTGGATATTAGTAAACGAATGAGGGTGCAACAAATGAAATGGTTCACTTTCATACATATTTAAGGTTTTAAAACTTATCTTTTTTAAAAGATTATTCAATACAGTTTTAAAACACTTGTTATAATATTTATTTGATTAAAACATTATGTACATAACTTGCACATGCATAAAGGCACTTTATTTTAATTTAAGCTAACAATTTAAAGTTTGTATGAATTTTTATTATTGGATGTTTTTTATGTGATGTCACTATTTTAAGCATATAAATCGAATCATTTACAGATGGCCCACATCTGATGAAGTGTATCAAATGAAAACGGAGACTTTAAGATGTTTATGTGTTTTGTGTTAGTGCTGGTGGTTCTGCAACTGTTGGAATCTGCTAAATAAATGAGTGTTCACTGAAGATTTTATCCGTTGCTTCATTACTTCGCCTGACAGAGGTGCTAGTATGGATTGCTGGTCTTTGTGCTTTGGTACCTGGTTGCTTGCTGTTTTGGGGAATTACTTGAAAATTTTAAAGTACTTTTTACTGTGGTTCTGCAAAGAAAACTTACTTTTTTTCAGCTTCCTTGTTTTTTAGCAAATGCTTTTGCAAAGATAAGCCATTTTTTTTCTGCTTCAGCATGGAACAGTCTACTTATTCCTTGGTTCTTCCTTCTTCCAATCACAAAAAGAAGAAGATGCCTAAACTACCTTTGGCACCACAGCAGACTTATATAGTGCCTCAGCTGTGGGTGGGTGATTCTTCTGTGATCATTTCTGGATCCTCACACTATTTATCATTTTCCCTAGGTCCCTCTCGTGTAGTCGGTGCATCCACCATGGACCAGAGGTTATAACGTCCTCTGCCACTGTGCCTTTGTCAGGCAAGGGAGAGCCCTCTTGTTGATTTTGGGAGAAGGGACTAGGAATGCTATTCTGCCAAAGTGTAATGCTGGCTATGGAAGTTTTCCTGGCAAACGAGGGTCTGCTTTATCAAAAATTCCTGTACAAAAAAAAAAAAAAGCTAAATTTAGACATATTTCTTCTCCTGTCTCAGTCACTTTGGGCAGGTAAGACTTATCTGGTTTGGTTTAGAGTTCAGTTCAGGCTCTTGACCTTTCTAGTTTAGCTGTTTCTGATGAAAGAAAAAGAGATTTTTCATTTTCTGAAGGAATTCAAGTGCTTGAACATGTGAATGGACAGTTTCTGTTTTGCAGAATGTGGCTTTGGTCAGTCAATCTGAATGATTCTTTTCTCAGAAATTATTTTCAGAGTAGATTAGTTGTATCTTTTTAAGCAAAATGATATTCCACAGTCATTGAAAAAAGTATTTTGATTTATTACAACTAGAATTTCTGCAACTTACCATAACTCCTCCTGTTCTTTCAGCATTGGAAAATGTTTTCATGAGTCTGCAACTTCCCTGACAGTCAGGCTGCTGCCACCAAGAAAGCAGGCAGACTGTATAAAATTCCGTAGTCTTTTAGGTTTTTATACACTTACGGCAGATCATACCTAGTAGCTATTGTTTTAGTAACTCAGCTTCTGCTAAACACCTGGTTAATGCTAATCACACTCTTTCTGAGAAGGATGGGAAAGTTTCTGATAGATTTGGGTAAAAGGCATATTCTTCTGCAATGCTTGTTTTTAGAATTCTCAGCTGTCAAGCTCGTATGTTAACGTTTATGCTGCCTTCTTTGTGGATATGAGGAAAATGTTGGCATCTGTTTACTTTTCTGAGGAAAATTCTGATTGATCATGTGTCTGAAGTGGCTACTTACTGTTAGAAATGTGTTTATAATTCCGTTGATGCTGTTTCCAAGGTTACTCCCATTGGAACTGTTATGAGGAAGGTTGCTTGGCTACATTCTTAAAACCTTCGAGAAAATGTCCAAAACAAAATGTTGAATTCTCCCTTGGATTGAGATTAGTCTTTGTACATCTGTTGCAAGGGTCATTAAAAAGTATAATGGGAGAGGTAAGCTGAATCGAGGGATCTCTCTGGTTTGTCAGCCTACCTTCTCTATGTTTGCTTAGGAGTCTAATACTACCCCTGCAATCTTCTTTAGTAAGCAAAATAAACATTCCAAGTGAACATTTAAAAAAGCAAAGGTGGGGGGGGTCCAAAAAAGGAGGATCCCCCCCCCCGAGAACAAAATACATTTCTAATATGTCTAAATGACTCCCCTCTGCCCCCCAAATTTACACTCTGGCAATCAGGTAATCCTTCCAGAAAGTCTGAGCCTCTGTTTTTATCTTTGGCAACAGATAGTCTTAGGCAGATGAGTTCTGAAAGTAATCCACCATTGTTACACATGGCAGTTGGAGTCTCTTCCTCCTTTTCAAAGGCTTTCCCTCCCATCCACCAGACCGAATTCCTCTTCCACCTCCTGTCTTTCAGCAACGGCTGTCTCAGGTCATGTTAGGGGTGGTCCCGACTCCTCCTCTCTATGGAGACAGGTTTTATTCAAGAAAGTTTCTGGCACCAAAGAATAAAGGTTCTTGGTGACCCAGTTCTTGGTATTTCCTTTCTGAACCTGTTTGTGTCCAAATTCTAAATATTATCCTTTCACAACTTGTTATGCCTTATTCCAAATTTGAGTTTTCACGTGACCTTAGATATAAAAGGTGCATTTGATCACATTCCTTTAGACTGAGATTTCAATTATTTCTTAAGGTTTTGTGTCTGAATTACAGTATCAGTTCTTTGCATTACCCCTTGGTGTATCCGCCATACCTCTTAACTGTCCCTGATTTTCAGGGAAATCCCTGATTTTGATTCAAATTTCAGCTTTGTCCCTCTTAATCCCTCCTAATATCGGTAACTTTTAATGAATATGAGTTGAATTATACTTAATAAATAATGACAATAATTAGAGTTATAGACTTCTTTTATTTCAGAAAACATACATTAATTCACATTATGTTGTTCTGTCAATGTCTCAGGTTAATTGAACCGGTATTTTAAAAGAGTCTCTGATTGTCCCTGACTATTTCAGGATTTGTTTCTGATTTTGTTGAAATTTATCCCATATTGGTTGAGAGCTATGTACCCACCACTACAAGGGGATTCACAAAGTGTTTAGCTCCTGTGGTAAACCTATTTCAGACTGCAAGATATTCACATTTTTTTCTTTATTGAAATGAATTGCTAATCTTTACCGACTCTTTTTCAAAGTGTCAGGAATCTGTCACCTAGGGAAGGGACACTAAGTAGGGTTCCAGGAGGTCTTAACAAAACTTTTTTCTAACTCATTTTCACAGGATTGTTTTTCTGGGGTGTGTCCTGGACACGTCAGTTCAAAGAGCTTTACTCCACTGGAAAACACATTGCTATATCCAGATCTATTCCTGAGTTTTTCCACTAAGACCACTGTCTCAGCCAGGGAATTTATCAGGATTCCATGGCTCGTGGCCTTTGTGATTCTCTTGATCCCCCTACTAAGGGTATCTGAAATCTGTGTTGTCCCACCATCGACATCACTGGAATTTTCAGATTACACATTTTCAGTTTGTGAAAAGAAAGACACTGTGATAGAGATCTCAAATTTGTCAGAATCCAGGTCACACTTTCTCCCTCTCTGCTCTAGCTCATCCAGTCACAACAGGTACCATGGACTTTGCTTGGGTAACAGAGAAGACAGACCAAAAGCACGTAAACAAAAATGATAAGTCGACAGTCAATCATCTGTAGTCCACACGGCCTTTAAAAGTGTTTATAAACAGCACCACAATGATGTGGTACATAATCAGGCAGGGGGAAACCTGACCTTCCCTTTTGTGCAGCCCAGCCATGGTAGTCTGAGATATAGCTTTTCATCACGATCTCACTCCGCAGGCATCTTACACTGTGTGTGGCAAATAAGCTAAGCAGGACAAGCATAGACCCTCTTAAATAGAAATTGAATTGTGGGCTTCTTCTAAGAATTGATCTAGCTGTGATAGAGATATTAAGTAAATCTTTTTTATATTCAAGCAAAACAATCAAGTGGCAAAATTCTCCTCCAGGAATCCATTAAAACGACTTGGCAGACATGCTTTTTGTTTTCCTTGGACAGAAATGTTGATGTATCCTTTCCCATTCTTTTCACTAATGTCCAGGGTCATTCTTAAGATTTAGAAAGGCTATCCAAAGATCATAGTGGTAACTCCCTTCTAGTCAAGGAAACAGTGGTTTTCACTTCCTTTCTAAATGACCAGTAACAATTACCACAAGCTTCCACACAGACTGGATCTAGTCATACAAGAACACAGGTATTTTATATGTCCTGACCCCAAACAATTTCATCTGACAGCCTGGATGATAGAATCTTGACACCTTTCTGGTACCTTTTATCCTGAGGACGTGCAGTAGGTACTAATGGAAGCCAGTAAACCTGCTAGTAGAATATCATGTCTTAGTAAATGGAAAAGGTTTTCTAGTTGTTGTGAAGAAATAAGCATATGTGTGTGTGTGTGGGGGGGGGGTAACTTCATTTGTTCTAAAACTCATAAAATCTATGCACAAAATACAGAAGTGTAAAATATCAGAACTCAAAATATCTGATACCAACTTCCCTTTTCTCACTGCTATACTATCTGAGAGTTGGTATTTTTAAGTTGCAGATGGTGTGGGGTGTCCACAGGATGGTTTCAAACCTTGCTGCATAAGTGGGGTGTCCAGGAGATGGTTTCCCACCTTGTCCAGGAGATAGTTTCCCACCCTGCATAAGTGGTGTGTCCAGGGGATGGTTTCCCACCCTGCATAAGTGGAGAGTCCAGGGGATGGTTTCTCACCTTGCATAAGTGGAGTATCCAGGGGATGGTTTCCCACCCTGCATAAGTGGAGTGTCCAGGGGATGGTTTCCCGCCCTGCATATGTGGAGTGTCCAGGGGATGGTTTCCCACCCTGCATAAGTGGAGTGTCCAGGGGATGGTTTCCCACCCTGCATAAGTGGAGTGTCCAGGGGATGGTTTCCCACCCTGCTTAAGTGGAGTATCCAGGGGATGGTTTCCCACCCTGCATAAGTGGAGTGTCCAGGGGATGGTTTACCACCTTGCGTAATTGGAGTGCCCAGGGGATGGTTTCCCACCCTGCGTAATTGGAGTGTCCAAGGGATGGTTTCCCACCCTGTGTAAGTAGAGTGTCCAGGGGATGGTTTCTCACCCTGCATAATTGGAGTGTCCAGGGGATGGTTTCCCAACCTGAGTAATTGGGGTGTCCATGGGGATGGGTTCCCACCCTGCATAAGTGGAGTGTCCAGGGGATGGTTTCCCACCCTGCATAAGTGGAGTGTCCAGGGGATGGTTTCCAACCCTGCATAAGTGGAGGGTCCAGGGGATGTTTTCCCACCCTGCATAAGTGGAGTGTCCAGGGGATGGTTTCCCACCCAGTGTAAGTGGAGTGTCTAGGGGATGGTTTCCCACCCTGCATAAGTAGAGTGTCCAGGGGATGGTTTCCAACCCTGCATAAGTGGAGTGTCCAGGGGATGGTTTCCCACCCTGCATAAGTGGAGTGTCCAGGGGATGGTTTCCCACCCTGTGTAAGTGGAGTGTCCAGGGGATGGTTTCCTACCCTGCATAAGTGGAGTATCCAGGGGATTATTTACCACCCTGCATAATTGGAGTGTCCAGGGGATGGTTTCCCACCCTGCATAATTGGAGGGTCCAGGGGATGGTTTGCCACCCTGTGTAAGTGGAGTGTCCAAGGGATGGTTTTCCACCCTGTGTAATTGGAGTGTCCAGGGGATGGTTTCCCACCCTGCGTAATTGGAGTGTCCATGGGGATGGTTTCTCACCCTGCATAAGTGGAGTGTCCAGGGGATGGTTTCCCACCCTGCGTAATTGGAGTGTCCATGGGGATGGGTTCCCACCCTGCATAAGTGGAGTGTCCAGGGGATGGCTTCCCACATGGCATAAACTAGTTTTATTTTTAAGTAGTTTGAGTTTCTATAGATATCTATCTGTCTGTCTGTCTGTCTACCAAATCTATAGGTTTGTGTATGTGTAAACACAGTTAAATGTTCAGACCTCTTGGCCCAGGATTAAAAAGAAAAACATATTCTTGAAGAAAATATTAATAGGAAATTAATGAAAACAAAATTGAGCTTCTTTACTTCATCTACAAGCAAGTATGAAAACAATGAGTATTTACACTAAATAATTGCAGGAAAAAAGCTGCTTTGTTCTTTTCTAGAGAAGGAACATGGCTCTCCCAAAGGGACTCTCTGATCTCCTAAGTAGAAGATTTTTAAATCTAACTCTTTACTGCATGTCCATCCAAGCTTCACTTATGGAGGGACATAAGAAGAGATGGACACAGAAACAGTACCAGGCAAGTGGACTCCGGGGTTGTATCATGTGTAGCCAAGTGCACCTGTAAGAAGACACACTTAAAAGGTTTTGCCACCTTCTCAAACCCATTCAGTTACAGCAGCCACATGGAGATCTTAGGCCATACCAAATCAAGTCAAGACTTACTTAAGTATATTCTTTTTACTGTCCAGCAAAAATGGGCAACATTGTAATATATGTTGTGTATTCCTGTCTAGCTATACTTACATTGTATTATCTAACTCTATCATGTGTGTGTGTGTGTGTGTGTGTGTGTGTGTGTGTGTGTGCGTGTGCGTGTGTGCGTGTGTGTGCATGTGTGCATATGTGTGTGTGTGCATGTATGTGTGCATGTGTGTGTGTGTGTGTGTGTGTGTGTGTGCGTGTGCATGTGTGCGTGTGTGTGTGTGTGTGTGTGTGTGTGTGTGTGTGTGTGTGTGTGTGTGTGTGTGTGTGTGTGCATCTGTGCAGTAAGACATAGGGTACGTGCATAGTATGAATGCCTTACAATCCCTGGTCATGTGAATTAATATCTAAACCATCCTAAGTGCTTATAACATGGGCATCTATATCTGTGTTGTTGGCAGCTTGAATTTGACACTTAGCAGGTTATATACGATAATTATAAGTTGTGGAGTATAATTTAATGTAGAAGAGTTTAACTAATCTAATGTTATATAGGGCTGTAATATTTTAACAGTGTGTAACTTTGGAATGAAACTTGTAGGCCAGTCATTTTTGTGCACTGCTGTGCTACTGCGTTTGTGCATGTCGTCTTTCTGCCATTTTTATTATGTCATCCTGCTACTGATCAACTTTGCTTGAATTTCACTGTACTAGATTGGGAGGGAGTTGTCTGTGGATGGTATGTTAATTATCTGAGCTTTAAATGTTAAGTGCAAGTGTAGAAAATAACGTCAAAATGATTTTTATGTGCTTTCACAGCTTCTACATTTTGATTATTGCCACAGTAATAACTTTTTAATTGTATGGAATAGAATTTTGGTATGAATTTTTTGGGTAGTCTTTTTAGGGTCTCTTCTATCAAACTGTTATGCCTTGTCATGCAGCGTATTCATTTGTAAATGTTCCTTTGCAGTTCTTTTTGCAAGTTGGGTTTTTGGCATGATTTGTACAAATTCACCAGTGTTGTTCATTGCCCTATGGCTTGTACCTAGTATCTTCAAAATATAAGCACAGCCTGTAAGCTTTCAGCATTTATTTGTTGAAATAACTTATACAAATGTGTAGTGCCCATTTAAGTATTTGATTGTTGTGCAATTTATAACTTTTTTTAATTTTAAGGAATTCCAGAAAAAAAATCAGAGTAGCAATTTTAAGTTCTCGTCTAACTGTTGTATACTACTGTGCAGTTTCACATGTAAATGACATTTCACAGTCATTTTTAGAAACTGTATTTTGGATGTATTTTGCACAAATTTATAATCATAGTAATAGTGGTATGTTGATAATATGAGATAATGATGTTAACTGAAGTAGAGTGTCAGCATTTGTAAAAATAAAAACACTACCCCCCATTTTTGAAGTTATTCTCTGCTTTTATATTAAATATATATAGAATCAAATTACAGAGTTTTGTTCTGTTACTGCAGATCAGATTTAGTGGTGAGAAAAAAATGGCTACAGTGAGATTTTGAAGGCTTCTTCCTAAAATGCCAGGACTCACAATGCTGAAAAAGAAAAAGAAAATGCAGGACAGCAGCAAATATTGAGTACTTCTTTAATGCATAGGCTATGCTGGTTGACAGTTTACAATGCCTAATAGCCTCATAATAGCAAAACAATGTATCAGAATCACCCCCTCCAAGGATAAATTCAGCAACCTGCAAAAAATATTATGTTTCTTTTACTCCCCTCTTATTGTACTCCACTAATACATACTCCATTTTTGCCCTCAAAAATCTCCAGTTCACTTCACAATGTTCTGAGCTATCGTTCCCTCTTGGCCTTACATACTGAACAGATGCAAAGACTTTATTAAAGTACAGATGTAATCTGATAATTCCTATTATCTAAATCTTCAATTACAAGCTCACAAGACTGAATTGAATTAGTCAGACATGGCTGTATTTATTAGATGTATATTGTCTCACTTCCTTTAAAGAAAGACATAAATGAAATATGTGGGAACTACACTAGAGAGAAAACTGTCAGCTCATATCACTCGACAAAGTAAGAGTCAGAGTAATGTGTCATAGACTTTAAAAAAGAAAATGACAATATGTCTGTTGGTGCCTAAATAATTGTTGCATGATAATAACAATGTTAACAATATTAACACTGTGTGCTCATCAGTGCCACAGTATTGTGTTGCAACAGTTCTGCGTGCCATTGAGTTTTTCACTGCTCCATCATCTTTACCCTTATATTCACTATTTGTGTTATAGATGACCAAATGAGAGCTCAAGGCAGGGTGCTTGTGGTTGGGAACATCGTATTTTGCCAGCTCCATTACTCATTTCCTGACAAATTCTAAAAGGTGCCTGCTTGTTCACTAGTCAAAGAAGAAATAGATTCATAGGTGTTTACTCAGCTAATGACCATAAGGGGCTTTTTAAGCCTAGCCATGCAGCCAAAATCCCTGGCAAGTTCTGCTGCAAGGACTTGGGAGATGAAACATTTACAAGCAGGGTCCTGGGAGATGAACCAATTACATGCTGCCTGGGTCCATTAGAAACAAAGGTGCCAAACCAGAGATAAATTTCCTGTTCCCCATCCAATTGTCCAAGTTACACTTGAAGTGGGTTAGGGATGAACTCTGCTTCACATGGAAGGGAAGCCTGTTCTAGAGAAGGGTTAGTCGCTGGGATACATACCTGTCTCTCCAGTAGGTCCTATTTATATCACAGGCAAGGTTTAAGTGTTTAGAATGGGTAAATCTGGTGCTGATTGTTTTGCAGATATTCAGGATTTCCATCATAGTGGTTTCTGACAATGCATTTTATGCAAAACATAGATGTCTCCTCCACAGCTTGTAGGAGACAGAATACAGGGAATGGACCTTGAGGCAGTCTGCAGAGGACATGTTACTTATGCCATGTATTCTTTTAGTAAGGAACCAATTTACTCAATGATAGGTCTGAAGAATGCCAAATACAATGGAACAATGACTTCTTTGGACCTAGATGCCATACCTTTGTTTATAGGCTGCACAACATAGCATGATTTCCTCACTACTGTACACGTGATGGTCAAAGGCTAGATTACTGTCTTTGTGTGTTCCGAAGTTTGTGACTACTGGGTCAACTCTTAGGGATGTGATGTCAATATGATAGTTAACATTCATGGATTACTTCCTAAAGGATGCTAGTATGCCTGTCTTGGCATTTAGTTTTAGTCCATGGCTCTGACACCAGTTATTTGTCTGTGTCAGCCCTTCCTGGAAAATATTTGTGTCAGTGGGGGATTCAATGACAGCTCCCAATTTGCAATCATTTGCTAATTTAGTCAGCCAGAGGCTATTGACATTGGCCTTGACTTCATAGAAGTAAATTCCAAAAAAAGAGTGGCCCTAGGACCGATCGGTTTGGGACTCCTCTTGTGTTTGGCCTCTTTATAGAGATGGACTCCCCAGTTCTAACTTCCTGGGTCCTATCTGCCAGCCAGCTGGCTGTCCACCAGGTGACATGGGTTTGTACCTAACCTCTTTAGTTTGTCTACAATGCCCACATGAAGTATTGTGTGAAATGTCTTGGCCAGTTCAATGTCGGCAATATGAACCATTTTGGTCTTATCCATTGTTTTGGTGACCTTCTCAAAGAGATCCACCAGGTCAAGTAGGCATGACCTGCCCTTGACAAAACCAAAATGGATGGGTCCAGTATTGTCTGGAGGTTTCCTATGTCATTACTGATCATTTCCACAATAATTCTTTCCTGGGCTTTGCATATCAGGCTAGTTAGACTTATGGGTCTGTAGATGGCCTACCTTTGTGCAGTGCAATGACTGTTGCTGTTCTCCATTCATGAGGTATGAAGTCTGTTTGCAGGCTATAGTTAAATAGCAATTCCAGAGGGTCATGTTCCATGTAATTTAGAAGGCATCATGTGATGTTGTCTGGGCCCATTGATGTAGTGTTCTTGGTCTTAAAGAGAGCATTGAGGACCTGTTTCATAGTGATAGAAGGGGGAGTTATATTTGATGGTATTTCCTGAGGGAAAGTTGAGGGTGAGAAAGGGATAAAGTTGGAGCTGAATATGTTGGCCAGTATGTTTGCTATATCTTCTGGCTCAGTATAGGTGGCCCCTGTGTATCTCCTTTGAGATTTCAGACATAGCTAAAGAATGCCTTGTGGTTGTCCTTCACATTGTGTGTATTCACACTGTTGCTTCCTTGGAGCTTTTCTCCCCAGGATTCCACTGAAAATGGACACCTGTTGTCCAGTTTGACTTATCCTGGTAAAAGAAATGTTAAATAAAATAAATAATAAATAAATAAATGTACCTAACATTTGACTTTGATAGACTTTATTTGTCCTCTGTTTGTTTAGTTTGATGAGAGTGCTTTTACCCTGCTGGGTGCCGCACCTCCTAATTTTTACCTTTGATTTTCTTCCTCCTGTTATACAGCTGATTAAGGTTGTGATTCCACCTCGGTGGCTTATTTGAGTTCCTTCTATACTTTTTCCTGGGGGGTGCAGCTGCCTCTGTGCAACTATTAACATGCTTGTATAGGGTTTCTGTGAACAGTTCCATGTAGACAGCAGTGTCATCAGTTTTTATGGGATACTGACATTTTGACAGGGTATCAGTGAATAGTAGGAATTTAACCAAATTTTCCAGGGTTAGCTGGGGTTCCGTTTTTTATTTTTACTTTAAAGGAGACCATTTTTTGGTCACATCTTACCAGAGAAGACATTACACAAGGGGGCTGTGCAGCACTCTATCATATTAGTGAGGACCAGATCCAGCATGATTGCATCCCTGGTTGGTGTATTGACAATCTGGTCCAGGGAGCTTGTGTTTACAAATTTCAGGAATCTCTGTGCCTGTACATTTGGTGTCGAATAGAATTCCCAATTAATAGTGAGGTAATTAAAGTCGACCATGAATATGGTATTGGGTTGGATGGTGAGTGCTTCTAGTAAATTTAAATACACATTATGGGTTTTCTGGGTCATAAAGGAGGACGTACAGCTTGCAAGGAAGTGGTGTGGGATTTTGCCTATGATAATTTGAAGATGAAGAAGCTGAAGTGCATCGTCCTGTCTGACCAGCCATTTTTTAAAACCTTTATTGAATCATCACTTGTGACATAGGCAAATTTGCATTTAAATAAAAATAATCAAATTGTATTAAATTAACATTAACAAACATTATACTTCACATATATTGTTATATATATCATATAACCTAAGCAACATTACATAAATTATTCCATTCCTGTCCCCTTTTTATTAAACAAGAAACATCTTTATTAAACTATTACTTGCAACATAAGCAATCATACATTCATATAAATTAAAATGAACCACCCCGACATAATCCTAGTTGCAAGCATTTTACATCACAACCTGTACTGACACACTCCCAGGTGCAAATGTTATACATCTCTTATAATCTACCCAATTTTCTTTCACTCAAGCATTACATAGCTCATTTAAGTCCTGCCTTCTTTTAAACCTCATTCTTCCCATGTGAGTATTGTTCCCACAATTCCCATTTTTCCCCTGTGTAGTTGGCTCCAATCCTTTTCTAAAGAGGTATATTTATTTGTGATGTAGGTTGAGACACCTCCGCCTTTAGTTACTGTCTGTGTAGCAGCTGGTCTAAATGTGTAGAAGGCATTATAACCTTGCATTGTCTGTGTGGTCTCCATGACTTTAAACTATATTTCGCCGACTGCAAAGATATCCGCATTCTTTAGTGCGAGGAGAGCTTCTAGACACTGGAGTTTTTTTACTTAGTTTCCTAGCATCATGCAGTAACACCTTTAGATTTTCTTGGTTTTGATTTGCTATGTTGGAAGTACTTTCAGTTTGGCATTGTCTAAAAAAAGGCACTATGGGGGAGTACAATGTTTTAGTTAATATTCAAAAACCTAGAAGGGAGAAGTGCAGACTATTCCTGACAAAGCAGCGTGGTCTGTTGACCATCTCCTTCCATGCTGACAAATATTGCACCCTCTTAGAATGACACCAGAAACTAAGCCAATTATAAAAGTCAGTCATCTTGTGTTTGTTTTGTGGAATAATCCTAAGTGAAGGTAAAATGTTGCTCAATGCTAGGTCCATACCAACCTTGGACACATATTACAAGAGCTCCATGATGTCTCTCATCATATAGTCTAGAGAGGTATGTCTCAGGTCATTTAAGTTTACATGGACCATGGCCGAGTCATGCTAGTACTTGTGTACCAATGACCAGAGTGTGTTTCCTTGCCTCTTACCTCTCAACACTTGCGAGAGATGCACTTATATATCCAAATTGGAAGACACTCACTCTCCAGCCAAGACCAGAATAGCTGGTCAAGAGGAGAAGGTCAACACTTGCACCACACCACATGGAACACATAGCTCTCCAGAACACACACCAGCACTGCCTTCACATAAAAACACAAACCACACACCCACCTTCGCAGAGGCTCTCAATAAAATAAATAAAAATCTACACAAACAGCAGAGGCCTCCAAGGCAGAAATGCACTCGACCACCACAACACAACACTAATCACGAGACACATAACTCTCCTAAACAGTTTGCCACTCAGCCAAAGCCTCTAAGGCAAAACAGCATGCCCAACTCACTAGTCATAGATAACTCGATAGTGAGGTACACTGATGTACGACTCACTAGGTTGAATAAGGAGAAAGTAACAGTCAGTTGCCTGTCAGGTTACCAGGATCCACCACATAATGCACGCACTGAGGTCCCTCAACAGCAGGTACAAATATGACTCTGTCATTGTACATATAGGTGTGAATGACCTGAGATGTACCTCCCTGGACTACATGAAAAGAGACATGGAGAAGCTCTCAGATTATACATCCTACCATCACTCAGAATGATACCACAGTACAAGCAGAAAATGATTGATTTCAACAATTAGCTAAGTTTCTGGTGTCATTCCAAGGGGATCATGTATCTGTCTGTCTGAGATGGCATGATTGACAGACCTCGATGCTTTGCCAGAGATGGCCTGCATCTGTCAACCCTGGGCTTCCGGATACTGACCAAGGCTCTTGCCACCCCTAAAGTGCCTTTTTGTAGGCTGTGTTGCAAAGACCAAATTACCACCATAATAGCTACAAACAAATGCAATCTAAGGGTCATGTTGCTCAATGCTAGAAATCTAAACCTCAAAATGTACTCGCTCGAAGCACTCTTTAAAATGAAGAACATTGGCATTTGTGCTGTAACTGAGACCTGGTTCAAAGCAGTAGAAAGCACCCCTGTACTCACTGGCTATAACTCACTCCACATCTTTCAGCCCCAGAACTTGGACCAAAGTTCCAAAGGAGATGGTGTTTCCATATTCATAAAGGATGTGCACACCTCCAGACTGGTAGCCCAACATAATGCATCAGAGATACTTCAGGTGCAGCTAACATTGGGTAAGACAGAAATTCAGGTTGTAGCCTGCTATAGGTCCCCAACCATGTCCTAAGACTCACACTCCACATGCCTAAGCACCCTGGAGAATATTAGAGTCCAACCCAATACTCTCATGCTGGGTGACTTCAACTACCCCTCCATTAACTTGAGAAAACTACTCCTGTACCAATAAACTTGCCCAACATTTTCTGGAATTCATTAATTCCAATACCCTGGACCAGCTTGTTCTTACCCCCCACTAGAGGTAGCAACATCCTTGACCTGGTCATTGCTAACATGGGCGACCGTTGCTCTACACATGTAGTCAACTCCTCCCTGGTTAGATCCGAGCACAAACTAATCACCTTGGAAATCCATTACCCCCCCCCCACACAAAGGTAATTACCATGAAAAACGTCTCCAAAGCTAACTTTGGCCTCCAATAAACAAAGGTGGCTAACTTCACGGCACCCATGCAAATGAAGAATAGTTGCATGACTGCCAAATCATACACCAGTGCACTCTATGAACACATACACAAATGCATGGATCTCTCCATACCAATAGAACCAAGAAGCTCTCCTTCAAACAAAGGAAGCCAATCTGGTGTTCCCCTGCAATAAACAAACTCGACAACAGAAGGAAGAAACTGATGTGGAATAAGGTGAAGTCCCTATACTGGAAAAACTTCCTTATCAGCCTCAACAAAAAGTTGAGATCGCTCATCAAATCCTCTAAAGCTAGCTATGAAAACAGAATGTCAACAGTTAGTAAAGACAACCACAAGGCCTTCTATAGTTATGTAAATAATCTCCATGGCAATACCCACATTTGCTCTGAGCTACTGCACAATGGTACCTCCTATAGCCAACTGATATTGTCAATATACTGGCCAACAAATTCAGTGCCCCACCCAAGGGACCAGTCACAATACCAGGAGATTGCCAGGCACCCAATGTTACTGCTGCACAGGTTAAAACAGCACTGTCCAAGGCCAAGAATACAGCTTCTATGGGACCTGTCAATATCCCTGGCTGTGTTCTACATGAACTACAGAGTGAATTGGCACCTCACCTGTGTGCCCTGTTTAATCACAGCCTCACCTCAGGCTTTGTCCCTACCAAAGGGTGCACTGCTACAGTCATCCTTCTCCACAAAGAAGGAGTGACTACAGACCCTGGGAACTATCACCCCATTAGCCTGATGAGTCTGATATGCAAAGCTATGGAACATATCATCATGGACCTAATAAACAAGGATATAAGGAATCTCCATATTCTATATCTTACATAGTTTGGTTTTGTGAAGGGTAGATTTTGCCTGTTCAACTTGGTCAACTTTTTTGAGTCAGTCACCAGAGCTGTGGATGAAAGCAAGGTGGTTCATACAGCCTACCTTGATCTGACCAAGGCTTTTGATACCTTTCCCCACTCAGGAATCTCACTAAGCTAGGCATCAACCCCTATATCCCTAGGTGGGTTGCAAACTGGCTCACAGATAGAACCCACAGTGTGAAAGTAGCTGACTCCAAGTCAGGCTGCCAACCAGTGATGAGTGGAATCCCACATGGTTTGGTCCTGGCTCCCCTCCTGTTTGGTATCTACTTCTCTGAAGTCCAGGCCAACACGAAGGGACTCTATCTGACAAAGTTCACAGATGATTGCAAGTCGGTAGCTATTATTAACTCCCCAAGTGATGTTGACATCCTGCAGAAAGGCCTCACTGGACCAACGACTGGTGTCAGAACCATGGCCTTAAGCTCAATGCCAAAAATTGTGTCGTCATCCCCTTTGGGAAAAACTCGGTTATCATGAATTAGCACATCGATGGTAGTCCACTAAACACAAAAGGCATTAAAAGAGATCTGGGAACACAGGTTGACAGCAACTTCTCTTTTGACCACCACATTGCCACTCTGCTCAGAAAGTGCTTCTATGTGGCACATCTCATTATTAAGGGTTTTGCATCCAGGAAGAAAGAGGTCATTGTCTCCATCTACTCTTCCCTCATTTGGCCAATCATCGAGTATGATGCCCCATATGTCATGTACCTCAGTAGACACCTGCAATCACCTGGCGAGGCCGCAAAAGTACCTAACAAAGATGATCCTAGGCCTTAAACACTTGTCCTGTATGGACTGACTCAAAAAACTCCAACTGTTCTCTGTCTCATATCACGTACTTAGAGGCGATCTCTGCTTTTCTTACAAAGCAATATCTGACCCAGCTCTGTTAGAAATGCTACATATAAAAAAATCCCAATCCCTCCACACCACATGCTCCATAGACCTCAACCTCATTACCACAATCAACAGAACATGCTGGAGGGACAGGTTCATAACCCAGAGACTGCCTATGCTATGGAATAGACTTCCCATGCACCCAGATACTGCCCATGCTATGGAATAGACTTCCCATGCATGTCAAACAGAGCTCCTCACTGACCCTCCTCAAGAGAAATGTTGATGAGTGGATGGGAAACAGAAAATTCACCCCACTACTCGACAGAGGCATTGGGAGCTAATGATGGGTAGCACAATGCCAGGATAATCCTATGGGTAGGCTTGTAAAAGCTCTAGGGCCATTAGCCTAGTACACACCTATGAACCTATAATTTGGCAGATCCTGGACCCTAATAAGCAACTGACCGTGACTTTCTCCTTACTCAGTCTGGTGAGGGGGACATCAGTGTGTCTCCCGATGGAGTCTCCAATGACTAGAATATTGGATTGTGTGGTGGCTTGCCTTAAGGGCTCAGAAGTAAAGGCTCCATGAGATGTGGCTGCATGTGTTGATGTGGGTGTTGTTCTGAAAGAGTGCATTTGGAGCTGCTGAGGGTACTTATCATGTGTATTTTGAATTTGTGCTTTGAATTATGTGTCATGGGTGCAGCATGTGTACAACTGACAACCTGATTAACAGTAGGAGTGCTTTTATGTGAGAGCATTGCCTCCAGTGACATTCTGTAAATTTATTTCTCACATACCATATCAATTTGTGTAAGAATTAACTGGCTGTCAGTAAACATGAGGCAATTTCTACATTAACTCAGGATGCCCATATCCACCAAGCTGGTAACAGAGGCAATGACAAAGTTCATATCTATAGCAACAGACCCTAAGCAATTAGATATGAAAGAGGGGGTAACTTAAGTTTTAGCTGTCTAAGTGAAGAGGCACTAATTTTAAAAGAGCAAGATAGATCGGAAGGGGGTAGGCACTTTGTATGCCAGCTCTACGGAATACAGAGGGATGGTCAATAAGTTTTAATAGCTGAAGGTTAGTGATTTTGCAAAATGATAAAACAAATATTAAACAAAGCAAACATTTATGAAGTGTAGAAAAGGAATTAGCTGCCTGCCTGTCAGCAGAATTCATCTTTCTAAAACTGTTAGAAAACATGATATTAAAGTCTATGAGTCTTGAAGGAGCAAAGCATTTTTCTCACCACTGACAACAGCTTCCTCCTAGTGTATACAGGTCATCATCATATGTAATTGACCCAATATGAGTGGGGTAGGACAAGGGGTTATTGGCAGCCTGGGTCAAAAGGAACAGTGCAGTTGATTATATTGGTGTTGAGGAATACTATTTGCCTGTAAATCTTAGACATCAAGCTTTTCTGCTAAAAAATAAACAGGGTGCATATAACGATGCACATTTCTTATACTTCATAACTTTGGGGTCTTATTATTCCAAAGATAAAACATATTTCTCTGAAAGAACATAAGTGATTACTAGATTCATTTTTTTAAATAAACATGCTTTGCTTTCTCAGTTCAGCTTCATGATAATGGTCATTGTGAAAATTAAGTAGCAGAAGAAACAATTATTTGAAAAATATTTACTGTGGCTACCCATATTAACATTATTGTGAGCATATGTGGTTTCAAAAAATGTAAATTAGCTGTTGACGATTTCCGTTAATTACTTCTCACATATTCACTATGTTCACTAAGCCACGGTGGTGCAGCAGTAGCATTGTCGTCTCACAGCATGAGGTTCTCCCATTCGATTCTCAGCTGGAGCGCCTTCTGTGTGGAGTCTGCATGTCCTCCCTGCGGTTGAGTGATGTTAAACACATGCAGGCAGGTTCGAGCATGAATGGGTGTGCCTTCATTGAAGGTTGGGTGCCGGGCTGGCAACTCGGCACCGTAAAAATCCACTGCCAATCATGAGCGAACCAGAATTCTACTGTGGCGACCACTAACTGGTAAAAGCCGAAAGTCTGTTGTTGTTTTCTTTCGGCTTTTTCTGGTTAGGGGTCGCCACAGCAGAACTCCGATCCGCTAATGATCAGCAGTAGATTTTGACTAACACCGAGGTGCCAGCTTGACGTTCAACCTTCAACGAAGGCACACCCATTTACGCATGTCTTTCGAACACCCACCCAACCGCGGGGAGGACATGCAGACTCCACACTGAAGGCACTCCCTGCACTCCAGCCGAGAATCGAACTGGAGAACCTCTTGCTGTGAGGCAACAACACTACCGCTGCACCACTGCAGTCTACTTCTCACATATTCACTGTGGACGTGACAAAGCTAGCATCACAGCTGATGCCATTCGCTACTTTCTTATGTCATGTGATCTAGTTAAAGGAAGTAGCTATAATAACATTTTGGCAGAGGCTATGACCTCACATACCTCTCAGCTGTCAATGATTTTCAGGAATGTTCCTGATTCTGGCAGAAAAATTACCTCTGCCCCACTTAAGCTATCCTAAAACTGGTGGCTTTAGAAGAAGAGGTAATGAATTACACTTGATAACTAATGAAATAAGACTTTATTTACTTCATAAACAAAGAAATAGAGTTAAAGACTGCATTTACTTCATAAAGTGCATGTTAATTCACATGCTCTTATGCTAATAATGTCTCAAGATAATACTACTAATATTATAATATTATAAAGTGTCCCTGATTATTTTTAGATATGTTCCTAATTTTAGAAGTCAGCAGTTGAGAGCTGTGCCTCCTATTTCCACTTTGAAGTCACACAAGACAAGAGAAAACTTGAAAGCTTGATTTTGTACATAAACAATGACATAAGGAAATGTTGGGGAGCAGCTTCCTAAATGGAGGCACGGAGCAGAGCTACTCCCCTGTAAGAATGATGTTTTGTCAATATATCTGACTAACTCTCAGTGTGATTTTATGGCACACCCTGACTTTTATTTTCTTTATCTGTAGTTGATTTGGTTATATCTGAATCCATATTTTATTGTTTGGACCTTTAAGATTTATGGGCTGACATCCAGCCTTACAATGCAGACCCATCCTGGTCCATGTAGCACCTAAAGTCATATGTGCACTATTCCATTTAACATATTCAATAAGATTGCACTACCTCATCTAATATGCAGACTGGTGTTTACTGGTCTATATAATCTAGCAGCAGGAAGGCTACCATGCTAACAGTTACAGGTGTGCATTTCCTGTCTAACATCTACAGTAGTGGGAAAGACAGTCCCTCAGTGCTTACAGTAGGATATACTGTACACCAGTACATGTACTGCCTAGTTGAAATATCGAGTGGTTTTTCTGCCAGTCGAAGTGATGGATGCTCATTTGATCAATTCTGCCAACAGCATGCAGTGGGAATCTGCCTTTTTCCTGCTGTTGAGCAATCTCACAGATGGTATATCTAATCAGCAGGGGGTGTGGGTGACATAGCCCTCCACATGAGTGGGTACAGGGGGGCAAAATACAGTTTAGGCTTTTTGATCATGTGGGATGGAGGTTTTGCTGTTCAATATTTGTGTACTTTGACATTGCCTAGCATAGTGTATGGCTTAAAACATTGAATACCTGCAGTACTTACCATCAGATATGTATCAGACTGCTGGAGAACTACAAGATGATGTGAACCAGTCCATATATCACTTACAAAAAGATGTATAACAATCCATATAATACCAACCATCAGATATGTATCAGACCACTGGAGACCTACAAGAGTATGTGAGCCACCCATATATCACCTACAGAGAGATGCATAACAGTGCATATAATAGCTACCAACAGATATGTATCAGACCACTGGAAATGTACAGTTGAATGTGTAACCAGTCCTATAGCATCTACAGTAAGATGTGTATCAGTCCGTATAACTCCTAGCATAGGATATGGTCCAGTCCAATAAGCAGCTAAAATAGCATGTATGTCAGTCCATATATTATCAGATAAGTATCAGACCATAAAATATTTATAGTAGGATGTTTAGGGTGGGAGGATGGCATAATGGTTAAGGTGTTTGCCTTACAAACAGAAGGTGCAGGGTTTGATTCTCACATGGGGTACACACACACACGCTTAAAATGGCCTGCAAAGCAGTTAGCCTAGTCCCAGCCTATGAACCTATGAACCTCTGCAAGCCTACATAACACCTGCAGTAGGATTTGTAACATGCCATGTAACTCCTGAAAATATATGTGGCTACAGTGCCTACAGTAGAACATGTATCAGTTCAACAAGAGTCCAACACAGAGTGTGTACCAGTCCTTATAATACCAGCCTATCATACTACTTATCAGGTTGACCTATGTGTCTGTCCAACTAATGTCCACAGTAGGAAGAGGGACATAAGGTCACTCTGTCGTCACATGCAATGGTATGTGTATTAGTCCATATAACTCCTTGTAATGCTATCTGCAGTAGAATGGGTATCATCCCATGGATGTACACAAATCTGGGTAACACCAGCAACAAGTCGGACATCATGACAGGTATGAACTATAGGTCTGCATTTGGTCATCGAATAACTACATTTGGAGGAAAAGCATTCCATGAGCAGCCTTAAAAGAATATAATTTAATCACATAATCGCTGCTTTATAATATGGACTAAATACCTGCACAGAACATGGATCACATGCAGGACCAGTGTTAGCAGTTTGGAGGCCCCCAAACTCAACTGTAGCTACAATGCTCTTACATTACAACTGGCCTGTGTACCACATCATGTTGGCATTATCAAACAAAGGAACATTTACAGTGACTGCCATTTAGTTCGAGTGATGTTACATTACAGCAACCCTATATATAGGGCCAGCCTTAGGTGAAATGGAACTATAAGCAAGGACCTCCATAGAGGTCTCCATTGTCTACTGTCGCACCCCACTACACACAGACACACACACCCACACACACACACACACACACACACACACTCTCGCACACACACACACAGACACTCACACTCACACACTCACACACACACACTCACACACACAGACGCTATACTCACACACACACACTCTCGCACACTCTCACACACATTCGCACACACCCGCACACACACGCGCTCACACACTCACACACCCTGCACTCACACACTCACGCGCGCACACACACACACACACACACACACACACACACACAGACACACACACACACACACACACACACACACACACACACACACACACACACACACACACACACACACACACACACACACACACACACACACACTCACACACACACACACACACACACACACACACACACACACACACACACACACACACACTCACACACTCACATACCCTGCACACACACACACACACACACACACACACACACACACACAAAATCCCACACACACCCACACACACACACACACACACACACATACACACACTCACTCACACACACACACACACACAGACACTCTCAGACACACATACACACACACAGTCACTCACACACACACACACACACACACACACACACACACACACACACACACACACACACACACACACACCCTACAGCACTTCTGCTTGTTTTCCCACCATCCAAGATTCCCACACTGTGTACATTTTTTTTTCTTTTCTCATATTTGCCTTACTTTTCAGCTTTTTCCAGAAGCTATGTTTTTACATGCTCTGCAGTACATTGTAGTGTTTTTTTTTTTCATCCAGTAATGGTCTGGACAAACATTTTGACTAAGGAAATAATTAAAGAAATTCAAACAGCTATCTTTTTACCTTGATGTCACCTTCATTTGTCAGATTTCAGCAAGTGCCCCCCCATGTTCATGTGGGTTTCCACTCACATTCCAAAGACATGCAGTAGGTGGACTGGACACTCTAAATTGGCCATAGGTGTGAGTGTGAATGCGAGTGTGTGGTGAGGAAGAAATACAGTAGCAGGGCTAGCCACCCGACAGTGGGTGCAAACGTTGTCTCTAAACCTATAGTAATGCTAATTTTACAACTATGTCAGCAAATAGGAATGTATTGGGTGACACTAGTCCTACCAGACAAGATCAGTGCCTATTGTTTAGCAGTTAACAAACAGCAGCAGTGGTTAAATCACTTTTATTAACACCATTGAGGAGTAATGCATTCCTGTCACTCTCCCCCACTTGACAGAATTCCCCTGACTTTGCCTCAGTCTTTTGCTGTGTCTCCTGTAAACATTTTGATTTCCTGGTAAATCTTTCAGCATTGCAGGCAGCTAGTAATATTAGATAGCAGAGTTCCATGCTTCTTATTGTTCAGAAAAATACTCATTGATGCAAAACGTTATTCTATACAGCTTATGTGATTTATTTATTCTACCATTAATTTTGCTTTTGCCCAGAATTCTTGAGCAAGGAAGTTAAGAGCGATAATATTTGTTAACCTGCCAGTATTTATAAAACTCCCTGAAAGAAGCTGGGAATTCGGTACAATCTTGAATAACCCCACCAGTGAGGTTATGGTAATGCAAGCCTATGCCAAATTCCTGACTTCATATTGTGTTCATGGCATTGGGTTCTGGCTGTACTTTTGGATCTTGATCCCTAAAAGCAAAAACTATTGATGAAGATCAGGAGTACCGTCTCGTCTTTAAATACTCGATAAGTGCTGAGATTACTTGCTCTTGTTTGCTGATCTCTGGCACTTACCTCACTCGTGTTCATTCACTGATTACGATCGTTATCCTGACAGGGCCATATCACAACCCTGTTTAGGATAAAGTGCATAATCATAGAATCAATGTTTTTTTTTCTTTTTTCCCATCTGCATTTTCTCCCCAATCAACAGCAGCTTTTGTGGGGTCCTCACATAGTCAAGGATGATCAGGGGGCGTCCCACAACCATGGGTATCATGGATGAATACCACCAGTTGTATCGTTTTTAAAGCAGAAGCAGTGCCACTCCTTGGGATTCCTCAGCCTATGAACACGATTGCTGCACTTTGCTTTTATTAGTTTGAGAAACACTTAAGAAAATATTAGTAAGATAACTTGCTGTGGTTGGGGGCCCCTCATGGCCAAGGGACCCCCAGCAACTGCAGGGTTCAGTGCTGCCTAAAGCCAGCTATGACCACATGCATGCAGAAAGATAAAGGCCAGTCTTTTATAATGCTTCCAAGAGAGTGTGGAGGTGTCTTTTTCATCATCTACATAAGGAAAGGAAAAATCAGAATACAGAGAAGTTTATCAAATTTCTTTAGTAGGATATGCAGCAACCCATTTAATGTCAGCAGGGAAGTGGTTTATTTAATGCCTACATAAAGATGTATACCAGTCCAGCTATCACTTTTGGCATGTACATGCAATCCCTACAGTATTTAGTGTACAGCCCATTAAACATGTAGAGTAAGATCTGTGACGGCCCATCTGATATGGAAGTGGCCATGTGACACTTACAAGTATTGCATGCACCATTTTGTCTAATAGCTATGGCTGGTCACAAAACAATCTCATCTAACATCTGTAGTAGTAAACCAGTAACTGGGAAAACTACTGGTATACCAACTCCTTAGCTCAACGCTTTCTGGAATTCATAAACTACAATGCCCTGGATCAACTTATCCACACCCCCACCAGGGGCAACAATATCCTAAACCTAGTCATTACCAACATGAGTGACCGGTATTCCACACCTGAAATCAACTCCTCATTGGTGAAATCTGACCATAAGCTAATCACCCTTGATATCCACATCCCGCCCCCACCCCCCATTAAGTAAACCACGGTAAAAAAATTCTCCAAAGTCAACTTCATAATTCTTAAGACAGAAGTGGTGAACTTCATGACTCCCATGCAGATGGACAATACAGTTACAACTGCTGAATCCTACACAGATGCACTCTATAAGCACTTACACGAGTGCATGGATTGTGCTATCCCAAACAGAACCAAAACGCTATCCTCCAAAAAAAGGAAGCCAATCTGGTGATCTCCTGCCATAAGCAAACTGTACAACAGAAGGAAGAAACTGTTGCAAAAGAGAGTAAAATCCCATGAGTGGAGGAGCTCCCTGGTCAGCCTCACTAAGTAGCTGAGATCCATTATAAGATCCTCCAAAGCTAGCTACAAAAACAAAATCACCACTAATTCTAAGGACAACCACAAAGCATTCTATAGCTATGTCAAGAATCTCGATGGCAATACCCAAATCTGCTCTGAGTTACAGCACAACAGCATGAAAATTACAGAACCAACTGATATTGCCAACATCCTTGCAGATAGGTTCAGTGCTAACTTTACCCTGTCTCACCCCCAAAAGGGCCCATATCTATACAGGAAGAATGCAGAGTCCCTGTAATCACAACTACACAGGTAAAAACTGCACTCTCTAAAGCCAAATACACAGCATCCATGGGACAGGACAACATCCCAGACTGGTTTTACATGAACTTCAGAATGCACTGGCTCCCCACTTAAGCACCATGTTCAATAATAGCCTTAGATCAGGCTTTGTGCCCACTGAATGGTGCACAGCAACAGTTATCCCACTCCACAAAGGAGGAGCCACCACTGATCACAGGAACTATCAACCTATTAGCCTGATGAGCCTGGTCTGCAAGGCCATGGAACGTATCATCATGGAACTCATTAACAAAGACATTGGTAACCTCCAAACTCTGGATCCCACCCAGTTCAGGTTTGCGAAAGGCAGATAATGCCTCCTGAACCTGATCAACTTCTTTGAGGCAGTCACCAAAGCCGTAGATGAGGGTAAGATGGTTCACACAGCCTATCTTGATCTCGCCAAGGCTTTCAACACCATCCCCCATTCTGGAATTATACCTAAATTCACTAAACTAGGTATAAATCCCAACATCACAACATGGGTTGCCAACTGGCTCACTGACAGAACCCACACTGTAAAAGTTGCAGACTCCAAATCTGACCTCAAAGCAGTGACAAGTGGAGTACCACAGAGTTCAGTCCTGAGACTTCTCCTGTTTGGTATCTACTTCTCTGAAGTACAGGCTAACACAGAAGGCCTCTGGGTAATGAAGTTCACAGATGACTGAAAACTAAGAGCCATAGTCAAGTCCCCAAGTGATATGGACATCCTACAGAAGGGCCTCACTGAGACAGATGCCTGGTGTCAGAGCCATGGCCTCAAGCTCAATGCCAAAATGTGCAGTGCCATCCCCTTTGGTAAAAACTCTGTACCCATGAACTACCACATAGGCAGCAATCTAGTTAACACCGAATGTGTGATAAGAGACCTTGGGACCCAGGTGGACAGTAGTCTCTACTTTGATAGTCACATCGCCACAGTAGTCAGGAAGTCCTTCTATGTGGCACACCTCATCACAAAAGGGTTCTCATCCAGGAAAAAAGAGGTCATTGTTCCTCTCTATTCGACACTCATTAGACCCATTATAGAGTACAACACCCCTTTTGGAATGTACCTCACAAGACATCTGCAGCAGCTGGAAAGGCCACAGAAGTACGTCACAAAGAGGATTACTGGCCTCACACAAATGCCCTACACTGACCATCTCAAAAAACTCCAGCTTTACTCCGTAGCATATCGCCTACTCTTAGGTGATCTCTGACTAACATATAACGCTATGTCAAACCCAGAGCTGTTGCACATGCTACACCTTAAGAAATCTTAATCCCTCCGAGCTACAGACTCTAGGGACCTAAACCTTGTCACCACAATAAACAGGACATGCTGGAGGGATAGATTCCTGTCCCAGAGACTTCCCATACTCTGGAACAGGCTACCCATCTATGTCAAGCAAAGTTCTTCATTAGCACTCTTTAAGAAAAATCTTGATGAGTGGATGGGAAATAGGAAATACACCCCGGGGATCACTTCTGTGGCTCTGCTCAACAGTGGCACAGGAAAATAACTTTCTTGGGTGGCATAAGCCAGGGAACCTTGTTGGCTAGGCTTACGTAGGCTCTTGGGCTAATAGCCTAGTACCTACCTA
Organism: Protopterus annectens; assembly: GCF_019279795.1. Classification (NCBI taxonomy): domain Eukaryota; kingdom Metazoa; phylum Chordata; order Ceratodontiformes; family Protopteridae; genus Protopterus; species Protopterus annectens. The sequence goes on along the minus strand of NC_056735.1, from coordinate 115,045,957 downwards.
TGAACCTATGAACCTATGTGCCAACATGTATCAAGTCTTTATGGCAGAATGTGGACCAGTCTACCCAATTCTTACATAAAAATGTAAATCCATCCATCTAACATCTAAATTACACTGAGCACAAATCAGGATGTGACTTGCCAGTTTAACAACCACAGAAATGTCTGTATTTTTCTGTCTAACATGCAAAATAAGATTGATATCGGTCCATTTAATACATTTAGGAATAAACCCGCGGTGGTGGTGCTGCAGTAGCATTGTCGCCTCACAGTAAGATGCTGTCCGGTTCAATTCTCAGCTAGAGCGTCTTCTGGCGTGGAGACATGCGTGAATGGGCGTACCTTCGTTGAAGGTTGTGCATCAGGCCTGGCAAGCCGGTATGTAAAAATCAACTGCCAGTCATTAGCGGACCGGAGTTCCACTGTGGCGACCCCTAACCTGGATAGGCCGAAAGACAGAAACAAACAGGAATATGTGGATAAAATCTGGCGTTTGCTTCGTTGGTACGTGGTTTGATTCCAGCTGCCTTAATTTGCATACTCCATGACCTTGAGCCATTTACTGATCCAGAAAGTGCGTTCTGGCAGTTGGGAGACTGGGCTGGGCTCTTCAATGTTCTTCTGGACCACATGCCTAGTAACTACCTGTGAACTGTGAACCCAAACCATCAGGTGCATACAGTAGGATACATATAATTCTCTCTAATGGTATGGTAGGTTGCAATATACTCTCATCCAATATACAAAGCTGTATGTGCTAAGAGGTTATAGGCCTTTAAAAGGATGTTTACCAGTTCATATAACATCTGTCTTAGTGTGCATATTAGTTTATATAACACTTGCAGCAGGATATTTACGAGTCCATATAACATCTCTTATATAGTGCATACTAGTTTATAAAACACCTACAGCAGGATATGTACCACTCCATGCAACATCTGTTATAGAGAGCATACTAGTTCATGCAATGGGTCTATATCACAAAGTCAAAGTTTGAAAAGAGCGAACGCACTTACGTCAACACCAAATACGCGAAGCCGCAGAAAGTCGAATGGCAGAAACAGCAATTTTTTCGCAGGGATAAAAATCACTGGGCCATTGTCAGGGCTTTGCCATTTACTCCACTGTGGTGCAGTCTCGGAGTTGGTATATTTAAGTAGGGGCTGTGTGTTTTTTTTTTGGAGCAGTAATTTATTTTCCTTGAGAAAAAAAATGGCTGTTCCGTGCGTTCGAGTTCCAGTGCTTTCGGGTATTTTGTGTCAATTTAAGAGCATTCTCTCTTATCAAACTTTGAGTTTGTGATATAGACCCCATGTACACCTAGAGCAGGATATGTACCAGTCCATATAACATCTGTATAGAGTGCATATTAGTTCATATAATACCTACCGCAGGATATGTACCAGTCCATATAACATCTGTTACAGAGTGCATATTAGTTCATATAATACCTACAGCAGGATATGTACCAGTCCATTTAACATCTCCCATAGCGTACCTACTAGTTTATATAATATCTACAGCAGGATATGTACCAGCCCATTTAACATCTGTATAGAGTGCATACTTGTTTATACAATACCTACAGCAGAATATGTACCAGTCCATATAACATCTGTTATAGAGTGCATATGAGTTCATATAACACCTGCAGCAGAATATGTACCAGTCCATATAGCATCTGTTATAGAGTGCATACTATTTCATATAATACCTACAGCAGAATATGTACCAGTCCATATAACATCTGTTATAGAGTGCATACTAGTTCATATAATACCTACGGGTCTATATTATTTAAAAGAAGATTTCTAACTTTGAATACCATATGGCAGACAACATATGTTCAAAGTTAGAAATCTTCAAATTCGTAAAAAAAAAAAGAAAAGACTAAACCCTAAACTAAGGGTTGTAGGCAGGGGAGCAAGCCCCCCCACACCCCCCACTCTTTAAATATAACAGCTCCGAAACCGCACTATAATGCGGTAAAGGGAAGATTTCCCTTTACTGCACTGTGGTGCGATCTCGGAGTTGGTATATTTAAAGAGTGGGAGGGTGGGGGGGTACATGAGGGCTTGTCCCCCCTGCTTTAACATCTTAGGTGACCTTTTTTTTTCCCATATTCGAAGTTTTCCAACTTCGACCATATGGTGTCGGCCATATTGTATTCAAAGTTAAAAATCTTCATTTAAATAATATAGACCCAATAAATACAGCAGAATATGTACCAGTCCATATAACATCTGTTACAGAGTGCATATTAGTTCATATAATACCTATAGTAGAATATGTACCAGTCCATATAACTTCTGTTATAGAGCGCACATTAGTTCATATAATACCTACAGCAGGATATGTACCAGTCCATTTAACATCTCCCATAGTATACCTACTACTTTATATAATATCTACAGCAGGATATGTACCAGTCCATTTAACATCTCCCATAGTATACCTACTACTTTATATAATATCTACAGCAGGATATGTACCAGTCCATTTAACATCTACCATAGCGTACCTACTAGTTTATATAATACCTACAGCAGGATATGTACCAGTCCATTTAACATCTCCCATAGTATACCTACTACTTTATATAATATCTACAGCAGGATATGTACCAGTCCATTTAACATCTACCATAGCGTACCTACTAATTTATATAATACCTACAGCAGGATATGTACCAGTCCATTTAACATCTGTATAGAGTGCATATTAGTTCATATAATACCTACAGCAGGATATGTACCAGTCCATTTAACATCTCTCATAGCGTACCTACTAGTTTATATAATATCTACAGCAGGATATGTACCAGTCCATTTAACATCTACCATAGCGTACCTACTAGTTTATATAATATCTACAGCAGGATATGTACCAGTCCATTTAACATCTGTATAGAGTGCATATTAGTTCATATAATACCTACAGCAGGATATGTACCAGTCCATATAACATCTGTTACAGAGTGCATATTAGTTCATATAATACCTAGAGCAGGATATGTACCAGTCCATTTAACATCTGTATAGAGTGCATATTAGTTCATATAATACCTACAGCAGGATATGTACCAGTCCATTTAACATCTCCCATAGCGTACCTACTAGTTTATATAATATCTACAGCAGGATATGTACCAGCCCATTTAACATCTCTCATAGCGTACCTACTAGTTTATATAATATCTACAGCAGGATATGTACCAGTCCATTTAACATCTCTCATAGTTGCATACTACCAGTCCATATAACCTCTGTTATAGAGTTCACACTAGTTCATATAATACCTATAGCAGGATATGTACCAGTCCATATAACATCTGTTATAGAGTGCACACTTCTTCTTTTTTCGGCTTTTTCTGATTAGGGGTCGCCACAGTGGATCATCTGTCTGCTCATGATTGGCAGTGGAGTTTTACGGTGTCGAGTTGCCAACCCGGCACCCAACCTTCCACAAAAGGCACACACACACGCACTCATGCCTAGGGCCAATTTAGAGTAGCCAATCCACCTACAGCATGTCTTTGAGATGTGGAAGGAAACCGGAGCACCCGAAGGAAACCCACGCGACCACAGGGAGGACATGCAGACTCTGCACAGAAGGCACCTCAGCTGAGGATTCAACCAGAGAACCTCTTGCTGTGAGGTGACAATGCTAACCACTGCACCACCGCGGCCGCCCTTATAGAGTCCATACTAGTTCATATAATACCTACAGCAGGATATGTACCAGTTCATATAACATCTGTTATAGAGTGCATACTAGTTCATATAATACCTACAGCAGGATATGTACCAGTCCATATAACATCTGTTACAGAGTGCATATTAGTTCATATAATACCTACCGCAGGATATGTACCAGTCCATTTAACATCTGTTACAGAGTGCATATTAGTTCATATAATACCTACCGCAGGATATGTACCAGTCCATTTAACATCTCGCATAGCGTACCTACTAGTTTATATAATATCTACAGCAGGATATGTACCAGCCCATTTAACATCTGTATAGAGTGCATATTAGTTCATATAATACCTACCGCAGGATATGTACCAGTCCATATAACATCTGTTACAGAGTGCATATTAGTTCATATAATACCTACAGCAGGATATGTACCAGTTCATATAACATCTGTTACAGAGTGCATATTAGTTCATATAATACCTACCGCAGGATATGTACCAGTCCATATAACATCTCCCACAGAGTGCGTACTTGTTCAGTGGGATATGTACCAGTTAAATGTTTGCAGAAATGCTAACAGATTCATAGAAGCTGAACTAGTCCATGTAGTCAACTTATTAAGATGGTGACATTAAAATGTGCACCAGCCCTGGTAATTTAGAGATAGACAAAGCGATATTATATCTGGTATGGATAACTTATAAGAGACCAGAAGAAATGTGACTTCAGTTTCATTTTTCTGGATTATTAGTTTTTTACTTTATGAAACAATATCTTTTAGCCATACCTCGCAGCTTCAGAGGACCTTTGTTATTAGCACGCCTATTATGTTTGTATATTTTGTCTCACAGTTATGAAGACGAGACCCTTTTCCTTTTCTCATCATCATGAATCAAAATAATCAATAGCTGAACTCAGTTTATTATCCATGAGAGGGAGATACAACTGCAAATGTATTTATTTATTTTACATTTGTTGACCGGGATTGTCCGACTGGATATATGTCCATTTTCAGTGGAGGCCCGGGGAGAAAAGCTCCAAGATAATAATACATATTGAACATTTAGTAAATGCAAGTTTCAAGCAGATTACATTCATAAGCAATACCAACATTTAGCACATATAGTGCTTATTATAAAACACTTTACAAAACATAACATTATTTTCAAAGTTATATATACATAACATTACATTCAGGTTTAATGGTAAAGCTCTCAGAGGACAGGATAATGAAAGACTTTGCATAAACCTCTCTTTATAAAACAGCATTTACTACAGCACAAATGTTTAATAGTCCTAGGTCAGAAATATTATTTTAAATGTAGATATGCACTGTGTTAAATATCTTCAAATTCATTTAACTTCTTCACCTGAGTATTATTATAGCAAAAGAATATTCTGTTGTGCTCTAAATCAAACCTGGTTAAACAAGGAAATAATAGTGCTACAGCAATGCTTCTTCATAATAACAAACTTATAAACAGCAGATTGCAATGACCATTCACTTTTTACCTGCATAAACAGAGTTAACAGTAGAATTCCGATTGTTCTCTTAAAATAATACAAAGCTTTTTAGTCTTTTATTTATTTATTTATTTCCAGTTTGATGACTGGGGAAATCCACTTGGACAAGCAGAGCCTGTTTTCAGTGGACGCCCGGGGAGAAAAGCTCCAAAAGCAGTTAGCAGAATATAATATAAGTACAGTATGGAATATACAGTATACAAAATGATAAATTTAAAATAAAATACAAAATTAAGGAGTATACATTTAAAAAACACAAAAGTTAAAAGATAGATCAAGTCAAAAGTAATACAGAGAATAGAACTAAAAGCAGACGTCATAAAGTGTTTATACAAGTTTAGTGATAGTTCTAACAATAATGTTAGTGATCAGAGGTAATAGTAGATGAGACTGAAGGGAGGTTTGAAAGAGACGACAGTGTAACTTAGGTGGAAAGGGAGCGGGAACAGTCCCAGTTTGAGGTAAGGTAAGAATGGAGGGGACATATGAAATTACAGTTGTTGTGAGTACAGTGGAGGGAGAGAATTCCATAGTTTAGCTAAGGAGTGTGATAGAAGTAATTGTCCAGTAATCCTTACAATATTTCATGCCACTGTTTCCCACAGTAAAACTTCTAGGGTTCATTTTTTCTCAAGATTGTTAACCACCTTTTGACTAAATTTATTCTTAAATTGCTTTCAGTAAAGCATTTGAAAAAAAAATCATTGAGAGCGTATTCTGAAGTTTCATTATGTCCAATGTCTGAATAATACCTCCTTCTCCTAGTAATACTTCTCTTTTCCCTATAAAAAAGTGCACAAAACATGAAGGGACAAAGTTCGGGGGGACCTGGTCACTTGTTCTGTTTCCTTCCTCATCCAACTTCTTCGTTTCCTCTCTCGTCTTTTTCTTTCTTTCTCCGTTTTTTCTTTTTCTTTCATACTGTCCATTCATTCCTTTTTCTTTCTTCTGATATTTAGAGGAAGTATGGAAAGAAAGAAAGAATATTGTAATCTGCAGCTAAATTATCGGTAAGCATCGTTTGCTAAGTCTCGCCGTTGCACAAGTCCTTAATCATGCCTTTTAATTTTCATCTACTGCATGTTTTTAAAACTTCTGCCTTGTAAAGCACTTACATATTTAAAGCAGAATGTTCTGGAAGATGACAAGGTAGCTCACTGATTAAATCTTCTCCTTCACACGGTCAGGAGCTGATATTCAGTCTAAAGTTGTCACTGGACATATACAGTTTGTATGTTCCCTCTGTGTCTATGTGGTGTTTTCTCCTACTTCCCAAAAATATGCTGTTTGATTGTTTTTTACAAACTATCGGTGAATATTTGTTTACCCTTACCCTTGTGGATCTGATCATTACTGGTAAGGGCCTGAGGCCCACTTCACTATTTGGTTAAGACATCAATTCAATTAAATTAAAGGGTATAGGTGAAAACTGCCAGCACAGTAAATTGGGACAATCAGTATGGTACTGTCTAACTATAATGCCATAATAAAGAGTATGAAAAAAACTGTGACACTTCTATAGGAAATGAGCCGACGTACAGAGGGAAAACTCCTAGAATTATAACCATCCAAGCTTTATGCTTATGTATTATTTTATTATTTGTTTTTTTATTTATTTTTTGTTGGACTCTACATTTTTTTACTTTTTAGTTCAGTACTGCATACCTTGCACCTGGGACTGACAGTCTCAGATCAACCTCCATGAACATAAATCTCATTCTTATATTAAATTGTAATCTGAAATAACATTATGACAGGCAGTAGAGCATTATGGAATTAAAAGCAGCTTCAGGAGCTTAAGAGTCCAACACTAAGGTGCCCTCTAGTGGCTATGAGCAGAATTCCAAGTCTAAACCTTCAGTAAAGTTACCTGCCTCCTGCAGGTATTACTTATCAGACTGCCAGGCTCTGGCACAGATCCAAGTAATGACAATAGCTTACCTGCCAAAGTACGAATGTTGAACACAGCAGAGTCCTGAAGAGGTTTTACAGGAAGTTGTGTAAACTGAAGTGGCAGTTAAGCCACATTTCATTTCTTTACTGAACTGGTAACAGAAAAAGTAATTCCGTTTTATTGGATCTTTTTTAACCACAGCCTAGGCCAATGACAGCAACATCAAACAACACAAAGAAAACCATAATATAATAAGTAAACAAAGGAAAGCAAGATGCATTATAAGGTGAGATTAAAACAAGTGTCAACTGCTTAGCAGAAAAAAAAAGAGTGAAATAATATACAATAGCCAAGGGTGAGTTAGATGCAGTAACAAGAAAAGTAATAAATTAACAGTTGGCAAAAAATAATTATTCATTGTTTTCCAAACTGTTATGGTTAAGGTGTTTACCTTACAGACATACGGTACAGGGTTGGATTCTCACATGGGGTAATTGGCTAGGCTTAAAATGGCCCATAAGGGCAGTTACCTAGTACTAATCTATGAACCTATGAACAGTTTGACAATTACATAACTAATGCACAGTTACTTACCTACATTAATCCAGCATAATTAGGCTGCAACCCAGAGTGATGTCAACACTTCCCACCCTGCAGATTAATGGCCGATAGTTCTCCACCATCCAGATTCTCGCCTCATATTTTTGGTCTTTTTCTCATTAAATTTGTGTGTGTGTGTGTGTGTGGGGGGGGGGGGGGGTCACTGAGAAATGAAGTCACCAAATAACCACATGCACATTTGAGGTTCAGACTTTATATCCATTAGAAAATGTGTGCAACTATAAAACCTGTAATTCTAACAACTTTCTAACTTTATAAGACCAGTATTTAACACCTGGCCCTATTTTTGGGCCTTTGTCACCCCTTTATTTTAGGCTTTGTCTAGATTTCTTCTAAGAGGTTGAGAGCGATGACATAAACACAATTCTGTATGTTTAGCCTTCCAGATTTGGAAGATATCTTTAAAACAAAGTCTGTATTTTTCTACAAACTGTAAAACAAACATTTGTTTTTACAAAGAATAAAGATGCATGGGAACACTTTTTTGTACGAAAAGAAAAATTCATTTTGTACCTTTAGACACGCAGCCAAATTGAATATACCCTACATGGTAGCACAAAGTTTTAGATTCAGTAAGCGTTGTGTAGAGGCTTACACCATGACACAAACAAGGTAAACACTGTGGCATGTTAATTACAGCATAATCAGCTGAATTGCATGCTAATCAACTAAGCCAATACATTGGAGCTATGAAACAAGCTATAAAGCAATTGTGTTGACTCAGTGTTGTTTTTTCCTGCAAATTCCAAAACCTTCTTGAATACAGTCATGGAAAGGAGTCTAAATGGACAGAATGGTAGGGGCTGCTGTTTTAATTCATTTATTTCATTTGCATGTGCTACAGACTGAAGCCAATTCTGTTGCTGCTGCTAATAGCCTAGAAGGAAAAGACTTTTTAGGCCCTGTTTAACTTTTCACAATCTACATGATGTGGAAATTGTAGACCGTTATGTAGAGCATTACAGGATCGATAGCGACACAATACAGGAACTCTGCAACCTGTCGACCTCAACTCAAAGCCAGGACCAACTGAGAGGAGCTCATACCAGTGGAGACGAAGGTATGTGTAGCACTCAGAATCTTAGCTACAGGTACCTTTCAAAAACCAACAAGGGACATGCTGAGGGTGTTTTAGCATCCAGGACCCTCCATCAGTTCCTGAATTCTATTTTACAACATGCAAGTTGCTGTATATTTCGGCTTTTCTCGGTTAGGGGTCGCCACAGCGGAACTCCAGTCCGCTAATGATTGGCAGTAGACTTTTTCATGCCGAGTTGCCAGCCCTGACGCACAACCTTCAATGAAGGTACGCCCATTCATGCATGTCTCCAGACAGAAGATGCTCTAGCTGAGAATCGAACGGGACAATGTCTGACTGTGAGGTGACAGCGCTACTGCAGCACCACCACCGCAATCATTATTCTCCAACATGCAGGTGACCATATATATTTTCCCTGTACTCCTGAGGAAAGGGTCAGAAATACTCAAGAGTTCTATGATGTAACACACTACCCTGAAGTAGTGGGTGCAATAGACTGCACACATTTAGAAATTAAGTCACCACCCAGGGATCAGAGTAGGGTCTACATAAACAGAAAGGGCTACCTCTCTATTTATTGCCAAGTCATGTAATGCTAAGGGAATCATCTTGAATTTGTGTGCTGGCAACCCTGGCAGTTACCATGACTCACATAACTGGCACACCTCTCAACTGTATCAGATGTTCTCTAGGGGGGATATCCCACAGGGTCATTTACTGGGGGATGCAGGTTACGCACTGGAACCGTGGCTGACAACACCCATAAGAAATGCACACACCCACAGAACAATGCTATAATGATGCAAACACTCAAGCCAGAAACATCATAGAACATGTGTTTGGGCTACTGAAGTCACAATTCCAGTGCCTACGTACATGTGGGGGAGCTCTGCAGTAAAACCTATGGCCATGTACTGAAATATTCACAGTATGTGCCATGCTATGTAACATCATCCTGAGAAAACAGCTTCAGCAGGATCAACAAGGATAGTGACACACATCCCACCACCAATGCCAAGGTCACCACAGCCACATGCAGGTGAGGAGTCAGAGGGGGAACCAGCAGCTGCTGTGGATCTAGGCAGATGTAAGTGTGCTCAGTATGCCCTTGCATTGGCTAAGAGACAACACATAACATACTCACTCACCACCTAGGGGCCTAAAACCTTCCTACTATGCAAATACATATAGTAAAATTGATGTCAGGCAAATCTCACAACCTTTATCTACCCATGTATTAGCTGTGTACTGCTTGAATCAGACAGATTCAGTCCTGAACTAAAACTGTGGCAACTGCTACATTTACAAGGTAAGTCCTGAACCCGGAGTGTATTGTGTAATACTATGAATGTGTGGCATATCTTTGTATTTCATTACTTTGTACTGTAAGCAAGTAAAAGGTGGGAGATTTGTACACAACTGACCTTAACATGTGACAACAGAGACATATTTCACTAGACGTGTAGGCTGGATGCCAAAAAGAGGAGAGTAACAATAGTAACATATCCTTGTTTGTGCCATAAGGAGAGTAACAATAGTAACATATCCTTGTTTGTGCCATAAGGAGAGTAACAATAGTAACAGATCCTTGTTTGTGCCATAAGGAAAGTAACAATAGTAACATATCCTTGTTTGTGCCATAAGGAGAGTAACAATAGTAACATATCCTTGTTTGTGCCATAAGGAGAGTAACAATAGTAACAGATCCTTGTTTGTGCCATAAGGAGAGTAACAATAGTAACAGATCCTTGTTTGTACCATAAGGAGAGTAACAATAGTAACATATCCTTGTTTGTGCCATAAGGAGAGTAACAATTAGTAACATATCCTTGTTTGTGCCATAAGGAGAGTAACAATAGTAACATATCCTTGTTTGTGCCATAAGGAGAGTAACAATAGTAACAGATCCTTGTTTGTGCCATAAGGAGAGTAACAATAGTAACATATCCCTGTTTGTGCCATAAGGAGAGTAACAATAGTAACATATCCTTGTTTGTGCCATAACACTCCCCCAGCCCCAGATGAACAGGCAAGTGACCCACATGGCTAACAAAGCATCTTTGAAATGCTAAAAGTTCTCTCAAATGACCTGTCCCTCAAACTTGTGTACAGATTTAATACAAATCATACAGTGACCCCCCCCCATTAATATTCCAAAACGTGGACTTTGATTGGCCAGCGTGCTCATTGTAAATCCCTCAATATACCAATGGAAAAAGATCCGGTCGCCCAAACTTTTTTCAGTTGGTATAAGGTGTCCAAAACTTTTTTTTTTAATTAAAAAAAAAAACAAAAACAAAAAAAAAAACAACGGAGACTTTCTTTGCTCTTTTGCTTCCATTTCAAAGCATTGATGTACTAGGTATGCTTAGGAATGCAAGTCCCATATGCATGCATAGTACATCAACACAAGGAAGTAGTATACCACTACTGATGGAAGAACAGTAATGCACCATTATACAAAGACATTATTTAAGAAAAGTAAGTATTTTTTTCTTAAATAATGTCGTATAATAGCAATAACCGACTCCGTGGTTTTGGTATATTGAAGATTTACCCATGGTTGGCTTTATATAATCACTTGTGCTTCACCCTAGTGATTGAACCACAGCAACCATGGGTATATTTTCAATATACCACATCACATCATCGGTTATTGCTTAAATATTCCATGTGAAGGTATTGCCAATCATGTATACCTGTGAAATGCCCATGCCATCAGTGCACTTCTAATGCATACAGATAAAAGTGTAAAAGCATGTGCTAATCAATATATATATATATATATATATATATATATATATATATATATATATATATATATATATGTATGGGATCACTGCTAAATCTCAAATTACGGAATCTCGAGACTCTGAAGTCCTAAGACAAAAATCTCGAGATTACATAATTTTGAAAGTAAAAAAAAAAAATAACTGTAAAAAAAAAGATTTAGACAGATGTATGCAGGGGGGTAAGCCCCCCTGCACACCCCCACACCCCCTGCATTTAAATATGCTAACTCCAACATCGCACTACAGTGGAGTGAACGGCAAAATTTCCGTTCCACTCTGCACAGCACTATTTTGCCGTTTACTCCACTGTGGTGCGATCTCGGAGTTGGTATATTTAAGTTGCAGGGGGTGTGGGGGGTGCAGGGGGGTTTGCCCCCTTGCATATGCTTTCCAAAAATTTTTTGTTTGTTTTCGATATTACGGAATCTGGAGATTCTGGCCTTTGGATTCAGGGTCTCGAGATTCCTTCCGTAATTCGAGAGTTAGTAGTGATTCCATATATCTATATATATAGATATAAATATATATATATATATATATATATATATATATATATATATATATATATATATATAAACTATAATACATTTCAGCATATGCAGTATGTAGCTGACAAAATGCAAGCATACCTTTTCAAAATCAGTTATCCTCTGTGTAGATATATCCCAAAGTAATAGCCTCTCTTCTGTGTTCACCACGTAAACAACTCTGCTCACCTTCATTTTCCCTAGCTAAACGGTTGCCTTCTGGTATAGATTCAGGGCTGTCAACATGGTGAAGATGTAAATGAGGTGTGACGTCATTAGAATTGCTAAATCCCAAATCCTAATGTAAACAAAGTGTAGGTACCCTCTCAGTGTTTGTTTTTAATGGATTGCAACTGTGAATGGTTACTGGTTGGAAGAGGGTAAACACAACAGCAATGCAGACTGCCATAGATCCATCCAGTGGGAGTGTCAAGTTCGACTTATAAAGTGTTAGATGTACTTTTGTCAAAGTTGGAAATGCAAGTAAGTGGCACACAGTTCACATGTTCTGTTCATTAACATACAATCTCCCTTGCAATTGTTGGCAAATATCTTTTTTCCCTGTAATTCTTTCATTGTTTTTTATTATTTTTTGGCCAGTGTTTTTCCGATGTGGCACTTAGCTCAATCACGGGAATAGAGAAAATGAATGGCAGGTTTAGCTATGCTTATCTCATTTGTACAAAGTGTGGCAGTGTGCAAACTGGATAACCAGACCAGCCAGGAAGCAGTGAAGACCCAGACAGCCAGAAACAGAAACCGGATACATTCAATTAATTTTGATGGGTAGCCCAGACCAGCCAGGAAGCAGTGAAGACCCAGACAGCCAGAAACAGAAACCAGATACATTCAATTAATTTTGATGGGTAGCTCACAAACCCACTAAGTGGCATTGGATGGCAGTTAACACAGGGACCTTAAGAATGATTAATAAATTAGGGAATGTCATGTAACTAGTACTGTGGCAGCAGGTGTAAGTGTAGGGCTGGAGTACAGATGGCCCTGGCTCTACTACAGGGTGTGCAACTTTTTTTTTATTGTTGTGACACTGCAGTTTATAGCAATGAACTGAAACATGAACAAGTGTTATTTCAACTGTCATGTGGCAACAGGTGTCCGTGTAGGACTGCCATAGACATGGTCCTGGGTTCTAATACAGGATATTCCATACATTTTACTATTGTTCCACTTTCCATTATATTCCTTCTCACTTATAACACTTTAGATAGTGGACCTGATATTAATTATATGTATGACAGATGACACACTATTATTGCTTTTATTTGTTTATTTATTTATTTATCTGTCTATTTATTTATGCATTATCAGATTTATTATCAGATGTATGACTGAGGGTACACTGTGTACTATATTTCTGTAAGTATAATTCTGCTATCCAGACTTGCATGGCCTTCATATTTGCCTAAGACACACACACAACAGCCACTATATCCAAAGACCTTGTCTGGTCATACACATACATGTGTAACAGCTCATACTGTTACCTGCATTTATGTATGATGTCTGACTATGTCTGTGCAGCACTTCTTCTGTGGCAAAGATGGAAAATCAATGCTGTGGAAGCAAATTTGCTGTCCCTTATGCCTAGGTTTGAATCCCACAGTGTGATTGGTGCTGCTGCTCTCTGCACACCACCATCATGCAAATGCATTGAGTGGGTGTATGCACTCCAGTAAACGAGATAACTGGAACTGGTGGGAAAGTATCGGTCTCCAATGCTCTAGATCTGCTAGTAGATAGACCTGGTAGGCTTAAGTGGGGAAGGTGCCAGGTTTAGGGCACAGAGGTGGGGTGTCCAGGAGTCCCGGATATTCATTGGACTCCTAGTAAAACACCACAGCCAAAGGCTTCTGCAGGGGAACTATTCTGTCTCCCAGTACAAGTCTGAGGTGTGGGATAGTTTAACCCAGGCTGTATCCAGTGCCACTGGTACCCTGCTCACTGGGGAGCAATGTAAGCATCATTTTAATGACCTACAGAGGAGGAGGAGGAGGAGGGATATCTTTGACCGTTAGATTGAGTAATTTAGGACCGAGGAAATCCCAAATCCATGTAAGTATCAACTCAACAGAGTACTTGTAAGGCTTAGAAAGCTGAATATAGGCAAGACTGGCATGTACATCGGTCTTTTGCTCTTTTCAGTTTTTTCCCAGTTACCAGTGATCATGAGTGCAATGTCCAGACCCACGGGGCTAAATTGCATAGACTGAGACTGAGGGGGCAAGTGGTATGTATGCAGCAGAAGAGAAGTGTTATTGTAGCACTAAAAGTTAAAGATAGCTTTTGTAATATTTTTTAGAGTTGTATCAAATTGAGCATGCATATCCCAACTGTAAATGCAAGTATGCATGCCTTAGTCTGTAGAACAAACCAAATCTGAGTCCAATATTAAACTTATTCAGAGGTAGAGGGTTCAAATACCACAATTCACAACTATACAATATGTTATTTCTTCAATAATATTTACATTCAGTTAAAACCTCTATACCTGTGGCCCAAATGCCCTGCTATAAACTGTAATCTATATAACAAAAACATGCATATCTGCAATATGGTATGCACGCATTTAGGCGAACGTGAGTAGTCCGACATCCTAAATGTCGAACACAGTGACCCCAGTTTGCGGAATGTCGAATTTTCAAACGCCGAATCCTTCAATGCTGAACACCAGCCAGGCTAATGTCCCCCCTTCTCGACCCATGGTAGCACTTGTTGTGGTGATTGAGCAACTGGAAATGTTGAATTCGATGTTACGCTCGACATTCTGACCATTTGCTAGTTTGAGTTTTGACATTTAGGTTCGGAGAATTTTACGTTCGGAGGTGGTATCTTTGACCATATACATATATTCTCTGCAATATATGCACATTGCAAGGATTACTTGCAGCAATTTGTAGTATAGTGCGTTTCCGTTAGGAAGAAGACTTAAAAGCAAAACTTAAGATAATAGAGTTGTATAATTGGATTAATGCATTGTAAGTCACATCTGATGGTACTAATCTTATATCTTTTTTCCTTTCACCCGCCAACCCTTATCTCTCTTTTTTATATTTTCTTTATGTTTATTTTATTTTATTTTAAAAAAATATTTTTATTATTTGATTTTTTTTTATTTTATAAATATTTATTTTAATTTTTTTTATTTTTATTATGTGTCGTCAAAATGTGTCCATGTCATCCATGTGTACCACAGCATAGAGAGGTAGGCCAGCTCCATTAGATCAGCCTGCGCCCACTCCAGTGGCTGCAGCAGCAATTCTCAGCACATCTGGGAACCAACCTGGCAGCACTGCCTCTGCTGCCTCTGCACTATCTGCACCCTCAGGTACTCTTGCCCCAGAGGCTGGTCCAGAGGTACCCTCTGGGAGCAGTGGCTGAGGTGGTGATTTTATCACCCACAACAAGTTGCTAGGGATGGTGGCTTACCCCATTTTAACACCTATAATCTGGTCAAAAAATAGAATCCCACACAACATACATAAATAGTAGAAAGACCAATGGATCCCTTCCCTGTTTTTCTCCATGTTTGCACAGAGGTTCGCATCATGCACCAATGCACAGCAATGGGGAGCTGTGGCAAAATGATGTGGTTACCTCTGCGCTGTGCCATTTAATTCTGCTGCACTATGCCAACACACAGCTACACACATACTATAAAGAATTCATGTTATTGCATTATCAATGTTTAAATAAAAGTACTTGAAATTATTCAATAGACATGGATTCAAACCCAGTACCATCTGGGCCCAAAAAGGAATGTATAAATGCATTGACACATGCTGCCACAGAGTCAGTTAAGCAGCAGGTGTGTTGCATAGACTGAATATTAACTGTCAGACTTAGCACCATGGCTCGCATTTGCACACTGCTTAGCTATGTGAAAATGTGTATCTCGTGTGTGTAAACACTTTGCTAACCACTGCACAAACCTGCTGCTCATCTTGCTATGGAAAAGGAAATGTCATTATGTATTACTGCTGTTTACTGTCCATTTCCTGTCTATGACATGACACTACATGTGAAAACATTACAAGATCAAGGCCCTATTTTATAATATGTCACAAATTTGCAATACAGCTGTGTCTTGCCCCCCCCCACCCCACCCAAGTATTGCAACCCTGGTATTTTCCACACGTATAGCACCTACACTACAGAAAGTAACATCAAATGTTGTGTGATATGCCAATCAATCTGGTAACATGCAGAACTTCAGCTATTGACCCAT
Organism: Protopterus annectens; assembly: GCF_019279795.1. Lineage (NCBI taxonomy): Eukaryota > Metazoa > Chordata > Ceratodontiformes > Protopteridae > Protopterus > Protopterus annectens. The sequence goes on along the minus strand of NC_056735.1, from coordinate 115,029,611 downwards.
AACCCTCAAAAGCCGTATCCGCAAGGATAGGGCAAGAATCAGCATGGATCTTATCTATAAGGACATAAGTGACCTTCAACACACTTGACCCGACTCATTCTGTTTTTGTCAAGGGTAGTGCTTGCTTAATGACCCTTGTGGACTTCTTCGATACTGACCCCAAAGACCTGGATAAAGGATAACAGAACATACCGCCTATGTTGATTTATCCAAGGCCTTTGACACTATCATCCATTCATATCCCATAGTGAAGATCTTCCATCAGAGAATTAGGCCATACAGTACTAGATGGATAGCCAACTGGCTCACTAAAAAAATGCACACTCTAAAAGTTGGATATTTCACCTCCTCCACTAGCCCACTTACCAGTGGAATACCACAAGGATATGTGCTGGGCTCACAACTGTTTGGGAACTACTTCCCTGACGTGCAGGCAATAGTAGCTGGCCTGTGGTGCCAAGTTGCAGATGACTGTTAATTGGATGCACTCATATAAAGTCCTCCAATAATGGTAACATATTACCGAAGGGGCTGACAGAGACAAATGATTGGTGACAAACTCATAGACAGAACCTTACAGCAAACAATGTATCATTGCCCCCTTTGAAGTACCCCTGCTAATTATGATATACATAACACCCTATAAGCTCAAATACAGTGTTGTGAGAATTGGGAACACATGTTGATAGTAATCTGTACTTTCATCACTATGTGTGCATAGTGGTGTGGCACATATTCTGTATTGCACACCTCATGCATATGGACATCACAGCTAAGACCAGAGAGATCATAGCTCTGCTTTACCCTTATCAGACCACTAATTGAGAACAATGCTCCCTTCTGTCTGTACCTCACCAGACACCTGAAGCAATTGGAGGAAACGCAGAGGTTTGTGACTGGGAGAATCTAGGGTGTCCAGACATGGCATACATGGAAAGACTGAAAGAACTGCCACTGTACTCAGACTAATGCAGGCTGCTGAGAGGTGACCTATGTCAGGACTACAGAACAGTCTCAGATGCTGCCCTACTGCAAATGCTGGACATTTGCAAATCAAATGGGGCAAGAATAACTTGGGATCCACTTCCAAAGGAGAAGGTCAGCACCCAAGGAGTAAGAAAAGCATGAATATATTGTGGCAATGCTAAAAATGCACACTTCATCAGACCGGTTTCAGCAAACCTGCTTTCTTCAGTGGTAAACCAACAATCATTAGTGGTATAATATATACCCCAATCAATTAAGTATTTAGACTATAGTGCCATGCACTTTCCATAATTATTTTTCAGTTTAGTAAGTACTGTTTCATTTGTTTGCTTTTGCATTCACAGCATACACGATTGGGGCCTACTTTTGCTCACGGATGGGAGAATGCTGGATTGAACTTATTGGGCTATACTGTGTAGCATATATTCACTTTCATGGTGGGGTCCTGGCTATATATTGTGAATATTAGTCAATTGAACTTGGATCTTCATATGGACTTGTTACATCTACTGAACGTATCATTACTTGCAAGTATCGATTCAGTTTTTTATATAACTAGGGCTTCTTTCTTTGTATTTTGGTCAACTCATTGTGCGTGGTGTAGTCCAGAGTGTGAATTTTTTCGGACAATACTTGCTAGTTTATTTTGGTTATTTACATCACAACTGTGGAAATATTCCCTATATATGTAGATGTTTATGACTTTGCATGACCAACAAAGTGGTGTTTGCATACTGACCATCACATCGTATATGGTGTAGTCCAGATTTTGAATCCTTTTCGGACAACATTTGCCAGCTGATTTTGGACATTTACTTTATAATTGTGCAAATATTCTCTATCAAGAGGTTCATGTTTTTGTATGTTTAAAAGAGAGTATTTTTTCTTTGGGAGTTTTATCCAATATCAGCAACATTGGGATGATGTGTCCATAATTGTTTGATTATACTAGTGAATTGTTTTTCATGTATGATTCAGTTATTTTATATACTGGCATTTTTTTGTTTACAATTGACAGGTCATCTATAGTATGTGCATTTTGCTTAGGGCTTATTGAAATATTTTTGAATTTTCATTGCATTTTTTGAATATCACATTACTATTGTTGGTGCCATATTAATGCCTTGGGAAATATTGAGCTTATCATGGCAATTGCTTTGGGCAGCTCTATAGAGACTGTGATACCTCCTTTCTGGGGACAAATTATATTTTACTAAGCAGATTCTCAGTTTGAATCTGTATGTTTATCATGGATCTTATGACTATCTTGCATGGACTTTCAGCAGACAAACATAATGGCTCAGGAGCCGGTAGATTGTTGTTCTGAATTATTTGGCAGATTGACCTAAATATGACTATTCTCTATACCAATGTATGGCATTTAAAATTATTCAAACCTGCCAGGCCAAAAATATTACCCCTAGAGGGCTGAGAATTTGAACGCAGCCATTAGTAGCTTTCAGTGATGACAGACTAGCTGAAGAACGGGCTAAGGCACAACAGGAAGCTTCAATGGGTTTTGCGAATATCTTATCTTCTTATTATGAGCATATGACTGACACCAATATTTCGGATGTTCAAACTATCTGTGAACAAATCAAACCTTATGAAGGGCAAACTCACTACAAAACTTGTTTCCATAAGCTTACCAAGGACTTGCTTACACTTGAAGGCTAAAATAATTCACATGTTTAATTGAGATGTAGGGGATTATGAACAAGGCAAACCCTTTGGCCTCAGAAAAATGTGAAATTCTCGGATTTGGACACTCCCTCAACTAAATTTAAGAGGAAAAGACCCCATTCTATCCTAAAAAAGCCCAAACCTGGGTGTAGTAGCACCTCAGGGGAGGAATCATCAGCCACTGATATAGAATATGCCAATACTCAAGAGTCCCCTGACCCCAAGAAACGATGAGGTGTTGACTACCCTTTAGGTTTTCAAACACTGGGGGGTGGGTAGAAAACATAGACAGCATGGAAGCATTGTTACAAGTACTAGCTCCTCGATAAATGATTTTTGCAATATACATAACATCTCTTCTGTTGTTTTGACAGAAGCTGAACAACTTCTTAATAAAGGATTGAACTATGTCCCTGTTTTTTTGTGGAAGAAGATTTTAACTTTTTGTAGAACCCTTAACCTTAAACTGTTTTTTGGTCCTCAGGATGACTCTCAAAGATCTATTGAGTTTAGATTTCATCGGTCCAGTTTTGTGCCACCCATAAACAAATACGTTTCGATATTTCAGGACACGGTGCTTAAATAACTACATTTCAAGACTGGTCAATCTAGAATACTTAGTCACAATTTGACAGCTGTAGAACAACAGGCACTTATCAACTTGAAAAAGAACACCAATAAAGTTATTGTGCCAGCTGACAACGGTGTGGTTGTAATGGACACCAGTTACTACTCATCTGAAGCTTATAGATAACTTCATTATGTTAGGCATTACATGCATATGCCACTTGATCCCATCTTGGGCTTCAAAAAAGAAATTAACACATTTCTTGAACAGGCGGTTGATGAAGGCATAATTAGTGCTTCTGTCAAAAAACATCTTACTGTGGGGGATCCTCAGAAACAATACTTATATGTGTTACCTAAAATTCATAAGAACTTGGAGAAACCACCAGGGAGACCTATTGTCTCCAGTACAGGCTCTCTTTCTGAGCCCCTGTCTGCCCTTCTGGCCAAACATTTACAGCCATTATTAAAACTTATGCAATAACTGTAACCAGCAGCCCAAGAGATAAATCTTCCGTTGCTAAAAGATATCTGACAAAAGTAAAATATACACACAAGCAACGGAACGAACCAGGCAAAGTCCAGATCAGAGGCAAAACGCACAAATGTCAGTAATGTTGTATAAAATCATTGATCATAGCAAAAGGTCCAAGAACCAAGCAAAAAGTCTTCGGATAATAAAAACAATTCACAGGTTTATTGAACAATCGGTAAGTGCTTTCGCAGTGGTGCTTGTCCAGACCAAGTACAAGCTAAAAGGATTCACACTATATATACACATATAATCAAGGCTCTGCAAGGGTTTACATTTTATACCTTCTTGCAAGAGTAAGATGTCTGATACGATCTTCGATTTGAAAGTCTTTTGCAGGAAGTTTATGTTACGTCTGTTACGTCTGATATATGGTGATTCTGGTTCAGGATCTGTTTCTAGTGATGAAGTGAGCCATTACTTCAATTTGAAGAAACCTAGCAGTTTTGTTCCTAGTAATCATCCTTTGGTTGAGGCATACCTTAAACTCATGGAAGAAAACATCCATCATTTTTATGATAACTGTAATAATTCTAGGAGACACACTTGTTATAACTTTACATATACAGAAAGCTCAGCTTTGAATCAGCTACAACATAATAGCTCCATTGCTATTCTCCCAGCAGACAAAGGTGGGCTCATAGTTGTCATGAATAGATCACATTATAGTTACTCCATGACCTTGATGTTAAGTGATGTTAATTTTTATGATAAGATCTCGATTGCGGATGTGCATCATGTTATTTCTTCTACTGGCAGTGATATTTTGGATATTTTTTCTGCCCATCTCATCACTGAAGAATTATTTTCTTTTTTGAAAGTAACTAATCCACTAATTCCATCAATACAAGGTTTGCCTAAAATTCATAAGCATCCCACTAATCCTCCTATGAGATCTACTGTGGCTGGAGGAGGGTGGGTCACTGAACCACTCTCCCTGTATGTTGAGAAGTTTTTGAGACCTGTCATCAGTCAGAATCATACAGTTTTAAGGGATTCTAAACAGTTCTTGGTAGTTTTATATGATTGTACCAAGGATGTCTCTGACGTCAGTGATGTTATTTTTGTCACTTTTGACGTTCAATCATTATTTGGGCATGCAGTATGTGCATGGATATTTATCATTGCATAGTGATTACTCTGTGAAACAAGTTGATTTAATCTGTTTTTCTTAGAGATTGTTCTTGAAAACAATGTTTTTACTTTTTGTGAGGAGATGTATTTACAGAAACATGGCGTAGCTATGGGCACTTCGTGTGCTAATAGCTACGCCAGCATGTTTCTTGCTCATTGGGAGTCTAACATGTTACTCCCTCTTACATGTTTCAAGGAACATGTGTTATTTTATCGACGTTTTGTCGATGACTTGTTTTTGTTATGGCGATGGTCGCATGATGACTTGGTACAATTTTACAACACTATGAATGGTTTAACTGACTGTCTCAAATTTACTTATAATTGGTCTTATACACGCATTGAGTTTTTGGATTTATATATTGAAAAGTTGGATGAACACACAATTAATACAGGTATACATCGTAAGGCATGTCATAGAAATGCCTTTCTTTTTAGGTCCAGCATGCATCCTGGTTATATTTTCAGAAATTTAATCAGAGGACAGGGAATGAGGGCCTCCAAATTGAACCCATCTGTGGATGGTTTTCAGTATGAGCTTGCTGGTTTACAGAAGAAGTTGTTGGATAAGGGGTATACTGCTAGTGAAATTAGCAAACAATGGTCTGACCTTCAAGATTTGAGATTAACTACAGCAAGACCATATTTTGGACCTACCTTGGAGGCAGGTCCTGCCAATAGCCAAAATGACATCATGAATGATGTTAAAATTCCCCTGTTTTTTACAAGCGATTACAAACAGGTTACTGATTTATTTGCACAGCACTGGCCCATTCTACAAGTTGATGATGAGATAGCTAGGATCGTAGGCGATATGCCCAGGTTTAGATTTAAGAATTATAAAAATTTGAGGAGGCTTTTGTGTTATGACAGGAGTCCTGTCAAAATGACCTCTGCCATGGGACACACCACACCATGTGGTACCTGTAATTTTTGTATGTATATCAACACATCCAATGTTTTTTACCAACCAGATCTTTGAAAATAGTTTTTAAAGCAGAAGCGAATTGCATGACCCCTCATGTTGTTTATTTAGCAGAGTGCATAGCCTGTAGTACTTTTTATGTTGGTAAAACCAACAGGGTGCTCCGTGATAGAATGAGGGAGCATATTTATCATATTAGAAAAGGATCTCTACACAATGTACTCTCGAAGCATGTCTTAGAACTGGGCAAATCTCATACTTTTAATTTTACAGTTATTGAAATTATTTACCCTAGCATCAGAGAAGGTGACAGTTTGACACATACTGAGCATAGAGAAACCTGTTGGATTGTTATACTTCATGCTGATAGAGGAAAAAGCCTCAATGAGAGGGCTTCTATTAAACCTATATTAAAGAAAAGGAGGCTACATAATGATTTTTGTGTATATATGACGCATGAGTTTTGTATATTTATTCCTGTATTTATATTTGTATGTTTATACATTCTTTGTTCAGTGTTGTTTATTTATGAGTATATCATCATACACAGCATATTGCATCATGTATATTTTCATTTGTATTTCTTGTTTTTGTTATTTGATAGGTTTCAGCCCTGCATGCTGCTTTTGAATGTGTATTTTAGTATTGCACATTCGCTTGTTCTCTTACTTTAATGAATGAGCATTCATTGTTTTTAGATGAAGCATTTAATTAAGTGCTTGTTATTTGTTAGTTTATTAATTAACTTGGACAGCTTTTGATTGGACAAAGCCTTGATTATATGTGTATACATAGTGTGAATCCTTTTAGCTTGTACTTGGTCTGAAGAAGCTCCACTGTGAAAGCGCTTACTGATTGTTCAATAAACCTGTGGATTGTTTTTATTATCCGAAGATGTTTTGCTTGGTTCTTGGACCTTTTGCTATGATCAATGATTTTATACAGCATTACTGACATTTGTGCTTTTTGCCTCTGATCTGGACTTTGCCTGGTTCGTTCCGTTGCTTGTGTTTATATTATTAAAACTTGTCCAGTCTAGAATTCAGGACACTACAGAATTTCTTAAAATAATATCAGATTTACAATTAGAGCTGGACTGGTTATTATGTACATTGGATGTCTCTGATTTATATACCAACATACCCCATTGGGCGGGTCAGGAGGCACTGAAATATTGGTTAGACAAAGCAGACTTGCATCATCTGGGATTCAACACTTTGTTGATAGGTATGGACGAACATATCCTGATGAAAAATGTTTTCTTTTTTCTGGGTAATTGCTACTGGCAGGTGCATGGTACGGCTATGGGAGCATCTTTTGCTCCCATTTATGCCAATTTGTTTATGGGATTCCTTGAGGATCATCTGATCTATGATAGTTCACATAACATCTTCTTGGAGGAAATTGATATCTGGAGAAGATATCTGGAAGATTATTGAATTATATGGCAGTCAGATGAAACATATTTATTAGAATTTATTCAATACCTCGATAATAAATGGGGCATTGAATTCACTGTCAACACGAACTTGTAAAAAATCAACTTTTTGGATGTCACGATTACCAGAAACACTGACAACACATTAAGTCCACGAGTGTTTTGCAAACATCCCTGGTACAATAACTTATCAGCTACCAGCCTTCATCCACATCACATTATCAGAAATATACCTAAATCACAATTCTTACATATTAAAAGCATCTGTTCCATGGTGGATAGATATAAACATTATTGGAGGGATCTTATTCATAGATTTCAGGGTAGGGGATACCAATACAACCATATCATGTGTGTCAGTGTTTGGGCAATGGGATAGGATAGGACCAAACCCTTGGATTACTGGGATAAAACCCAACCCAAGGACAACACCATCAGGTTTGTGACCATCTACGGTGAGAACATCAACATAATCAGGGACATTATTAATGACAATTGGAACATTTTATTTGCAAATGAGGATTTATGTAACATTCTTACCCCAAGATGTTCATTTTCCTATCGTAGGGGGTGTACCCTTGGTTCTTATTTTAATCATTATAAACAGTGCGGTTCCTTTAGACATTCGAAACGACAACTTACTTTGGTTGGGGATAAACTGATTGGGTCTTTCCCCTGTGGTCACTGTTCATTTTGTCAGTTTATGCAAAAATCCAAACAGTTTTCCAGTAGAAACACTGGCAAAGTTTATGACATCCAATTTTTTGCCAGTTGTGGGACTGATTGGCTGATCTATTCAGCCACATGCTCATGTTCCTCTTTTTATGTTGGATAGACTTCTAGGCTATTACATATAGATATGTCCGACCATTTTAGTGACATTCAGAATAAACGGACATCCAGTGCATAATATAAACATGTAATGACTCACACAACAACCAGGTTCAATTTTATGGTTATTAATAAAATTCAGGAGGACAGGTCCAATGAGTTAGGGTGACATGGCCTACTCAATAAAAAAGAAATAAGATGGATAATTAGGCTGGGTGGATTGTTTTCCCCGGGTCTCAATGATCATCCGTAATTTATGATTGGGTTTTCAGCTTTATGGTGATGCTGCTTTAAATATTCTAAATGCTTAATTGATTGGCGTATATATTATATCACTAATGATTGTTGGTTTATCTCTGAAGAAGGCAGGTTTGCCAAAACCAATCTGACGGAGTGTGTATTTTTGGTGTTGCCACAATAAATACATGGTTTTCTTACTCCTTGAGTGCTGGCCACCTTTTTGAAAGTGTTTTTTCAAGCTTTTTGGCCTTATGCTTCTGCCATACTTGCGAGGGCTGTTTTGGACTGCAAGAATAACTTGGCCCAGGGTTCTCAGTCTAATCTGTGACATAAACAGAACATTATGGGGATGCAGATATATCCCCAGAGAATGACACTTCTCTGAAATAGGCTCCCACTGTCAATGACCCTGCTCAAGAGCAACCTTGACAACTGGTTGGGTGATTGTAAAGTCACCAATAGGGTGGCACCTAAGTCCCTCATGGACAGGTCCAGTCAGTGCTGCTCACAAAATTGCTCTGCTAACAATAACCATCATGCTCAGTAAGGGTACTTGTGTTTTTACATAGCTAGGCATGTAAACACCCTACAGCCATTAGGCTAGTAGCCTCCTATGAACCTATGCAGGCCTCCCAACATCTTGTCTCCCATGTGGCCTGCTGATGTCATCTACTATAAGATGACCTGCACTCTTGTGTAAATCAGACTTGTGCCATGGTGCTTGCATAAAGTACTGTGTTCTGTCATCTGTGTACTTAGATAGGTATGGTTCTGTTCTCACTGCAGTCAAACTGGTGTGCGTGTGTGCATGTGTGCATGTGTGCATGTGTGCATGTGTGTGTGTGTGTGTGTGTGTGTGTGTGTGTGTGTGTGTGTGTGTGTGTCCAGACAGAAAAGCAGAAGTGTGTATCCTACAGTTACTGCTCCAGTGAGGTGGCTTGACAGTATTTTGATACTGGCACATGCCTACACATCCATTTCATGCAGACTTCCCAACTTGTTGTCTCCCACATGGTCTGCTGATGTCATCTACTATAAGTTGATCTGCAGTCCTGTAAAAGTCACACTTGTGCCATGGAACTTGCGTAAAGTACTGAGTTCTGTAGTCTGTATACTGGGGTTCTATTTTCACTGCAGTCTACTGTGTGTTTGTGTGTGTGGTGTGTGTGTGTGTGTGTGTGTGTGTGTGTGTGTGTGTGTGTGTGTGTGTGTGTGTGTGTGTTTTCTTGCTTGACATTACATAGTGCATTTTACACCAGCATGTGGGGACACTGTTATTACCGTATTGACCTCAATACACACTGCTGATGTCATCAACTATAAAGTGTGGTCTGAGACACTCCATGTTGGACTTCTGCCATGGTGCTTGTATAAAGTACTGATTTCTGTAGTCTCTGTACTTAGACAGGTAGGGGTTCTATTCTCACCGCAGTCAACTGTTTTTGTGTGTGTGTGTGTGTGTGTGTGTGTGTGTGCATGTGTGTTGTTGCTTAATATTACACAGAACATTTTATACAAGCATGTAGGACACAGTAATTAGCATATTCTCCTCAACAGACACTTCTGATGTCATCAGCTACATCAGATTTGTGGAAATGCAACATTCCCAGCAGGGCAGGGTCAGTAACTGAACTGTTGGATAAGCAGATGTCACCTCATCCTGTGGGAGACAGATTACAGTGGCATAGCTTTTAAGCTATCCACATACATTATGGCATGCTTTGTAGGCACTGTGTTTTCTTGGTGAGAAACTCCTGTGGTCTCTCCAACTGCTGTATATATCTGGTGAGGTTCATGCAAAAGAGAACATTATACTCTATTAGTTTTCAGATGTGATTTGAGTACAGTGCTGTCATACAGTCCTAAGATCTGAATATGGTGGCATGACTTATGATATGCACAACATAGGCTTTTATTGCTATCTACATGTGTTCCCAGTGCTTGCATTACTGGGTGTGTCCATTGAGGACTATTGTCACTGCCATGATTAACATGGAATTCCCCTTTTCAGATGGACAACATGCAAAAGACACATGTATGCATTTATTTGTAGAGTGTGTGCCTTTATCACTAATTATTTTTCTATGTTACCTCCTTTTGTGCTATGTTATCATCATTGGTGGACTCAATGATTGCATCCAATATGCAAGAATCAGCAAACCTGGTAAACCAATGGCCATAAACTTTAATCTGAACTGTCAAGAATAGAGACCAAAGAGTGAAGGGCCAAGAACAGATCCTTGGGACTTGCCAATGGTGACAGGTCTACTGGGACACCTTGATTGACCAACTTTCACAGTATGTGTCCTGTCAATGAGCCTATTGGTTACCCATCTAGTGATATAGGGATCAATCCCCAGCTGGGAGGGTTTCTCAATGATACCTTTACTGGGGATTGTGTCAAACCCTAGGCGAGAGCATGATAAGCAATATGCACTGTCTTTCCCAGGCCTATCACATGGAATCATTGAGCTGTGATAACATTACAGATTGCCTATGGCAAGACTCAGGACATAAACCTTCCTGATATGGTTGAATCTGCACTTTAGCACACCCTCTACATGGGCTGTGTTCCCATAGAAGGGTGTACATCAACATGCACCCATCTGAGTTGAGGTGACAGCACCTAATGCATGCATGTATAGAGACATCCTGACTCTCTTCATCTGTGAGGTAGAACAACATGTCATCATGGACCTCTTCTAAATGGACACTAGTAATATTCAAGCTGTGTGCAACAGACCTGTATAAGTTGTTAATGCTAAATCATGTCTGTTACATCTGATAGATGTCCTCAGAGAGGTCATCAAGAGCATGCATGATGGCAATACTATCATCCTGTGGAAATTGACCAAGTCAAGGCATTTGACCCAAATCCACTCTGAGGTATTCAGTAAACACTGTCATAAGTGTCCATAAACAGCTATATCACCAAATGGGTAGACCAGTATATCACATATGTGGCATCTCACTATGCTGAAATGTGTGAGCTGACCTATATGTCAGCTCATGTGATTATGTCCATACATCAGGGCTGTCTGCTAGGCCCTTTACTGCCTGTTAGTTAAGCAAAGGACAGCATGGATGACACACACATTCTGTGTGCAAACAGCTGCCTGAAGGCCTACAGATCATGGGCAATCATTGACTCCAACTATGATATTAGTATAATGCTGACAGTATCAACACACATCAAAGATTGCTACCACAGCCATGATAACACCTGCAATGACAAGAAAACATGGGGGGATTTGTTAAGTCAGGTACACAAACAAACAACTCAAGTATAATGTAGACATTACACCCTATAATCAGTATGTGAACTGTGTACTGGGGTACTTGGTAAGTGGAGCATCTACCAGCATATGGGTTTTTAGGATTTAGGATGGTGCAGTGGTGCAGCAGTAGTGCAGTCAACTTATAGCAAAAGGTTCTCCTGTTCAATTCTCAGTTGGGGTGCCTTCTGCATAGAGTCTGCATGTCCTCCCTACATTTGTGTGGATTTCCTCCAGGTGCTCTGATTTCCTCCCACATTACAAAGACATGCATCTGGAGCATTTCTCCTTGGGCATGAAAATTGGCTTTGTTCCAAGTCAGACTTTCCCGGTAAACAAATGTTAAATAAGTCAATAAAATGTGGTCACAGTGCTGATTACTCCCTTGAATGAAACACAAGTACTGTGTATGTGAAGGGCATTCATATCAGAGGCCATAATACCTCCATAGTGCCCAGCCTTCATCACACCAATAACAGGATACAATGCACCCTTCTTCATGTACATCCCTATACATCTTCCAGAGATGTGTAACTCTTGTGTAGCACTTTTGTCACAGTGAGCTGTCACACACCTTACTGGCCATACCTAGGGAGTATACATGCCTGTCTGATGGTGTGGAACACCAATCAAGTTGTTAAATCAGATGCATGTGTGCTACTAGTTCAACTTATGCAGACACTACTTACATAGGTGTTTGACAACATTTATGGCATGGGCAACATTTGTGACAGTGTGGATTGTGCTCTCTCTCTCTCTCTCTATATATATATATATATATATATATATATATATATATATATAGGTCTACCTGATAACATTGAAACTGCAAAACGCCGACGACGAGAACACCGACACTGGAAGATCGACAATGGAGATGATCGACAGTTGAAAATCCTGACGCTGAGAACACCGACATGTTAAGGTAAGTGTGGGGTTAGGGTTCAGGGTGGATTAAGTGAGTTAGGGCGTGGGTCAGGTGAGTGCGCGATAGTGACAGATGGTAGGGTTAGGGGTGGGTTAAGTGAGTTAGGGTTAGGGCATGGGTTAGGTGAGTGTGCGATAGTGGTGGACCTTAGGGTTAGGGTTTTGGTTAAGGTTAGTGCATAGATAGTTGTGTATGTAAGGTTTAGTGTAGGTTTGTAAGGTTTTTGGTGTGCTTGTGTTGTGTGTGTGTTTTTTGGACAAGGGAATTGTATTGTTTGTTGATTGTCGGAATTGTGGTTTGTCGGGCATGTGAAGTTTCGTGTTTTTGAACTTTCAGTTTTGTGGTGTCGGTGATTTAGTTGTCAGTGTTTTCACGTGTCGGTGTTATCAGGTAGACCCATATATATATATATATATATATATATATATATATATATATATATATATATATATATATATGTGTGTGTGTGTGTCTGTGTAGATACAGATATATATAGATATATAGTGATCATAATGTGATATACAGGTATAGCAGTGTTCCTCCTAACACATCCAGCAGATGTTACAGTGCCGTAACAGTCTGGTTGTTACCCTCATGGAGTGTGGATGTAGCATAAGAGTTGTTCAAGTGTGTGTGTGTGCAGATTCATCCCTTATCACATATGTTATGTCAGTGGCATGAGATTACTGATGGTATTATTCTGATATTGTTCATGATTGTGATTGGTTCTTGTAATGATTTCCAGGACCAATTACCTGTGGCAACCTTGCTGGAGACCTCTGCTGAGCATACACTCATATTCAGGCACACACACTATGCACCCTACCCCAGTTGTATGCCAGATCCCTGATAGATATCCTCTGCATTATTCCTGCAAGGATGCTTATCTCACACATGCATCCTCCCCATTGTTATGTCACCTTTCTAGATTTGTAAGAGCAATATTAGAATCTGTCTTCATTTTTAAGTGTTTTTCAACTGTTTAACTGTTAAGGGCTACACACTCAAAAATAGCCATTTTTTCTGCTTTAAAAGTGTTTGTATTCCTGTATCTGCTTTAACTTTTAAAAAAAAAAATCCTATCTCTCTATTCATTTCCCACCTTTATAGAACCAGTAGAATCCAGTTTTCAGATTTCGCTGAATTCTGGGCTGTTTGTAATTTTCTGTGTTGCCCAGATGTTATTAAGATAGAGGGAAGCTTCTCTGTTCATCAGTGAGAGTGGTGAGCTTTGAACACCCTATCTGTCCCTGGAGGAGTGGTTTCAGCTCAAAATCTGTAGTTTTATTGGCCATTTTGGGCTATTTCAATCCCTTTTATCTTTCTGTTTAAAAACCCGTGTTTGCACTTGTTTACATATTGCGTAGAGGTGTTTAACTACGGTTAAACTATTCCCGGTGCCAGAAAGTCTGCTCTTCAGATTTTCCCATAGAACTTGCCATTGTTCTAGTTTTAGCTCTTGAAACTGTTTCACTTCCCAAAGAACTAGCCAGTTTTTTTAGTTTTAGCACTCAAAACTGTTTCTTTGTGCTCAGCACTGTCCAAATCTCATTGCAAGCGCTAAATAATCTACATATTACTGCAGCACTAAACTTTCCTCACTTATCAAGAGGAAATCAGTTCTTGTACTTTAATTAATAAGCACTAACCAGGCATGTCTAAGGGTAAGCACCAGGTGTTTTCTTCTGTACACCTGATGGATCTGGGCATCTTGGGGCAATGTAGCAATTGCCTCATGTACACTGACAGCCCTCTCCTCCTACCACTCAACACTACAACCTGTGAGAGATGCACTTATATAGCCAAACTGGAAGCCAAGCTCTCTCCAGCCAAGACTGGACTAGACAGTCAAGAGGAGAAGGTTAACACCACACCGCACTCTACACATAGTCCATGCAAAACTTTGGACTGTAGGTGTTCTTCTTTCAACAGAATTGCTCTCCTTGTTCACTTACATGGTTTCCTTACCAGCAACCACTGCCAGCCACAAAAATGCACTTAGATGTGGCGGAAGCATTAATATGTGTTTGCGGTCATGTGTGCTGCTGCTCTTCATGCAACACTGCGCACAAATGTAAATTCCATGTAGGCTTTGCATGGAGCCAACACAGAGTTTATTGATCCTGGAGATGATCTTTAAAGTGCAATGAATAAATAAATAAATAAATAAACCAGCAAGTGGACACATAAGTAAATAAAATATATTGTTTTGTTGTGAACTGTGTATGCCCCTGATTCATGTGCAAATTTTTCTTTCAATACACATTATTTGTTATTTACTTCTATCTCTCCTATATACTCTGCTATTTTGTGTCTGTTTTTTTCTGGACTTTTATCCCATTGTTTGGATTTTACACGTTTCCTACTTATCTACCCTTCTTGCGTTACTCTGTCAATTCACCTTATTCTATTTTTTACACTACTGAGCATTTTATTCATCCTGCCCCTTCTACAAACCCATTGGCTACTATTGTTACTATTGTTACTATTATTAATATTATTCATACTATTATTAATATTATTATTATTATTTACTTGCATAAAGTACTCATTTATATTTAAACACTTTAGTTGATAAATATATATGTTGTATAATGCCATTCTTTACTTTGTATGAACATTGTTTATATTCATTACTCCGAATAATTATTATTTACATGTTTATGTTGATTTAAACATTCTGCATATTACTTCTGACTCTTTTGGACCAGCTCATGTCTAAAAGAGTTCTGTTCTGGATCAGTCCATGTTCCCAGTTTCATTTTTGGCCTGATCTCAATGCTTTGAGTTATGGAAAGGCAGGGAGATTTTCAATATAATTACGGCACTGCTGTAAAAGGAAGGATTTCAAAAAAGAAAACAAAACCATAAAAATAAGTAAATGGCAAACTGTAAGCAGCAGTCTGATATGGAGAATGAGGACAAAGGACCAATATGACATTCAGCTTTTGAAGAAGCCTGTAAATTACATAGAAAATGCTATTTTCTTTTAGATTTCTTTTTCTATGTTCAGTATAATTTATGTTGACATTTTCATATCACTATGGGAAAATGAAGCTGCTGTTAAGTATGCCATCAACATATGGTAAACATGTCATTTAGCACAGCTGTTCAGACAAATAGGCAGTCAAAACCAACAAGGTGGTACTTTGAGGATTCCTGTTTTTGTACAGGCAAATGGGAGTCCATTTAAAAAAAAACAGGGACCATTTTTCCGAAATGGATTAGTTCCTCTTGTTTCGTGAGATACTTTTGTCTGGCACAAGCTTGCATTGGGGGTTATATTGTAAGATATACAGTAACTGGCTGTGTCCACTTTTATGGTGCAATACAAGGTCAGTAAAAGTGTGTGCCTGTTTTGTCTCTGTTATAGTGCATATGCTTTTGGGGTTCATGATTGAGTGAAACATAGCTGTGTGAAACAGCAACCTGCAGTTGTGTGAGTATATATATATATATATATATATATATATATATATATATATATATATATATATATATATATATATATTACCTTTACATTACCGAACGTTCAAATGTTTGACACTCATATGGCTGAAACCATATCATCGAACATTCAAATGTTCGACAATGTAAACATAACAAAAAAAAATTAAGCAAAACTAAATGTGTATAGCAGGGCAGCAAGCCCCCCTGCATCCCCCACAACCCACCTACTTAAATATATCAACTCCGAGATTGTGCTACATTGCGGTAACCAGAAATATTCCCATTCTGCGTGTATGTAGATGTCCATTCAGTCATTTGCAGTGACCTCAATTTAGTGCAATGTCAGAGTTGGTATATTTTGGTAATGGGGGTGTGGGGGTTGCAGGGAGCTTGCTATAGACACTGTTCTTTATTTTATTTCTTCTGCATTATCTTATCTTTACACTGTCAAACATTCAAATGTTCGATGATATGGTTTCAATCATATCATTGTCAAACATTTGAACATTTGATAATATAAAGGTAACCCATAAACACACACACACACACACACACATATATATATATATATATATATATATATATATATATATATAAAAAACAGTGTGGAATATGTGTGGTGGTGTTAGCATGTGATATATGAATTTTCTTGTACTGGTGTGTGTGTGTGTGTGTGTGTGTGTGTGTGTGTGTGTGTGTGTGTGTGTGTGTGTGTGTATATATATATATATATATATATATATATATATATATATATATATATATATATATATATATATATATATATATATATATATATAAAAGACAGTGTGGAATATGTGGGGGTAGTGTGCGATATATAAATTATCGTCTACTGGTGTGTATATTAGTGTGGAATATGTGGGGGGTTAGCCTGTGATATACAAATTTTCTTGTAATGGTGTGTGTGTGTGTGTGTGTGTGTGTGTGTGTGTGTGTGTGTGTGTGTGTGTGTGTGTGTGTGTGTGTGTGTGTGTATATATATATATATATATATATATATATATATATATATATATATATGTATATGGGTCTAGGACTATTCACTGAAAGCGCATTTCACTGAAACACATTTCACTGAAAGTTATATATGTCCTTTTCCCCACTGTAGTGTGACCCTTGAGTTAGAATATATAGTATGGGGGGGCAGTGTGGGGGGAAAGCCCCCCACCTATTTTAAATATTTTGAACTATACACATGGATACTTGCAATTTCAATAAATTACTCTTTTCTAAACTTAATACATATCCAAAATATGTGGGGGGCTATGCCCCACACACACCTCGATGTGGGGGGCAGTGCCCCCCACATCCCCCTTACTATATATTCTAACCAGGGTCACACTGCAGTGGGGAAAAGGCCATATATAACTTTCAGTGAAATGTGTTACAGTGAATTGTATTTTCAATGAATTGTGCTTTCAGTGAATTATGCACAGTCAAATGTGTTTCAGTGAAATGTGCTTTCAGTGAATAGTCCTAGACCCATATATATATATATATATATATATATATATATATATATATATATATATATATATGACAGTGTGGAATATGTGGGGGGTGCAGTGTGTAATATATACACTGTAGGGGTGGGTTTATGAGGTGAGTATTGATGCTTACCATAAAGTGAGCCATCTAATCCTAATCTATAAATATTTCATGTAAAGCATAAACAATACTCCATGTTTTCCTTATCTACACTTTTTAGGAAAGGCTTGCATTTTCCTTTGACTATAGTAGCATACATTCCCTGATTAAGTTACTGCTTAACAAGGATTAAAGAACTTTGCGTAGGTTTTTATTAGTGAAGTGTCTCATGTATTGGTTCCTACTTTAGTTCTAACTTAGATTTTTGTTGTGTCAGCTTCACTTTGCAGTGCAGTGAGGTTTGTGTTTGGATTTCTTACTTGTCTAACTTTGTTTTGAGTTTTAGTTTATTTTTGTGCAGTTTAGATGAGTACCCATTGAATGTCTGAAGTTGAACAATACTCCTCAAAACAGTGAAAGTGCAATTCTGAATGGGGGTATACCTTACCATAATTTGCAGCAATTTCAGAATACAGAAACATAAGTAACAGGGGTATAAATTTTATAAAATTGTAACAGTAAGTTTCAGAATTTATTGTTATTTCAGCTGACTTGAACTTTGTTTTTTTAGTTGATGGAGCTTTGAGCATCTCTTGAACTTCTTAAAGTGAGCCAGTTTAGCCAGTTACCGTAGTTCCCTGAAAATAAGACCTGGTCTTATACTTTTTCCTCCGCTGAAATATGCATTAGGGCTTATTATCAGGGAATGCTTTATTTACCCCCCTGTGCAACAATCTACATCTATTCATTTATTCATGTACAAAAATGACATTTATTCATGTGCACAAATCGACATTTATTCATGTGCACAAATCGGCATTTATTCATGTACACAAATTGACATATATTTGGTTCTTTTCCGTTATTGAGCAACAGTTCTAGGTAACGCGTTAACAGTTGTGTGAGAATTCTACATAAACAGCGCAACAAACACTTCTACTTCAGAATATCAACACCTTGGCTTTCACAGTGCAATATTTCATGCTTAACAGAAAGTGCAGAAAAATCTCAATACACGTGTATTGGAAGAGGGGAATAAAGCAGGTGAATAACTGCCACTTTTTGAGTGGTGATGCTATCTTTATTCCTTACCCAAACCATAAGAGCAGAATGATGGAAAGTCATAAAAATGAAGTCTGGGAACTAGAGGCCTTACTTTGTAATTACGTTACCTTAATAAAAGTAAAAAAACTGACAACAGCTTGCTGCAGCTGAAAGCAGAAGCAATCCATTCTGTTGCCCCGATAATAGAAAAGTTATTCAAATACAGTCATGTCATCTTCTTCTGGAACATTGTCATAAGTCTCCAACCCCCAAATTCCAGCCTGATTTTCTTGCGACTCCATTTCCTGTAGAACCATTGGCCCCAATCGGTCACGCCTAGCAATAGAGCTCTCCTTAAATGAGCACTGCTTGTCCATGTAACCTGCTCGTAGTGCATTGCCAATACAGCTGTCAGTGATTTTATCCCATGAATTCTTCACCCAAGTCACAACCTCTTGCAGGCTAGGCTTCACAAAGTTTCCATGCTGATTTCTCTCCATTCTATTTTTAATGTAGTCATTGAGTTCCATGCACAAATGGTCCTTGAATGGGTTGTTTATTGCAATATCAAGAGTCTGGAGATAGACAGTCATTCCTGCGGTAATCATTATTTGATCTATTCTTCTCTGTGCAAGGAATTTCTTCATGTCTTTAGAGTGATGAGTGCTGGCTGAATCCCAGACTAGCAGACCTCTTTCGCCACCTCACAAAACAAGTGGCAGCGTTACATTGACCAACTTCCTTATAGCTGCTTGTATGCCTGAAACACATTCAGTCTTATCTTTCTTGCCCTTACTAATGATTAGAGGTGTTTTTTCTTTCCAGCTAGATGAATTGCCAAAATACAGGTAACACGTGCACTGCAGTTTCATCCATAGCAATCATGTTCGAGAGTTGGTATTTAGAAAAGTCGATGCCATCAAGAAAGAACTTGAATGCAATTGCATGATTAATAACTTCAGTATCTTGCAGCTTGAACAGTGTTGTTGATCTTCTTAGAGACAGTTCATATCACTGAAGGAAGCCATCCAGCCAATGTTGTGATGCTTTGAATTTTTCTGGGGATACTTCTAACTGTGATGCCATTACAAGGACAAATGCTTGAATATCAGCCCTGCGCACACCCAAAGTCTTTGCTCTCCAGTTAGCAGTCCATTCACAGATGATGTCTTCCAGCTCAAGAAATGATGGTTGCTGACCTGATCCACACTTGCACTTCTTAGCATTTCCCTCGTTGACCTGTTGACTGATGTTATTGTATGCTGCTCACTATTTTCGGACAATCCGGAGATTGAACTTCTTCTCTTTTCAGAAAGCCATCAAATTCTTTCCCCAGGAGTCCTCCTTGATTCCTTTCTTGTACTCGATGGAATGCCTTTTTTTTTTTGCACTCATCTTGTCTGAGGGGGGGGGGGGGTTAATTGAAGACTTACAAGACAGGAGTGGCAACACAAAATGGTGACGGTTAAGAAGACACAGCCACACCCATTTGTTGTCAAGTGCACACGTTTTATGTGTGTTGTCTGTACTTTGACCAATCAAAGTACACTTGCCAGTGTTTATGGGCCAAGGATCTCAACAGTCAAATGTGAGTGAGGATTAGGGTTATAGTAAGAATCGTGGAGGACTCCCGGGGAAAGAATCTTATGACTTTCTGCAAAGAGAAGAAGTTGAATGCCCGAATGGTCCAAAAATGCTGAGCAGAGTATGATAACCTCAGTCAACAGGTGTCAATAATATTATTATTTTATAATTCAACACATCCGTCATGTGTTGTTGATGATCTTAACTACGGCTTATTTCTGGGGTAGGGCTTATATCTTGACCACCACGGAAAACCATGCTAGGCCTTATTCTCTGGTTAGGTTTTTTTACGGAAAAATACAGTAGAAATGTGTCAGTCTTGCAAGCAAAGTACTTTAAATTATATAGAATCAAGCTGCATTTTAGATCATTTTACTTAACTTTTCTTTTGTGTTATTTTTTATATAAAAATGAATGAATTTCATGTGTACAAGTTGATTTATGTGTTACGCTTTTGGGCTTTTATGTAGGTGTATTTTATGTATGTAGTGTGCAAAGTTACATTTGTTCATTTTTTATTCTAGTGTAAATGAAAATGCAGTCCGTGTTTTATTTATTATTTATTTATTTATTTGTTTATTCATTTATTTATTTATTTATTGACCATTTTATTGGAATCTTATCTGGGACCTTATTACTTCTATAGTAAATGGCTGGGAGGAAAATAACTTTGCAAACTTGATCCTTAAAGCTCAGCAAAGAGAAAAGTATTAGGTTTGTCTGCAGTGGACAAAATCACCAGGCAACTACACTACCTGTTAAATGTATCACAATGTCTAAATAAAATGTGTTATAACCACATACTTGGCTAACTCTGTGTGTAATACAGAAAGCAAATGTGCCAAGAAAATCACAGTAAATTGTTTTGGTAATCTGTTGAGAAGTTGTTTGAATCTCACAAAAATTACCCAGCTTGCTTATAATTCAGTCTGCTCTATTCAGACTCCCTAAAATTAAACAAAAGTATTTGTCACCCTCCAACTTACTTTCTGAGAAATTAACCCAAAGGCAGCCCCAAACTGTTTTAGAAGGTCCAGTAGTAGTATTTTCCCAAAACTGCCACAGTGCACTCGGCCTTTCACAAAATGGCAGTCTTGCATTACCAATTCTCTAGCTAATATTTTTAAACTGTTCCATATAACTAGCATCATACCTCTGGCTTTTAAAAATTCTCTTAACTGTACTTTTCCTAAGTCTTTCTTCCCATTTTTTTCATGTGACTAACAACCCATAGTAAACCTTTGTCATAATTCCAAAATGTTTGAAAATTCTATTACTGATCAGCATTTAGATAATGTTCAACACTGTAGATTGCACACCAATCCCCAGGTTAACTTTTTAATTACTTTTAGTAGTCTGCATGTCCTCCCCGCAGTCGAGTGGAGTTCGAAAGGTATGCATGAAATGGGCATGCCTTAGCTGAAGGTTGGACATTGAGCCAGCACCTCGGCACCATAAAAATCTACTGCCAATCAATAGCAGACCGGAGTTACACTGTGGCGACCCCTAACCAGGAAAAGCCGAAAGAGGAACAACTCTGACATGGATTTGCAGTATCACAGTAACATGAAGAAACAGAGATTATCCAATGGCATGGTAACAGGCATGCGAGGGTCTTTCCGCTAATTGATTATACTGATTATTAAGTGGCTTAGTAAAGATTTGGTGTGGGGCATGTACATTGCTTAAAAATTGTCTTCCTGATGATACATATTAGGATGTTGGGGGTAGTAAATATCCACATGAAGGCAGATTCAAATGTGGAATAACTCCGGGATCTGGATTGGGCACAGGTATTTATTATGGTTACCGACATCATCATCATTAAGAATGGCACACAGCAACTTCCACAGATTCATATTACAATGTATGTAAATTATACTTCTGCCAATTTTGGGAAGGATTTCTTTATCTGTCTAAAATAAAATTCAAGGAAATGTTAGCTTTGGGGTGTGGCTGGCAACTCATCTTGGCAGTTTAAGTTTTCCTATGTGCTGGTAGCTCTTTGTGGTACTATTATAGATCAGTCCATCAGTTCTGGATCATTTCAGCTCAAAGTATGGCAACTGATAACGGATATGCCATGGAGTCTATGGACTCATTTCAGGACTTGTCAACAAAGCAGATGATTGTAAAGATGATGTTAATACAGACTGTGTCTCTAGAGATGAAGGCCTTACAGGAATGGTGGCAGAGACAGCAGGATTCAGTTTTCAAAATCAAAGAGGAAATTGGACAGCTTCAGATTTCTGTGCAAACAGAAGCTGAAAAGTTGGTACAGGAACACCAAACTATCCATAGTATGGCAATGGGGACTATTTATCTCCACGAGAAGATCGATAATATGGGAAATAGGCATTAATGGGGTAACTTGAGACCTGCAGGTGTAACAGAGACTGTGGTCGATAAAGATCTCTCTCTTTTTTCTAAGTTTTATTAAGTTCACCATTGGAGATGGATTGGGTGGTGGACAAATTGCACAGAGTCAGGAAGTGTCAAAAAAGTGCAAATTTCCTAGGCATGTTATCATTAACTTATATTCTTATTCAACAAAGGACTGAAGTATGAGCAACACATATCTCATCCACAGAGAAAGATTTGATGGACATATTATTTGTGCCTTTCAGGATTACTGCAAGTTACTGTACAGGAGGAGATCATTAAACCAGTGAAGAATGAGTTAATGGCTCTGAATTTTATCTTCTAGCTAGTATATCCAGCATTCCTAAATCTAGTGATGGAAAGCCAAAAGCACTACTTTAAATCTCCATGCAAGGTGTGAGAATTTATGCAAAAGTGACAGGCCTCACATAAATCACTGAGAGATACCCCTCAGTGTGCCAGCAGAGGGTGGATGAGAAGAGTACTTATACTCCTGGCAAGCAAGGGGCTATGATAACTGGCTAGCACACTGGTGTTTGGATAATAAGGAGCCTGGACCCTCAACACCTGTTGTGGAACATGCTGATGTTGCTTTTTAAACATTACTTTAGCAAAAAAGCATTCTGGTGATTGAGAGAAACCCCCCTCAGGCATTGTGGCGAGTTTGGAGTTTTTGGAAAATTCATCAAGGATGGACAGGTCAAAGATGGTCAGACCTTGGATGAGCCACCAGACACCAGCAAACTAAAGAGAGACTGTCACTTGGGGCTACCAAGAAATCTATAACTTTGGTAAAAGGTTGGATTATTAAATGACTTTTGAGGGTGCACTTCTTAAAAAGGTTTGACTTTATTATTAATTGTATAACCCTCAATTAATAATGTACATTTTCATTTGCTGGATGTCTGTAGCTGGGAATCGTGTGGGCAGTGTATTCATTTTTTTACTAGCATACCTTCAGAATTCTTTATTAGTATCTGACTGTTATGTTGGATTGTCTGGGAATGGTTCTTCAGTCAATATCACATGAACTGCTTATGGACAGCATTAAAGTTTATTGCTTTGCTATTTTCCTCATAAATTACCATGGTAATGGACAGTTTTTTTTCCCCAAGGCTGTTACAATTATAGCTCCACTATATACTAAGAAGTGAGGGATAAGGAGGGCCTGCATGAATGCCATCAGCAAGATTACAAGCACAGCTCTTGGTTGCTGTTCAGATCTTGGAGCCAGGTAAAGTTTTGACCCAACCCGAGTTAGGGGAAGGAGAAGACCGAACTGTATTTGGAGCGAACTGGGAAGGGGATTTTATTTTACAGTGACCACCTGGAATGTAGGGGGTATGTCTTCAGTTAAAAAGAGGTCAGATCTGTTTACTAGTTTTTGCATTACCTCATGAAGGAAGAATGTTCTAGAATGCTCTAGAAAACTGTGTAACACTACTGGGCAAAAAAGGTTACTTGAAATTTGAAAGCAATCCTACAGGAAGGACACAGGATCTTTTGACAGCATGGGGAGATAGAGGGATTTGTCTAAAAAAGGATACGGTAATTGCATGTTTAAGCAATAATCTATAACTGTACATGGGTATATCTGGATTTACCCACAGCTGGCACAATTTCATCATGAGGGCAAGGCCGATGTGATTAAACAAAGCTAACTTTCAGTAAATCCTGGTATGCCCACAAACAGCTGTGGATGATTGCTATTATACAATGACATTATTTAAGGGAAGTAAATATTGTGGGAAGGAATAGCCAGGGAATTGTTATGGCTAGGCTTGTATAGGCCCTAGGGCCGATAGCCTAGTACCAACCTATGAACCTATACCTATGAAAAAAATCTTACCTTTTCTAAATAATGTCATTGTATTAAACGTCTTTAGTGCGCTTCTCCTGGCTTCTGAAAGTCTAGGGTACTTGGCTGACAAACTGCTCATGTTCCACAGAAAGTTGTTTTTGGCACTTGCCCCTCCAGTCATTGAGGACTGAACTGTTTAATAAATGCTGTAAACCATACTGTAGATATAACTAGTAGCTGATGGTGTACATATGATTATTAAGTGCGTTTATCTCTGTAGATCACTCAACTGTGTTACCTTTCTTGTAAATTATCCCTGTGCAACTATGTCATTTTAATCAAACTATAAGTCTTTCTCTGTATGTGGAACTTTTCTTCCCAGGCCTCTACTGAAAATGGGTAACTACTCAGTCAGACTTTTCCAGTAAGCAAATGCAAGCAAAATAAATAAATATATAAACAAACAGACAAATAATGATAAATAAAGTGAGCCTCCATGGAATTTATTGTACAGTTCATGACATGGAAAGCTGAGAGTTTTTTTTTTTTTTTTTTTTTTTGAATATGTGCACTTTTATAACCTGCTCTGTTTTAAAGACTGTTACTTTAAGCATTTTTTAAGCAGATTGAATTCTCTGCTTAGCAGAGCAGAAAGTGAGCTAAGCTGCTTTTAAAAAAATGTAAACTAATAGTCTGCTCCATGGATTAGGCTATAGTGATGGCATTACCATGCATATTCCAATAGAAAGACTAATGTGGCAGCAGCCAGACTTTTTTCTATTGGTGTAGCTCAGTTTGCAATGGGCATGCTGGCTCAGCTGTCCAATCAGTGCATTGTTTTTGAATAGCAATGAGCCATTATTGTATAATTCTCAGTGATGTCTTACTTCTCTGTACCCCTTCAGACATTTTTACTTTAAAGCAGAACTCTCTTTTAGAATTTAGTAGCAGTTCATCATTGAGACAGATGCTACTTAGCTGTGGGAATATTGACTTTATGAACCTTTTTAAGAACTGCTTCTAACACCGGTGACTTCATATTTATAGATTCTGCCTGTAAGTTTTTCTACGTATTAAATGGTGTTAAAAGTCAGATATAGACATTGCAGTAGCGTTCATTTAGTCTAACATCTGAACTAGTTTACTGATAGTGTTTAGCTAAATGCGAACCTCTTAAAACATTGCATATGTCCTTGTAAAATATTAGAGCTGCTTGGATAATTAATTATCAATTGTGTTATTCAGTTTATTTAAAACATAATTTTATTATTTATTTTCAAAATCTTGTGACTAGAGGACATTTATTAATGTAATTAAGGATAAATGCATTGAGCTGGTAAAAATGTAGTTGTTAGTACCCAAGTTTCAGTGAGAAAAGCTATTAAACTGCACCTATGTCTGTTAACAACTTTCTCGATAATAGTATGGTCAGTTCATTTTTAAGAGTGCTAAGTAATTTGTAACTTGGGTACACTAGACTGATCTAGATGATGGCAGTTAGTTACAGTACAAATAGCAAGGAATTATGGCACAGAAACATTTTGTTAGCTTCTCGTGAAAATTGTTTCTGAACGAATGTAAGCATTTTTGCTAGGTAAGCACAGTAAGACAGTGGGATCATTTTGAGGTGTGTAATAGCCCTGTTCTGCACCTGCTCAATGTGGACCCTATTTGGGTGAGGCTGGTATGGGTTATAACTCAAGGTAGCCTGTGGTCATTTTCTATATGCTTTTAAGGCCAAGTACCTCATATATATAATTTTTATTCAAAACAGCAGGCTGAGAGATCATAGCATTGGCCCTGAAATATTAATTGGTGGAAGTGGCATAGATTTAAAACCCAAACCATTGCATATTAATTGGCAGCAGTGCTATAATTTTGCGCTAATACCCTGACATCACTGTTTGCCTTGAAGAACTTGCATGTATATATATACTACCTCCTGAGTATGATGTTGTGCAAACCAAATGTCTATAAACCTAGTCTAAATTATGTAGTCACAAAATTGTTCTTTTTCTCTGAAGCTAGATACAACAATTAGCAGCATGGAGTGTAACCAGCACTAAACTACTACTGTTATCAGGGCTGAGAACTCAGAATTCTTTGCTCCTTTTAGGATGACACCTTCTGACCTTGGAAGCCTGATCCTTGGCACTGACATGGCTTATAATGCTCCGATTAGACCACTGTTTGGTGCACAAGTTGATTATTGCTTAGGTTTAGTTTCAAAAAAGAATAACATGCACAACCCTCCTTAGTATGAAGTTTGCTGTGGTTTGAGTCCTGTTTATGGTTTCTTTTACTTCAATTTAGAATGATGCTTGAAGGAAGATTTTCCTTATTTTTGGCAGGTTTGTGTTTTACATCAAGTGCAACAAATTTCACAGCTCTATTGGTCAACTGACTGAACGCATGGCATACATATAAACATGCTAGGACTTACAGCTCTATTGGTCAATTGACTGAACGCATGGCATACATATAAACATGCTAGGACTTACAGCTCTATTGGTCAATTGACTGAACACATGGCATACATATAAACATGCTAGGACTTTCAGCTCTATTGGTCAATTGACTGAACACATGGCATACATATAAACATGCTAGGACTTACAGCTCTATTGGTCAACTGACTGAACACATGGCATACATATAAACATGCTAGGACTTATAGCTCTATTGGTCAACTGACTGAACGCATGGCATACATATAAACATGCTAGGACTTACAGCTCTATTGGTCAACTGACTGAACACATGGCATACATATAAACATGCTAGGACTTACAGCTCTATTGGTCAACTGACTGAACACATGACATACATATAAACATGCTAGGACTTAAATTCATTTATTTCCCTGCAGAAAAAAAAATCTTTTAAAATGTCATCTCTTCTGTTACCTTTACCATTCCTACACTGTTACATTTATGGGCAGAATTCAAGAGCATATTTTGTCAGTTCAGTGTAATAAATGTATAACCTCATACATGACAATGCAGACTTTTATGGCCATAACAGCTAATTCTGCTTTCAAATCATACACCTCCACAATAGCTAATGATTTACTAAGCTTAAAATGGAAGACAATAAATATTCCCACAAATTATTCGGTGAGTGATACATAAAGAAGAAAATGTTGCTCCCCAGGCTGCGGGTGCTTCATATCAGATTTATATGCTGTATTAAATGTAATTGCACAGATCACTAACACACATTTGCATTTTAAATGTACTGTATTACTTAATGCTGCAATGTGTTTATGGACAATAAATCTGAATTGCAATACATGAAGAAATGCTATTTGTTTTCTGTGGTTTATGGTTTGTGGGAAATAAGTCAGTAGTTTAGATACATAACAGAAAGCCTTCTGTGGTTTAAAGACAGTTTCGGTCATTTATTTCCTGTACAAGTAAGTGTTATTATTTCATTCGTTATGTTCTTATGTACAAATGAAAGTAAACGTAATGTCTGCAAAAACAGATCTACAATTTTGAATAAAAAAAATTCTTCTCAATTTTATGAAGGATATTGGGTGAAATTAAACAAAATGCTATTCTCTCATTTGCACACACTGAAAAAAATATCTATTTAAGCCAAAGCAACTCTAGACTGCAAATGATAAACTTAAAATTTTTATTCACTTTTGACTATGTTGTGCAGGTTTCAATCTTTAGCTTGATGGCTTTACTATATAGCAAAAGGTACTTACAGTTGCAGAATGGTGTTCTTTATGGTTTACAGACAGTAAATCTTCAGCCTTTAGAAGAAAAGTCTGAATAAATACAGATCAATAACTTATGGGAAATAAACTGCTGTTTAGACCTATTAAGTACAAGTCTGCTGTTTGAGGCGAATGAATATCTGATATTGATACAGCACTAAATACAATTTTGATTAACTGAAACCCATTCAGCAGCTTAAATATAATACTTAATACGGTTGTGCAGTTTATGGGCAATAATTTTTCACTGTCACTAGATGACTGTTTATTGTTTACAATTCCTGAAGAAATTCTGTTTTGGTACATATTTACGGTACATTATATTTCTTCTTTTTTGTCTTTTATATTTTAATAACTTTATAAACATTTTAAATAACACAATAACCCAAACAATAAATGGCATTGATGCATCAATGACTTTCTTTATTGGAACTATATACTGGCAAATCTTATTCTTTGTTTTGTAAATAAATAATCTTTTTTTTTTTTTTTGCTCTTTTGGTACAAGTTATGCATGCTGTTGGACCATATGGTAACATGGTCCTTGAATATATTTAGGGTATTTGGCAACACACAGTAAAGCTATTTAACAACAGTTCTATCTATAAGGAGGTAAAATATAGGGTCTGTGATATTCAATCTCAACTTTATCTATAGCTATATCTATGTCTCTCTCTCTATACACACACACACACACACACACACACACACACACACACACACACACATATATATATATATATATATATATATATGTATATTATTTTCTGAAAATGTCATTAAACTAGATATGAGCTTAGACACTACCTAACTGTTTCAAACAAAAGAGGAAATAAGCTAACTTGTGTAAAGGAAATGTGTGCAAAATTAAGGATTTGGAAGGTGACACACAAGGACGTCAACCATTTACAAAAGAAGTTGAAGGAAGCAGTTATATACAAGTTCTTTTCTGGTGATAACTGAATTACATAACTTTTAATTCAATAATTAATTTATGAACAGAAGAAGTTATTCTGTCAATTTTGGATCCTTTTCGGTTATTACCTGAACTAAAAGGGCAAATGTAATATATATGAATAGTTTAGACTAGCCAGACATGCTTGTGGAAGAAAGCAAAGGTAACAGAGAAAACCCCAGAATATTTTAAAGAGACCACACAAACAATAATCTGAATTCAGGATTGAACCTGAAACGTCAAAGATCAGAGACTAAGGCTTAAACTATTGCTCTGTTATGCAGCATACCCATGTGAAGCTAGTAGAGCATATGGCTGTTAGAAATTTGCTTTTGAAAGAAAGAATTCTGAAATTCATATTGGGAGCAAATGTACATATAAAGTGGAATTACATAATTAGGAAGGGGAAATACACACCTAACAGCAAAATGCATGACAGTGGTAGACTTTTAGACATTAACTGTTTGAACATTTGCAGTATGACTGTGTGTCAGATGGAGCATTAAGTGCAGGATGGAGGAGGCCATGGCTTAAAGGGATATCTTATGGGAACTTAGCATTTGACTCCTGACATAAAAATTAAGTGTACAAACAGGAGTGATTGCATTAAAATGAGTACATTTGATAAGTGAGATGTTAATATTTGCTTCATGTGAGGTAAAATTTGGTTAGCTAGTATATAGAATATAGTAGACAAAATGCTGGTTTACAGTTACGTAATCTTTATAATGGAAAAGGCTATGACATATAAAAGTGATGTTAGAAGAATAATAAAGACATATGATGTGGGATTGAATGCAGTCGACTCATCTTGCTAAAATTAAGTTAAAAGAGTTTATTATATGTTGATGTATGAATATTTGGATATATTGCTGATTTTGCTGGTGTGGTATTTATGAATTTTACCTTGCCTGTTGCATTAATAAAGTCTGTCTCACTTTTCTTTATTCAATAAAAGCTATGAGATCCTTAACAATTGATTAAACTACTACCATCTCAGATAGATGTGGTCTTATTTTTGACAAACTCAATTAACTTATTTAGATGTAAGTGTTAAAGGAAGGTTGGCTGCTACTTTGACAAGTACTCTTTAAAGAGATGAGATAGATGACATTGCATTGTTTAAACCTGGCAACTGCCATCCAGGGTGCAATACTCAAAGCAACCCGCAACCTCTATTTGTGAATGTTAGGGCAGCATTTTCATGTATGGATCAATCAGGTACATTACTGAGGAGTCAAATAGTGAATTAAAATGGGATTATAATCAGGATGTACTTCACAAATGTGTATGCTGTTTGATGTAGTAGCTAGGCATATGTCATGTGCATCACAGCATACCCTTTTAATTATTTATTTTCTGCAGAGAGATGTGTTGGTGTTTTTACAATGGCATATTTATCATAGTTTATGTTAAATATTTTGTTAAATTTTAGGGAGGAGCTCTATGGGGGCTACACATGTGAGAGAATGTCTGCATATGTCTGATTTCAGAATTCAAAAGGCACATTATGTTAGAACAGGGGTGTATGGAGTTCTAGAAATTCAAACAAAACAATAACGTGTGTTACTGTATTCAACTCTAGCATAGTTCAAATGTAGAGTGCTATTAAAACACTCTCTATTGGGAAATTTAGTACAGTGTAAGTTAATAGGAAATAATGTTAATATGTTTTAAAAGAAAAACTATAATAGATGGCATAATTAGCAATCAGAACCTTATTAGAAGATCAAAGTGCATTGTCGAGTGGGGTTGCAAACTTTATTTCTAGGTAGGTTAGGATGACACTTTTCATTTGTA
This sequence comes from Protopterus annectens, assembly GCF_019279795.1. Lineage (NCBI taxonomy): Eukaryota > Metazoa > Chordata > Ceratodontiformes > Protopteridae > Protopterus > Protopterus annectens. The sequence goes on along the minus strand of NC_056735.1, from coordinate 114,998,720 downwards.
AGAAAATAGACTTAAAAAAGAAAAGTAACACAGCAAGTGAAGTGACTATATGTAAATGCAAAATTTCATAATTATGGGGTGTACTACTAACATCCAGATTAAATTGTTTATTTAAATTAGAATTTCTTTTTTTTATGAAGTACAGTACCTCATTTACAAAATGAGTTTGTAACTATGATGATTTTGTGGTGTTATGATGACATCTAATGATTAGGAACGAGTATTACACTTTACTGTTAGTATGCAGAATTTTATTTAGTTAATCCCCCTCCCATGATTGCTCAAAGGCATCATTCTCCATCTCCAGATCTGTGAAACTAGTAGTATTTAACTTGGTCTTGATTCCAAATGTAAAACTCGAGAGGAGACTGAGGTGTAATATAACAGGGAGTACTCCAGTTTTCATGTACCTTTTTATTGTACCACAAAACATTGCAGAAGAAAGACCATGGACAGTACTCATACACATAATGGTTATGTTCGAAAGGCATCACTATGCCCAAATGTAAATGAGCTAAACACAGAGCATTTGCGATGAATAAGGAAAAGTGAAAGTGTTTTGAAAAACAAACCTACTTAGAGCAAAATCATAAAGTATCTAAAGTCAAGGGCTAAGTACAAAGACTACGTGAAAACTGTAAGCGTCATATAACGTCATAGTACTTTATATACATTTAGTTATTAGGGGCGGGCTCAGCTGTACTCAGTCACATTTAAAATATCTGAGATGAGCTGAGGGTTGCTGAACTTTTATTACTGACATTTTGAAAGAAATAAAGTGTTTATTGTATGTTATATCAGAGGATGCTTAACTCATTCACTCCCATGGAGCTCAGGACGTTTGCACTGTAACTTCCAATGGACAGACCTTAAGCCTTTTGATAGAATCAAATTTTGTTTTCACATTTCAAACAAATGTTCATATCTCTACAGCCATAAGGTCTACACAATTAGTATGAATGACAAACTCTTCAGCACAAACTATTTTTTTATACTGGTAGCATTCTTTAAGACTGTAATAATTTATAAACAACAACAAACTACCCAAGTTACACACGTACTTTCAGCAGCATTTTATTCATCCAGCTGAGAGCTTTCCTACAAGGCTAAGCAGTTCTGTCTATGATACTTGGTTGTCAAGATATTCGCAAAACACGACATTTGTGACAATGTAAATAAATATTATATGGACAACAACTAATATTGCTTTACTTTCGCTAGACAGAGGTCAACTTTCAGTACAGCCGTGTTTGCCATTGTGTAAGCTTTACGATGAAATACTTCACATATAGCAGTGTTTTCTGGAATGATTGATGCAAGTATAAACAAGCATTATTTGATGCCTGGAGGCATCAGTGGGGTGTAACTGCACAGCCAGCCCACTTTGCCAGGTGCTGCAGCAGTGGAGGACCCCATATTAAGGGGGGTGGGGACCTGTGGTGATGCATTGATCAGCATCAACATTTCTTTTACATGCTGAAGTGAAGCCTTAACCATTTGAATCCACTGAACAACTACCTGCACATCCTCAGCCAAGTTTCAAAGCCCCCTTTCTCTGAGGCTTTCTAGGCTGCAACATGCCTGTGTGTCCGCAGGACCAGTGCCACTGCCCTGACCCTGCAAGAACATCCCAAGATGGGCGGAAACTGAATGAACCCTAACATTGGAGGTACATGTCTGGGTCACTCTAAGGGATTTTGAAGCTATAGAAACATGAAAATAAATGGGAGAGAAAAAAATACTAAAGGACAAGGTAATGCATAAATAAAATAAAAACGGAGACAAGTGGCGAGAGATGAAAGACAAAATACACTCTGAGACAAGTGGGGAGAGATGAAAGACAAAATACACTCTGAGAAAAGTGGGGAGAGATGAAAGACGAAATACACTCAATGCAATCACATATCATTTCACACAGTATTAAATTTCTTACTTTAAATCATTTATATTTGTATACATTTTTATTGAAGTAAAACAGTGTTTATTCATTATTTTATTGCAAGGTATACAGGATGTGCATATGAAAAGTTTGAGATGAAATGTTATGGGGAGTCATTATGCAAATTTTGGGATAAAATGTTAGGGAAATGCTTATGTTTACTTAGCAGGAAAGTGTTTGATATTATGTAATGTTGAGTTTACATGCTACAGTGTACTACACAAACATAATTTTATTTTTTATTTATTTATTAACTGTGAAAGTCCAACTTGGAACAAAGCCAATTTTCAGCGGAGGCCTGGGGAGAAAGCTTCCAGATGCATGTCTTTGTAACATGGGAGGAAACCGGAGCACCTGGAGGAAACCCACACGAATGCAGGGAGGACATGCAGACTCCATACAGAAGGCACCCCAGCCAAGAATCGAACTGGAGAACCTCTTGCTGGGAGGCAACAGTGCTACCGCTGCACCATTGTGCCATAATGATCACATGTTTGCCTGATATGCATTTGTCTCTGGTACTGCATTAAGAACACCTTTCAGAAATAATTAAAACTTATAAAATCAATGATAGACAGAAATACTGCACTTATATCAGTCTTGCTTGCAGTGCTGTACTGAATGCAATTGATTCCTACAGGTACTAAAATGTATTTATTTGTATATCTATCTATCTTTCTGTCATAAGGGGGATGTTGCACTCCTGAGTGTGTCATCCTTCAGATGAGTGATTAAACTGAGGGCCAATATGCCTGAGTTTTTGGTAGCTCATGTGGATTTAAAAGATCCAAGGGCACCTATCAAAATGAGTAGGAGTTATTTATTTCTCATATTTACAATATACTTTTTTAGATATTTACAGAAACTTACATTTACTACTATATTCCTTCATTTATTAATATTTACATTCATACAGAGCCCCACTCTTTTCTGTACAACCAGCACTTAATTTTCCTTACGTCTGGTAATATCCATTTTCCATTGAACATTGTTTCATTTAATCCTTCATTCTAAATTGCCCATATAATGTCAAATATTTTTTATCCACATTATTAACATATGTTTTTATTGTGTCATCCTTAAAATCCATTCTCAGTCTTATCCATATTTATTTATTTGTTTATATTCTTGTATTTCTTTAACTATTTTATTTCTTTTATCTTTTTGCATACATTTTTAACTCTTTTACATGTTATAGATACATGTTCTATTGTTTCAAATTATTCACAGTAAAGACAAATGCTTTCATTAACTTTTTTATAAGGCTTATTCCCCTTTCACTGGTGAATTATTAATTTGCAGCCTCCATAAGAAATCTTGATATACAACATTATTCATACAGTATCTGTTCCTTTGCTTTATTGACTTAACCCATTAAGTTCTGTTAAATGTTCCCATAGATTCACACAATAATTTTGCAATATAATATTTTTATACCAAATTTTCCTGTTTTCTTTTATTCTTTCTATCTTTACTTTCCACAATTTTATTTTTTCTTGACACGTCCTCATTTCATCATTTCTCCATTTTCTCTGTTTTATTCATTTTAATTATGCTCCATTCTTTTGTATATTTTCATTAAATATATTTGTCACTGAGCTATTCTCTTATCCATGTATCCATTCCAAAACATTATATAGATGTAGGTACACTGCATATATCAGATTCAGTAAACCCACACCCCTTTCTCCCTTTCCATCTACAACACTGCTATTTTTATTGGATTTAATGTAGATCTCCTATTAAATTGAAAAAATAATTTTAATAACTGTTTTTCTAAATCTCTTGGAACCACATACACACAATCTATATGTGATACTTTTCCCATCGATATTGTGTTTATTAAATATACTTTCTTACTTAATGACAATTTATACCTACTCCACATAATACTACACCCCTTTAAATCTCTCGTTTTTTGTCAGTTGTTCCTTTATTATATCATACTCTCCAAATTTATTTCCTAACACTGATATTTTTTTTTCAAATTGTATTCCTTCCAATTCTTTATCCCCTCCTAATCCCTTACATATTTCCTTATTAATGCTTAATCCATCTTGTAGTCTATTATGTCCATTTTAATAATATTTTTCATTTCTTCTTCACTTTTTACTGTTAGTATTATATCATCAGCATAAGACATAATGGGATACTTTACTCCCATTTGTTGTATATATTTACTTTTGTCCAATTCTTCATTTAATCCTTTTATCACACTATTCATAACTATCACAAACAAAATACTACTTGTTGGATATCCCTGTTTTATATCTCTTTTCATCTCTGTTTTTTCACTTAACCATCCATTTACTAAAAGTTTAATTGTAGTATTTTTATATACTGATTTGATGTTTCTTAAGCTTTATAGTAAAATTGTATTCTCCCATTATTTGCCATAAAATATCATGCTGACAACAAATGATTGCATAAAATAAATGGCATTACTATTAATAGGTGAACGTTCTGCATCTGCACAGAATAGCAACAAAAGCAGTTCCCATGGTAAGTGTCCCCAACCCCCCCCCCCCGATAAGCATACAGTAGAGCATGCAATTTCATTATAAGTAATGTTTTCAAGTCATATTCTTTACATGGTCAGCATCAGAAACAAGCAGTTCCACCATAGCAATGAATTTGGAGGATATCAACAGCAGAAAGGCCATCGGTGATAATGATTGGCCACTGGTGATAATGATTGGCCATCAGTGATAATAATTGGCCATCGGTGATAATGATTGGCCATTGGGGATAATGATTGGTCATCTGTGATAATGATGATAAAACAGTGTTATATTTAAGAGGCAGACTGAGAAACATGGCAAGTTTAATGGCAGGATTTCACACCTACAACATGTTAGTAACTCTACAGGAAGTGACAGTGAATCACAAAGTCAAACAAATGCTGACGTTGTACTCAGGCTTGTACAGGAAGAATAAACATGCACCTCTACAATGGTATCTCCAAACCCCGGCAAGGGTTTTGAAGATAATGGCAGAAATTCTGAAGTAACAGTGTCCACAGTGATATATTTACAAAGAGGAGACCAGTGCAGACATTTGTTATAGCTACCCAGGAAGCACAAAAAAGTATTGGCTGCCCAGCAGCAAATATGCCATGACTTGGAGCTGTAGTGACAGCATGGGGCACTTTACCACCAGACTGGTGCATGATCATGTCAGAATGCAACATGCAGTAAATATCTTGCATACAGTAGGTGGGTCAAACTGAAGGGCAAACTCAGATTCATCCATGCACCTGAAACTGCTCTTCAGAAGGCCATAGACTTTCTCGATGACAATACGGGTCTGAGATAGGGATGGGTTATAGGTCTCACCTGCAGTCCAACATGGATTTCTCACTGGAAGAGGTGGTAGAGTGAGCTAGTGTGCCAGATATGGGAGTCATGTGCCAGAAAGCTGGGCAAACATGATGGTGATGCTCCCCCAATGCATCATACACTACCTAGATGTTGATGGAATGGAAGCCCTACCTATTGTGGTAACACATCCCCTTTGAACCAGTACAAGCCCTAACTGTAACATGGGTGCAATCTATTGCACCAACTACCTCAGGGAAACATCCACTCCATAAAAGGCACCCATAGCCCTATCTTGGTCCTTATGTGATGTCAAGAAATAGATGTATTGATCCAGATATGCCAAGGATACATTCAGGAACTGCTGCAGTATACTCGAGGCAGAAGCATGCAAGATCCCAAATGTGTCCCCAGTCTGTCTGAGGAAGGTTACCATGGCAAGTATAGAAAGGACCATATATATATATATATATATATATATATATATATATATATATATATGTACATATATATATCATAGTGTCCACAGTGATAGGAAGTTGATGCATTCTTCTAGTGTCCCTAGGGGGAATCATACTTACCCACTAAGATCTACCCAGTAAGACCCTTATAATGTGCCTGTCCACCATGAACCTGTCAAGTATATCCTGATTATTAAAGTTATAATGACTTATCCTCTACCTAAATCTAAGCCTTCTTGGCCAGTGAGTGCTGTTGGACACAAATAATTTTATCTCAGCCACGATAAGTAACTCACACCTAGAAACAGCAAGGTTAGCAGCAAGGAGCAGCATTTTTGTCAACTGAAAAGTAGATGGGATTGCTGAGCCTCTGCTTTGTATAACATATCTGTGGACAGCACTGAACAGCAGAAAATTTTCAGTATGAATTGCAAATGGGCGATGCAATGCTACTTTAGCACGTGCTGAGTTACATCACATCTCATTTGCATATCATTATAACTTAATCTGCTTAAGCTTACTTGTGACCATTGCACGTCAGAGTAAGTGGCCTCTATAAATCGCAGCTGAGCTGCTCTCAGTTGTGGACAGTACATAATGCACCTGCATGAACTGCGGTGGTGGTGCTGAGATAGCATTGTTTCCTCACAGTAAGACATTGTCCTGTTCGATTCTCAGCTAAAGCGTCTTCTGTGTGGAGACATGCATGAATGGGCGTACCTTCATTAAAGGTTGTGCATCAGGGCTGGCAACTCGGTACGTAAAAATCTACTGCCAATCATTAGTGGACCGGAGTTCCACTGTGGCGACCCCTAACTGGGAAAAGCCAAAAGATACAGCAACAACAATAACATAATGCACCTGCATAATGACTATAAATTCTTAACCGTCACCATCCCAGGACATCAGACCCTGTTTTCTTGTGCAGTTTGTGCTTTGTTTTTGCAATGCAATAGTAAACGAAGAATGAAAAGAATAGGTTTGAAATGTTTACACTATTTTCTTTTTTCTGACGTTGTGTCCCAACAGAGTTGGTATATTTAGAGTTAGAGTATGGTAAGGCAGCACTCTCTCATGAGGATATGGATTTTTCAAGCCCACTGCAAAAACAATTACTTTGGAATGTGTAGTAATGTATAAAACAGAAAAGCAGCTGTGAAGGTGCCGATAGACCCTAACTATGCAGTGCACCTCAGGTGGTTATTACCGCTGAATAAATAAAAGTAAAAACATGATTTGTATGAACTAAAAGGAAACATTATTGAGCCAGTAAAGTAAAAGATAAGCACATTCATCTACTAAAATATTTTCCAAAGCTATAGATTTATTCAGATTATTTCTGAATAATCAGTTGATCATTGACTTCTTCAGAAGAATTCACTAAGGCTTCTTCTCATGATTCACACTATACCCTCCCCACAGACCCACACATTTTCCCAACCCCCATGGAGGTCTACCATCTCAGTCACTTGATATGATGAAGCCTTTTGCCTGTGTGATAGCAAAGACCCTTCTCTTGACCAATCCGCATTATATTAATTATGGATGTTTATATCTATCTGTATCTATGTATCTATCTATATAGATATAGATATAGATAAATATAGACATATAGAGAGACATAAATACACACACACCACATTTAATTTGCATCTCAACTAACTAAGTTAGAGTTAATAATTGAATAAGCTTACAAACTGTACTTTTGCCACCTGTTTTGAACTGACTGAAAAGTAATTCTTATGACACTTATTTATATTCAAATGAAGCATTCAATTAACTCTTAAAATTTTTATCAAGGAAAACTTATTTGTTTTATTTGATCAAGCAAAATGTTTGAGCTGAGAGGGGTGCCATTGCTGTGCAGCTTTCTAAACTGATGAAAAGTTCATTCTTTATATCCTGAAGAAGATAGTTGCAAAACTGGTGAACAAATGCTGTATCACTTCAGTTCCTGAGTAACACTGGTTTCTATATTTGAAGTCTTTTGGCTTGGTTTATCTTTTGTTACCTTTCTACTAATTTAAATGACATATTCAAGGAGGGATCCGAAATAGTTGTGCATCCCGGTCATTCTGCCTTATAGTTTTAGTGCCATGACATCAGCTGAAGTGCCTGTTGTGGAAAAAGAACTTGGTTTCTTCTATTCTTCACTAGCAAAGGTGAATGTACAAGGCATTGTTTGATGAGATATATATACATGGTGCACAGTGCATAGGGCTATTGCTTCTAAAACTACATAGAAAAAGACTAGACATGATATATTTTATCTTATTTTTGCCTTATTTCCATTTATAATAAACACTGCACAAGGGCTGGACCTGACCTATCTGAGTGCATACAGTCTTTCTGTAGTGTGCTGCCAGAGTGAAGACGATCAGAAGCAAGGCCCCGGTATGGGGAGGAGGGGTGATACCAAGACGTAATGCAGCACACCTGCATGTGTCTACCTGTGGGCATAACATTCCTGCACGTGTCTACCAGGGGGCATAACATTCCCCCAGCCAGGATGACAAGGTGCGCATGCTACTAAAAGCTGTAGTTGTACAAAGAGATGACCGCACAGTAAGCTTTACAACTTGTTACCATCACATATATATTCATATGTACACATTTCCCTGGCCATAAAGTAAGTGGAAACTAAAAAAAAAAAATAGTATAAAGTTATTCCTTGCCATCTGTTCTCATGGTTGTTGGAGCATGTTTGCTGTCTGACTCTCCAACATGCACGTGAGTTATTCTCATTGTTGGAAAGGCCACAGGCCACTATGGCCTTGAAAATTTAGTAGGGCAGTGACATCCCACAAAGGTAACCAGGCTTAATGAGACACAGCTTCTGTCTAGTATATAAGGATGTGCAATGTTCTTCATCAGCTTAATAATGTTATGAACTGTACAGTCCAAACCCGTAGCAAGGGTATTCAACCATGTAGCATTTGCCCTACACGTTAATAATCAAGAACATTGTGGTGTTACATACCTCTCAACTGTCCAGATTTTAACAGAGTGCCCAGATTTTTGCCTTATATGTTTGTCTATAAAATAAATGTTGGTTTTCTAGCAAATCACTGGCTGATTATTTTGGATTTATTTGAGAAAATAATGACAGGCATTTCAGTTTCAGATATCATACCCATCGTAAAATTCATGCTAATGCAAAACCTTTTATTCTATCAATGTTTTAAGTTTGTAAGAGCAATATTTAAAAACTGCCCCTATTTTTTAGGTCTTTGTCACCCCACTTTTATGTCTTTGTCCAGATTTCTTGTTCTAAACGGTTGAGAGGTATGTGGTGCTCTCAGACATGCAGCTACACATACGCGGGCGCTCGTGCGTACGCGCGCACACACACACATGCATTACACATAGAATTCACATTCCCTTTTTTATTTAGGATATAAGCACAGCCTAACAAAGTTGTAAAAAAAAAGACAGCTTCATGTTTTTAATAAACCATACATTTTAAGAAGTGGAGATCTTGGAAAAGTTATTTAATATCTTGACAGCTCACATAGAAAAGTCGTCAAAAAAAAAACTTGAGTCCTATTGATCATAGGAATCGCTCCCTCTTTTTTGAAAGCTGCCTGTCATTAGACATCAGTCAGAGCGTGACTCACCTGTCTGCTGTGCTGGAAATGAGTTTAGAATGTTTTTTCAGGCTCACCTCCTTGGTACGCTTCTCTGTTAGCAAGTTTGACACTTACTGCTATATGTAACATTCATAAAAGATTGCTCACTTCATATTCTTAGTAAATTCTTATGGATATTTTGTGTTGTATATCATGAATTTTAAAGGAAGGTAATCATTCATCACAACTGTCGGTGGGAGACTGCATAAAATATTCATTTACAAGTAAGTCAGTGATATATCCTTGTACTTTAAGGAGTTCTGAAGGCTCAGGCAGTCATGAATGCATTTCCATGTACCTGCTTAAGCAGAATACAGCATTTATAGATTATTTAAACTATATATATACCTGTTAGTCCCATGAGAACATTTTTCAAACCTTCATTTTGTTTTCCAGGTTTCTGAAAACTATTATTTATTTACTGAAGCTGTTAAGAACAATTCCGTAACTGTATTCTTACAAATGTAGCTTACATATAATGCATATTTCTATCACTTAAACTTCGAACATGACAATAGGTGTGATTGTGGCAATACTGCGTTAGTTTTGATAATTCCACAGAAGGTTCTGTGCCCTTTAACGCCTCCTGAGATGATTCTCTACATCTCATAATCCTCACAGATGTTTTCACATTTCTTTTTACTTTTAAAATACAGATGTATTGTTGTTACAAAGATAACCATCCTGTCTTTTAGTAATATTTTTGTCATATATATTGTGTGAGGTAATATTTGGTTACTTTTCATTTTAGTCATATTTACTGCTGCCAAAAGAAATTGGCATTGAATGTACGCAGTCCTCATAGGCGAATGTTTAGCCACTATAAGTCAACTAAAATGAATGGGGGTGAGTATGTGGCAACATCCTGCATTTCTGAACATTTCCTGAAGTAAATTCAACCTGCAATACAGTTTAACTATGTACCAGCATATTTCGTATGTACAATTCATTGATTTACCAATAATGTGAAAATAGAATAGTTAGAAAGGAGTGAAAACAGTTGTAGGTAGGCCACTGTTTAGCCTCATTGTTCCAAACTATAATTGGAGTTACTTTAACAGTGGAAGGCCAAGGTCATTAGAGGTATGGGTCAAGTGCTGATGCCAGCTATCATTTTTTTGATGGAAAGAGTGAGGATTTGCAACCATTAGGCACCCTGTAACTGTGATATTAGCCTAGATCAAGATGCCTGATGTGTCCAGTACAGCGGTAATAGGAGAGATGGGATGGACTCAACGATCCCACACATAGGAGTTTGACATGATTTGTTCAGAACATCACTGCATACTCATCTTCCAAGTTTTCTTTCCCATAAAGAATAAAAAAAAATCTTCTTCCTGTCCTCTGTATACAATCCCTTTCCTCAACACAAATCTAACCAAATGAGAAATGGACTGAGAGGTGGCAGTACAGGCTATAGCCCCCCAAAAATGTAAAAATAATAACTTTTAAGGATAATGCTGTTACTATGAGACTGTATGTGGAAATGGCAATTAAAATATTTGTTTGCCAAATTAACATGAACGGTTGTGTTTAAGACAGTTTGCTAGCAAGGCTGTTTAGAGGACTTATTATGGACAACAGGCTATACACGTGAAAAATATTGAAATCGGTTTAAAAGTATAAGAATACCATTTGTTCTATCTTTATTACCATAAAAGATACACTTTATGTATTCCTATAACACATTTTATCTTATCCACAGACTACAGACAAAGAGCCTATCCTAAGCTTTTAACTATCCCAGAGCAGTGTTTAAGTGACTTGCTGAGAGTGACACAGCTGGCAAACGAAGACTAACAGAATAAGGCACTAGTCATAGTTTTAATCCTTTGTGCTTTGTGTCAGACTTAAATACAATCATCTGGAATGGGAACAAAAAACACAGCTGTCTAGTCTCCTCCACATCAAGGCTAAGAAAGCAAACTGGTGAGCTTCTGATACATATAGTACTTATGATTTTCTGAAATACAGGCCTTATACAAACTTTGTGGAGTGGCCCCTTTTATAAGTATCAGGGGTAAGTAAGCCAAACCAAGGATGAACAAACAGATGTTAGCATATGAAGAAATTCCCAGCAAACATTAAAAATGGTAAGTTTTAGCATACTTTCACACAAAGATTGAATGCTGGTCAACCGTGCTCTACACCAGTAGTCAACTCCTCCCTGGTTAGATCTGACCACAAACTAATCACCTTGGTAATCCACATCCCTCCTGCTCCTGCCCCTCCCACAAAGGTAACCACCATGAAAGATTTCTTCAAAGCTAACTTTGGCCTCCTAAAAACAGAACCAACAGATATTGCCAGTATACTGGCCGACAGATTTAGTGCCAACTTTATCCCACCCCCCCCCAAAGGACCAGTCACAATACCAGATTGCCAGGCACCCAGTATTACTGCTGCACAGGTTAAAACAGCACTGTCTAAGGCCAAGAATACAGCTTTTATGGGAGGTGACAATATCCCTGGCTGTGTTCTACATGAACTACAGAGTGAACTGGCACCTCACCTGTGTGCCCTGTTCAATCACAAACTCACCTCACGCTTTGTCCCTACTGAATGGGGCACTGCTACAGTCAGCCCTCTCCACAAAGGAAGAGTGACTACAGACCCTGAGAACTATCGCCCCATTAGCCTGACGAGTCTGATATGCAAAGTTATGGAACGCATCATCATGGACCTAATAAACAAGGATATAGGGAATCTCTAAACTCTGGATCCCACACAGTTTGGTTTTGTGAAATGTAGATCATGTCTGCTCAACTTTGTCAACTTCTTTGAGTCAGTCACCAGAGCTGTAGATGAAGGCAAGGTGGTTCATACAGCCTACCTTGATCTGGCCAAGGCCTTTGATACCATTCCCCACTCAGGAATATTAGAAAAACTCACTAAGCTAGGCATCAACCCCTATATCACTAGGTGGGTTGCAAACTGGCTGACAGGTAGAACCCACAGTGTGAAAGTAGTTGAGTCCAAGTCAGGCTGCTGACCAGTCACAAGTGGAGTCCCACACGGTTCAGTCCTGGGTTCTCTCCATTTTGGTATCTACTTCTCTGAAGTCCAGGCCAACACAATGGGACTCTGGCTGACAAAGTTCACAGACAATTGCAAGTTGGGAGTTATTATTAACTCCTCAAGGGATGTTGACATCCTACAGGAAGGCCTCACTGAAACCAATGACTGGTGTCAGGACCATGACCTTAAGCTCAATGCCAAAAAATGTGTCATCATCCCCTTTGGGAAAAATCTGGTTCCCATGAATTACCATATCTATGGTAGTCCACTAAACACAGAAGGCATTATGAGAGCTATGGGAACACAGGTTGACAGCAACCTTTCTTTTGACCACCACATTGCCACTGTGGTCAGAAAGTCCTTCTATGTGGCACATCTCATTACTAAGGGTTTTGTATCCAGGAAGAAAGAGGTCGTTGTCTCCCTCTACTCTTCCCTCATTAGGCCAATCATCGAGTACAATGCCCCATTTGACAAGTACCTCACTAAACACCTGCAACAATTGGAGAGGCTGCAAAAGTACCTCACAAAGAAGATCCTAGGCCTTAAACATTTGTCCTATATGGACAGACTAAACTCCAAATATTCTCTGTATCATATCGCCTACTTAGAGGTAATCTCTGCTTGACTTACAAAGCCATGCCTGAGCCAGCTCTGTTAGAAATGCTACATCTAAATAAATTCCAATCCCTCCGCACCACATGCTTCAGAGACCTCAACCTCATTACCACAATCAACAGAACATGCTGGAGGGACAGGTTTATAACCCAGAGACTGCCCATCCTATGGAATAGACTTCTCATCCATGTCAAGCAGAGCACCTCACTCTCCCTCTTCAAGAGATATCTTGATGAGTGGATAGGAAATAGAAAATTCACCCCGGGGATCACTCCAGTGGCTTTACTCGATAGAGGCACTGGGAAATAAGGTCAGGTGGCATGATGCTAGGGTAATCCTATGGGCTAGGCTTGTAAAGGCTCCAGGGCCATTAGCCTAGTACACACCTATGAAACTATGACCCTGTGAACCTATGACCCTATGAACCTATGAACCACATTCTTTTGTTGATTATTGTCATTTGCTGCTCTGTATACAAACTGCTCTATGGGATACAATGCTGCACACATATAAGTTTTTTTTTTGCATTAATAAAATATTCTCATTGTGTTAAAATAAACTCAACCCCCAGAGGGAACATCTAAACCCATCTGACATTGTCAGTGTCTCCTTTTAGTCAGTCGTCATTAGCTGACTCATTGAATATAATGTCACCTTTGGCATGTATCTGTCCAAACGTGTGACAGCTGGAATGCCTGCAGAGATACCTTGTTAAAAGAATACAAGACCTAAACAATATGTCCTACATGAACTGAAAGCCCTGTCCCTCTGCTCAGTATCCTACAGACTGCTAAGAGGGGATCGGTTTCTGGAATATAGGGCATCATCTGACCCATTACTGATGGATTTACTGTGTATCAGTATATCAAATGGTATCAGGAAAAACTCAGTCTAGGGATTTAAATCTCCTCTGCATTATGAAGAGAATGGTTTGGAGTGACAGGTATATTTCTCATAGGATACTGCTGCTGTGGACAAACTCACCATCCACATAAAACAAAGTTCATCCTTGTCCATTTTCAAGTGCAACTTAGATCTATGGATGAGAAACAGAAAGTTTTCCCAGGGACTGTCCCCTGTACTACTAATGGACAAATGCATGCTTTATCCCATGCATGGGTTCCCTCACATTATCGATGGTATGATCCCAGTTTTTTTCATTAGGGGTACTACATAATTATTGACGTTAATATAAGTAAGGCCAAGCTATAACCAAATGGGATAGGTTATTTTGAGTGCAGAAAATGGAACTGCCTCAGCTTAAAATGACCCTTAAGGGCAGCCAGCCAGCTACTTACTTAAGAACTTATAAACCTAGAAAAGGAAAGTTAAATCTATTTACCTGTTCACTCAGGTGAAACTGCTTGAGTGTCAGTAGCACACAGAAGAAAAAGACGAACAGTATAACACCAAATACTGTTTCCCATAAAAAATCATTGACAGTGTGGTTTGTAAGTGTGTGCTACTAAAGATTCATTTGTTTTGGGAGATTTCTCCCTCCTTCAAGTGAGTGTTACTGTGCAGTTGTATTATAAAAGGTTAGGGATGTAGGGGGCTTGGCCCCTTACAAAAACAGAAAAATGACTTTTCTATGCTTTGACTTTCAAGCAAGAAGTTGGTATATCATATCACAATCCTATTTGCCATCAGGATCAGATCTGATAACATTTCAATAATTATGTATCATAGGCAATTAAAATAAACATGGGCAAGTTTCTGTTGTGCCTGCAATTTATTTGCATCACTTTGTTGTTGTCTGCATTTCTTTTTATTAAATGTTTTTCTCATTTGCTGTTTAGGTGAAAGGTTCTGCTCTTAGACTCACACATAGGATCATAGGAAGTTACTAGGCTAGCCAAGTTCTGCCCTTATTTCCATGATCAGCACTATTACCTCTGTCCAAGAAGGACACAGGTGGAACCTCCAGGGTGAATTTACAGTTACCAGTCCAATTGTCCAGATAGTGTTTGAAAGGGGCCAATGAGGTGCTTTGTTTGACATGAAGTGGGAGTCTGTTCCAAAGATGGAGTAACCTTTAGGAGACAATTCTGTCCCTCCAGCAGGTTCTATTAATGTCACATACCAGGTTAAGGACTTTAGAGCGAGTAACCCGCATACCGTTTGACTCACGGAGATGCAGCATTTCCAATAAAACAGGGTCAGAGATTGCCTTGTATGCAATGCAGAGATCATCTCTGAGTAGTCTGTATGAAACAGAATAAAGTGACAGTGATTTCAAATGACCCCACAGGCAATGCTGAAGACCACAAAATTTCCTTGCTGCCTCTCCAATTGCTGCAGGTGCTTAGAAACGTACATAACAAAAGGGGTGTTTTACTGAATTATTGGCCTGATGAGGGAAGAGCACAGAGAGGTTATAACTTCTTTTTTTCTGGAGGCACTGTCCTTACTTATGAGATGAGCCATACAGGTAAGTTTGCTGTCAACCTGTGTGCCCAGGTCTCTCACCACTGAGTGCATACATGGTGTGTTGTTATTGATGAGGTATTTAGCAGGAACATCACTCTTACCAAAAGGGATAATAATACATTTTTTTCATTGAGCTTAAGGCCATGACTTTGGTACCAATCATTTGTTTGTGTAAGACCCTACTGTAGGATGTTGACATAATTTGGAGATTCTATGAGCAATCCCAGTTTGCAGTCATCAGCAAACGTTGTCAACCACAGGCCTTTAGTTTTCGCTTGTACTTCAGGGAAATAGATTCCAAACAGTAGAGGTCCTAGGACTGTTCCCTGTGGAGCACCTCTGGTTAGTGGTCTGCTGTTGGAGGTGGATTGCCCTGTTTTGATTATATGGGTTCTATCAGTGATCCAGTTAGTTATCCATCTAACAATATAAGGGTTGATACCTAACTAGATGAGCTTATCAAATATGCCTGAGTGGGGGATAGTGTCAAATGCCTTGGCTAGGTCCAGGTAGGCGTATGCACAGATTTCCTCTTATCCATGACCTTGGTGACTGCCTTGAAGAAGTCCACCAGGTTTAACAGGCATGATCTCCCTTTGACAAATCCAAACAGAGTATGGTCAAGTGTTTGGAGATTACTTATATCTTTGACCTTAACATTTAAAAGGAAGAGGTTCATTGACTAAATAGCATACAAATATAAAACAATGGACTGTTAAATTACTGTGGACTAACAGTAAGCTACCAAAGGGATCACTTGATATCTACAACTGGAACATATGTTATTAATGCAGTATTAAAGACAGCATGCACGTGTTGAGCAAAGGCTAGTTGAGAACACACCTGTTATGCAAAGCCTGTATCTGCAAGTTAACAGAAGTCTGCTAAATGCCAGCAGATGCAGAGCAGAGAATTTTAAATATGGAATTAGTTCTTAAAAGAGGTTTAAAATTTTAAAGTTCTTTTTCATGTGAGTTGTAATTTAATACAATGCGTGCTTCAAAGACATACATTTTCTTTCAATTTTATGCTTAGTTCAGGTATTACAGATTTTTTCCTGTTTCTTCAGTATTGGTATTTCATATCACTTTGTTCATGTGTGTGTGTGTGTGTGTGTGTGTGTGTGTGTGTGTGTGTGTGTGTGTGCGCGTGCGCGTGTGGGCATGTGCGTGTGTGTGCGCATGCGGGGACGTGTGCGTGTTTGTGCATGTGTTTGTGTGTGTGTGTGTGTGTGGGTGTGTGTGTGGGTGTGTGTGTGTATATATATATATATATATATATATATATATATATATATATATATATATATAGATATATGAGTCTGTTTTTCTTTCTCTGTTTCATTAGCATCCCATATATTTGACTTTATATTTCCATTCTGAATACTCTTTAAATGCCACCATGGCCAGCTTGAGAATGCAACCAGGTCATTTGATATCCTTAGGGTAAAAAGGCTGGTAACTGATTCCTCATGTGCTGTGTCGATCACAAATGCTTCCCTTTGCAGTGATTTTTGGCTAATATGTTAAATTTGCCTCTATAATTTTGTGACCTTCTTTAAAAAGAGTTCCACCCTTAATTACATGCAGGGTAAGTTAGGATAGACACATGAAGCTATGCACTACAGATTAGATGTATTCCAGAGGACTGAGGAATGGGTTTGGTTCTGCCGGTTATCACTTGCAAAACCTGCGGGTCATGTCCTTTCTGAAAAGTGACATGCTTACTCTGTGGAAAAAAACTGAAGTTCAAACTAAAACTACATATACTTCCCATGATCTGTACATGGTATCCTCCAATCTTTTCCAAAACGATGTTTTCTTACAAAATAGCGTGATGTATGAAATTGAAAATCTTACCTCTGCTATTTATGCAACAGCATTGGAAATATACTTAAAATAAATTAAAGCCTACATGTGAGTTATGGGAGAAAAGAGGCAAATAATACAATTGTTATAAAAACAGGCTAGATAATCATAAATAATCTGATTATATCCTGTTACAAATCATACTAGAACAATTTGATTTCATATAATAAGTACCTTTATTGTAATTATTATCTTATAAACTACATGCCACCTTATGAAGATTATGAATATCAAATAATCTGTTAATGATTATTTGTAACACTTGGTTACTTCAAAATAAAGTCACTTTGAAAAAGCTAGAGCACAGGCTGCTAAGAATAATTAGTTTTGCAATATTCTTTATGCAGTAATGCTCCTGAAGATAGTATCTATTTGTGCTTGCCTGTGAAAGTATGCATTTCATAGTTATCCATTTAACTGTCTTTGATCAAGGGTGGCTCTCTGAATTCCCATAAAAGAAACTACTTCAGCCAAAAGTAACTGTAACAGGAGTCAAACAAAACACAAAATCATATTTTTATCACTAAACATTGTTTCACTAATTTAGACAAGCTAGACTGCAGTACAGTAAAGTCATGACAACTCTGTCACTTCTAAATGTATGCTTTATCTTATACTAAAATAACAAACACATGGCCTCCTCCAGGTGAAAAAAGAGCAACGTTTAGTTAAAAAAAGTTGTCAGAAAATTGCACAACTAATTGCATTAGATGGAAAGGATAAACATCCAAATTTTAGAACAAGTCATATCAAACAACATTTTAAATTTCATATAGAGAATATTGTAACAGAAAAGAAGTACTGGGTCTTAGCATATTAAGCAATCTGTAATGCCCAAAACAGTGAGCATTAAAGAGAAATAAAGGCCCACCTGGTGTGTTGTGAGTAAAGTCGGGCTTCCTCTCTGAAAGGTCCATTATTTCCCTGTGATGCATATCTTGTACGGCATTAATTCACTTTGAAAATGGGCAACTGTATTTTTTAAATTGTTCTTACAATTTATTTGTATATACAAACATGTTATGATATAAAATACCTCCTATTGTGGACAGTTTGAGTATAAAATAAGCCACTAATATAAATGAGAAGTGAAGGTAAAAGAAAAACAAACTGCTGCCTGATGTAACTCCCATTCGATAATGGGTATTTTCAGTTTGGTAATATAGACCCACAACATTTTGTTTCACTAAATATTTTATTCAGCTTTTCTCCTCAGCATCTGCTGAGAAGTGGCCTTGCATGATCCAATCAGATCTTTAATTAACCAAATGTAAGGAAGGAAATAAATGAAAGAATAAATAAATAAATAAATAAATACATAAATAAATAGATGTGTGCTATCAAAGCATTTTACTTACTGAAACTGGATTTCACAGTGAATTTCTCTCTCTCTCTTATACTGTTATTCTCTCTCTTGCTTCAAACACACCTTTTGACTTATTTCCATTATATCAGCTCATATTCTCAGTTCAAACGGAAAACATATATATTATTAAATAATTTTCTCCTATGTACATTATATTTATTTACATATAACATTTGTATGTTATTCACCATGTTGTCCTTCCACATATTTGATCCATGTTGTTAGATAAAATACCAACGTGTCCTCCACTTATACTGTAACACTGACTTTGCTTACTTTTCTTCTTGTCTTATTCTCTTCTCTTCTTTTTGTCGGGGGTCTGTGTTTAACTGTTAAATCACATTCCTATTGAATGGCAAAACATCAAATGCTAACAATCAAATGTTCGTTCACCAAATGTTCATTTATTCAACAGAGAAAGTAACTAGTTAATGAACACTTCCCCGTCTCGCAAAACACAGCATTTCAAACCTGCTCCCAACACCCCCCAACTATACAAACCAACTCCGAGGCCACAGTACAGTGGCAAAAAGGGCAGAAAGGGCAGTGTTTGCCAACGTTACTTTCCTGTTTGCTGATGGTAAGGTTGGATGTTTAGCCATTCGATGGAAATATTATTCAAAGGTTAAACATAGACCCCTTTATTGGCTGTCTCTTCCTACTTTTCCCAATCTTTTTCTTAATATTGTTAGCCAGTGTCTGCTCCCCTTACTTCCCACCAGTTGCATTATCATTCTAACGGATTCTCCACCAGTACTTTACTATTAAGTTTCACTTTCCATATATTGGCTATTTCTCTTCTGATCATCCTGCTATTGATAAAGTCCCTTTATTTCTTACCTTCTCCACTTCCCTTGCCCTTCATTTACTCTGAACAGACAAAGCAAACATCCCGTGACCTCTGTTACATAACTTGCTCCACATTATAGTTATTCCCAGACATTCTGTCCACATTCCCACACATCCTTCTAGTTATTCCCAGACATTCTGTCCACATTCCCACGCATCCTTCTAGTTATTCCCAGACATTCTGTCCACATTCCCACACATCCTTCTAGTTATTCCCAGATATTCTGTCCACATTCCCACGCATCTTTCTAGTTATTCCCAGACATTCTGTCCACATTCCCACGTATCCTTCTCTTGTCCTCATATGTTGCCCTTCTCACCTGTGACAGTGCTTTGAATTTGACCATGTTCTCATACCTACTATCAATGTCTGATTTTTGAACTGCTGTTATTGATTAACTTATTACTTTATTATTTGCTAGCAAAATGCATGGGCTATAAATTTACCATTACTAGCCACTGCCTTATCAGAAGGGTTAAGCAGCAGAATAAACCAGTAAATTCATCCATTGTCTATGCCTGCTTTCATTATGTCCACGGCATTGGCAGTTGAGGCTTATTGTGATAATAAATGGACTCAAGGCAGGATCCAACCTCCACATGAAGTGCTAGCACACATACATTTACATACACACCTCAGTACAACTTACCACCACAGCTCAGCCTGACAACTTGCCTTTAGAAAGTCAGAGGAAAGTGCAGCCCACAGAAGTACATACAAATGCCACATATAAAATGTACTACAACTGAGAATCAAACCTGGTGTCTGCAAAGTAGGAGGCAGCAATGCTTATTGTTCTGCAATCATTCCTGGAATTCAACAAAACAAGAGTGTCTGGCTTACCAGGTTGTGTCATCTGGGTAGGCCTGACATAGCACCTAACTAGATAGCATTTTCTTTTGATCCTCTCTGTCATAAGAGCTTCCTTATTTTTCCTGTCTATTCTTCAATTCTGTAAGCATGTTTAACTGAACTACTTCTTTGGGTAGGTAGGTGAGCTGCTCCAGTCAACCACCACTCTTTCTGTGGCACAATACTTCCTAATAGTTCCCATCTGCTGTCTACCCTGTATTCTCAAATTATTTCGTCTAGCTCTTGTGCATATCTTTATTTTGAAATAGATTTGCTGTTGAATACTGATGAGAATGCTGAAGTACATAAAAATTCTTTCTTTATATCTGTTCATGTAAAGTTCTTAGAACTGTAGCATTACCAGATTAAAGATTCTGTGGCTTTAATAATGATACTTCATTATTAATAATAATAATAATAATAATAATAATAATAATAATAATAATAATAATAATAATAATATAATTATAATCGCAGTTATCAGACCTTGTAAGTTGTGCATTTCTGTTTCCCTGGTTGCATGTTAAGTTGGTAATTGTACCTTATTATTTATATATATTTTTTGTCTCAGACCAGTTTTTATCATCACAGCTATTATCAATTTTGTATTAGCTGCATTGATGTCCTTTACTTTGCTATGATGATGGTTTTAGCCAAAACTTTATATTGTGTCTAAAAATAGATTCTTAGATCATTCCTTATAGTTGATTAACAACATTAAATAAATAAATGCACGTTTCTCACATGCTATCTCCACAGCAACCAGAACATCATTCCCATAATCCAATTCTACCACTTTCCACAGCAACAGTAACTCCTCTGTGGAATATTCTGATTTCCTTCGAGTACAGATTTTACCTCGCTTAGGGTAGAAAGGCGCTGCACCTTTCTTGTGGGCCACATGTTATACTTTAACTTTCTTTTGACAGAAGCAGACTGGTAAAGGTTCTGCAGTTTGTGAAAAGCTGGATTAGTGCTGAAGAGATTTAAGATGTTTGTGTGAAACCAGTGGTTCCACACAATGAATGAGTCCAATGCCTTGGTGTAATAGGGTTTTATGGGCTGTCAAGCTGCATTTGGCAAACTGGCATAAATGTATGAGTAATAAAGAAGCATAAAAGGCAACTGAGTTGGTGATACTTGTTAAATTTTCATACTTTCATTTCCCTTCCTTTCTTTTTTTAATGATGATGTTGTAGTCTTCACCACTCATCAGACTACTAGAAGGCCTCTTTTAAGTGACAACCATCTTTACTCACAAACACATTTTTTTTCTTGTCAGTCTCAGCATGTTAAAAATCTTCCTGAAAAAGGATGCCACGGTCCTCTATCCTTATTTCCTTGAAGTCATTTTTTGGATGTGTGAGTTCTATTTAAGGCACTTAAGTGAAACAGATTCAAGTCAAACACAGAATAAGGATTCATTTAATTCATTTAAAAGGTTTATTTATGGTTTCTTCGGCTGTGGGAAATCATTTGTACTGCTCGTATTAGATGCAAATGCAGTTTGATCAGACCAGCTGAAAGCTAAACCATACTAAATGGCTGATACATCTCTTTTACAGCACATTTGGTAGTTATTGTTTGCATTTTCCTCTGAGCATGCACCGTCTGCTGTAATTTCATAAATAATGATATTAATTTAGACCTGTATATAAACACATAGCTCATCCTTCATATGAGATGCTAATCCAAGGCTACGTCCACCTGAGACCCTGGACAAATTTCCCCTAGTAGTATAAATACCACCCCAGGTCTCTCATGAACCAACCTGGTCAACAAAAGATAAACAGAATAAAATAAATCATAATTGCCCATCTTCTGGCAAGTAGACTAAAAATGACCACTACTAAAACAAGTGTGCATTTCTACTAGTCACTATTTCCTGAGGTTTGAGAGGCATAATTATTTTATTTCAACATTCACATTGCACACAGCCTTTATCTGCTTGTTTGAGTGTGCTTATATATATATGTGGCTGTGGATTACAGCAGATAATCACTTTAAAGATGGAAGGTGAAGGGAATACACATTATTTCTGCTCTGCTGGGTTCCACGTTACAGTGATCAGAAGAAGCAGGTACTGCAGAATCTGTTGTCACGTCACAGTAAACCACAGGTGGAAACAGGCTCACATTTACTGTTGATACAGAACCACAGGTGGAAACAGGTTCACATTTACTGTTCATAGGTTCATAGGTAGGTACTAGGCTATCGGCCCAAGGGCCTAAGTAAGCCTAGCCAACAAGGTTCCCTGGCTTATGCTACCCAAGAAAGTTAATTTCCTGTGCCCCTGTCGAGCAGAGGCACAGAGTGATCCCCGGGGTGTATTTCCTATTTCTCATCCACTCATCAAGATTTTTCTTGAAGAGTGCTAATGAGGAATTTTGCTTGACATAGATGGGCAGCTTGTTCCAGAGTATAGGAAGTCTCTGGGACAGGAATCTATCCCTCCAGCATGTACTGTTTAATGTGGTGACAAGGTTTAGGTTCCTAGAGCATGTAGCTTGCAGGGATTGGGATTTCTTAACGTGTAGCATATCCAACAGCTCTGGGTTTAACATAGCTTTATATGTTAGGCAGAGATCTCCTCGGAGTAGGTGATATGCTACAGAGTAAAGCTGGAGTTTTTTGAGATGGTCAGTGGAGGGCATCTGTTTGAGGCCAGTAATCCTCTTTGTGAGGTACTACTTCTGTGGCCTTTCCAGCTACTGCAGATGTCTTTTGAGGTACATTCCAAAAGGGGCATTGTACTCTATAATGGGTCTAATGAGTAGAGGGGAACAATGACCTCTTTTTTCCTGGATGAGAACCCTTTTGTGATGAGGTGTGCCACATAGAAGGATTTCCTGACTACTGTGGTGATGTGATTATCAAAGGAGAGACTACTGTCCACCTGGGTCCCAAGGTCTCTTATCACACATTCATCATTAAGTAGTCTGCCATTTATGTGGTAGTTCAGGGGTACAGAGTTTTTACCAAAGGGGATGACAATTGGCATTGAGCTTGAGGCTATGCCTCTGACAACAGGCATCAGTCTTAGTGAGGCCCTTCTGTAGGATGTCCACATCATTTGGGGACTCAACTATGGCTCCTAGTTTGCAGTCATCTGTGAGCTTCATTAGCCAGAGGCCTTCTGTGTTAGCCTGTACTTCAGAGAAGTAGATACCAAACAGGAGAGGTTCCAGGACTGAGCCAGTGAGCCAGTTGGCAACCCATCTTGTGACGTAGGAATTTATACCTAGTTTAGTGAGTTTAGCTATAATTCCAGAATGGGAGATGGTGTCGAAAGCCTTGGCAAGGTCAAGATTGGCTGTGTGAACCACCTTACCCTTGTCTATGGCTTTGGTGACTGCCTCAAAGAAGTCGATCAGGTTCAGAAGGCATGATCTGCCTTTCGCAAACCCAAACTGGGTGGGGTACAGAGTTTGGGGGTTACCAATGTCTTTGTTTATGAGTTCCATGATGATACATTCCATGGCCTTGCAGACGAGGCTCGTAAGGCTAACAGAGTGATAGTTTCCAGAATCAGTGGTGGCTCCCCCTTTGTGGAGTGAGATAACTGTTGCTGTGCACCATTCAGTGGGCACAAAACCTGACATGAGACTATGATTGAACATGGTGGTTAGGTGGGGAGCCAGTTCATTCTGAGGTTCATGTAAAACACAGCCTGGGATGTTGTCCGGTCCCATGGATGCTGTGTTTTTGGTTTTAGAGAGTGCAGATTTTACCTGCATAGTTGTGATTACAGGGACCCTGCATTCTTCTTCTATAGATATGGGCCCTTTAGGGGCTGAAAGGGAGGTAAAGTTAGCACTGAACCTATCTGCCAGGATGTTGGCAATATCAGTTGGTTCTGTAATTTTTGTGTTGTTATACTGTAACTCAGAGCAGATCTGGGTGTTGCCATTGAGATTCTTGACATAGCTATAGAATGCTTTGTGGTTGCCCTTAGAATCAGTGGTGATTTTGCTTTCATAGCTAGCTTTGGAGGATTTTATAAGGGATCTCAGCTTCTTACTGAGGCTGACCAGGCAGCTTCTCCAGTCATGGGATTTTACTCTCTTTTGCAACAGTTTCTTCCTTCTGTTGTAGAGTTTGTTTATGACAGGGGACCACCAGATTGGCTTCCTTTTTTTGGAGGATAGCTTCTTGGTTCTGTTTGGGATAGCACGATCCATGCAATCGTGTAAGTGCTTATAGGTTCATAGGTTAATAGGTATAAAGTGCATTTGTGTAGGATTCAGCAGTCGTAACTGTATTGTCCATCTGCAACGATGTCATGAAGTTCACCATTTCTGTCTTAAGAAGCATGAAGTTGGCTTTGGAGAATTGTTTTACCATGGTTTCCTTAATAGTGGGTGGGGGCGGGATGCAGATATCTAGGGTGATTAGCTTATGGTTGGATCTGACGAATGAGGAGTTGATTTCAGGTGTGGAACACTGGTCACTCATGTTGGTAATGACTAGGTCTAGGATATTGTTGCCCCAGTGGAGGTGTGGATAAGTTGATCCAGGACATTGGAATTTATGAATTCCAGAAAGCATCGAGCGAAGGAGTGAGTACATGAGTAGTTTTCCCAGTTAATGGTGGGGTAGTTAAAATCACCCATTACTAGGGAGTTTGGTTGAACCCTAATATTTTCCAGTATATCAAGAAAAGAGGCGTGGGAATCCTGGGTCATGGTGGGGGATCTGTAGCAAGCTACAATTTGGATTGCAGTTTTGCCCAGAGTTAGTTGCACTTGAATAACCTTGGATGCATTATGCTGCGCAACTAGCCTGGAGGTGTGGATATCCTTAATGAATATGGACACACCTCCGCCTTTGATGTTCTGGTCCAGGTTAGATGGCTGAAAAGTGTGGTATGAGTTATAGCCTGGTAATGCAAGGGTGCTCTCTAGCACCTTGAACCAGGTCTCAGTCACTGCACAGGTATTGATGTTCTCCATTTTAAGGAGTGCTTCGAGTGAGTGCATTTTGAGATTTAGACTTCTAGCATTGAGTAGCATTACCCTCAGTTTTTGCTTGCCTGTTCCTGTTACAGTGGTGAATTTGTCATTTGAACCTTGCCTAAAAAAGGCACTATAAGGGAGGCAAGACCCTTAGCTAGTATCCAGAATCCAAGGGGCGATATGCAATCTCTGGCAAAGCATCATGGTCTGTCGATCATGTTGTCCCAGGCAGACAGATACCGGAACCCCTTAAAATTACACCAGAAGCTTAGCCAATTGTTGAAGGCAATTATTTTGTCCTTGTACTGTGGTATCATTATGGGCAATGGCAGGATGCTGCTCAGGGCTCGGGTTATAACTGCCTGGGCTACAAGATTGGAGAGCTCTTCCATGTCTCTTTTCATGTAGTTCAGTAAGGTACGTCTCAGGTCATTCACACCAACATGGACAATGACAGAGTCATATTTGTACTTGTTGTGGAGTGACCTGAGTCCGTGGGTTATGTGGCAGATCCTGGCACCTGAAAGGCAGCTGACAGTAACCTTCTCCTTGTTTAGCCTGGTGAGTGGGACATCAGTGTGCCTGACTATAGAGTCACCTATGACTAGTGTGTTGGGTACGTTGGTTTGCCTTATGGGATGTGATTTATTGGCACACTGAGTCTGTGGGCTATGTGTCATTTGGGTTGTGTTGGGAGGAGAAGGTTGCTTATGTTTCTGGTTTGGAGGTTACTTTTCCTTGAGCAGATTATTACTGAGAGCCTCTGTGAGTGTTTTTGTGTTTCTATGTGTGGATTTTGGTGGTGTAGGTTTAGTGGGACTATTGTGGTGTGGTGCAAGTGTTTACCTTCTCCTCTTGACAGTCAAGTTCAGTCTTGGCTGGAGAGAGCTTTACCTCCAGTTTGGCTAGATAAGTGCATCTCTCATGGATTGTGGTGTTGAGTGGTAGGAGGAGAGGGTTGCCTGTGTACATGAGGCAAAAATGCTACATTGCCTCAAGATGCCCAGATTCATCAGATAGACAGGAGAGAACACTGGGAGTTGACCCTTGGACATGCCTGAATAAAAACTACTTTCCTCTAGATAAGTGGGGAAAGTGAGTATAAGAGCTCTTTTTCTCTAAGCAAGTGAGGAAAGTAAGTACAAAAACTGTTTTCCTCTAGATAAAGAGGAAGGTTGAGTGCTGTAGTAATTTGTAGCTTATTTAGTGCTAACAACAAGTTCTGAACAAGTGCTGAGCACGAATAAGCAAATTTAAGTGCTAAAACTAAGAATCTGTACCTGGATCTTGTGGTAGATAGGCTACCTAGTGCTTACCAATCCCATTGATAATCTGGAATGCTTCCCTCCAACATAGAAAGGCTTGGGGGCTCAGAAGCTTACAAACAGTCCTGGATACAGAAAATCTGTATATGGAGTAGACTAGTTACAGGAAAAATGGGAAACAAGTGCAAACGCGGTCTTTTAAACCAGAAAGTTGAAAGAGATGGAAAAACTGCCTAAACGGCCAATAAACTGCAATTTCTGGGCCAGAAACCACTCTTGTGGTAGATAGGCTTACCTAGTGCTTATCACTCCCACTGATAAGCTAGAAGGCTTCCCTCCAACACAGAAAGGCTTGGGGGGCTCAGAAGCTTACAAACATTCCTGGATACAGCAAATCTTTATCTGGACTAGACTAGTTACAGGAAAGATGGCAAACAAGTGCAAATGCAGGCTTTTAAACCAGTAAGTTGAAAGGGATGGAAAAACTGCTAAATGGCCAATAAACTATAATTTCTGGGCTAGGAACCACTCTTGTGGTAGATAGTCTACCTAGTGCTTACCACTCCTACTGATAAGCTAGAAGGCTTCCATCCAACACAGAAAGGCATGGGGAGCTCAGAAGCTTACAAACAGTCCTGGATACAGCAAACAGTCCTGGATACAGAACCACAGGTGGAAACAGGATCACATTTACTCTTGATACAGAACTACAGGTGGAAACAGGCTCACATTTACTGTTGATGCAGAACCGCGGGTGGAAACAGGCTCACATTTACTGTTGATACAGAACCACAGGTGGAAACAGGCTCACATTTACTGTTGATACAGACACCATTTTATAGGAGGAAGAACAATAAACACATCACAAGACACTGAAAGAAAATGCCACACTGCCAATTCCTGGGGAAAAAAACCTACTTTACATTTTGTCAGAGTAGGCAGAGCCACCTGTCCTTTACCTGTGAATCATGTATTATGTCACAATGAATAGAAGGGAAGAGTTACTGTTAAAAAAAAAACTTTGAGAATGGGCATATCAAATAAACCTAGGAGTGACAAGAACACATTGGAGAAATTAATTCTGGAATTCTGGTGCGGGGAAAAAGAACTACATTTATTGTGTGTGTGTGTGTGTGTGTGTGTGTGTGTGTGTGTGTGTGTGTGTGTGTGTGTGTGTGTGTGTGTGTGTGTGTGTGCGCATATGCATGCTTTGGCAGAGGGTGATGGAGCTGATAATATTAATAAGAAATGCAGGACAAAGATTTGATTGTACAGTAGTCATATCTGGTTATCTCAAATAGATTTGAGATACAAGAAGACATTAAGGAGAGGGTATAGCAGGACCGACAGAAGTAATATGATGAGATTTGCCACTTCAGAGAGATGTAAAAGGCTGTCACATATGATTGGACTTGAAGTGACATGTCAGAATTCATTGGAAGAGGTAATATTAATCTGTAATATTAGTGGGATGGTAAGCAGGTGAGAGAGGTACTATAATACCAGGTGTCATTTTGAGAGGTTGCAGGTTATTCAAAGTGATAGCAGGAAGGCAGGTGTTATTGAGTGTAATAGTATAATTCCATTTGTCAGGATGCCAGGTGTCATAGATAAAGGTTTCAGGATTTTAGTTGTTACTGACAGAGTTGGCAGGACTCCTTGTGTCTCAGAAACAAGTGCAAGATTGCCAGATGTCATATGTATAGGTGGAAGAATTCCAGATTTCAATAAATAACCTTTTTTTTATTTATTGTTGTTATTATTTATCTATGTAAAGCTGCAACTGATTGTGGTCATCTGGTTGCAGTTTTGTCCACATGTATCAGGATGAACAATAGTGGAACCAGAATACATTCACACTAATTGTCCTGAACTAATCATACAATGGATGGCACAGTGGTGTAGCGGTTACTGCTGTCGCCTCACAGCTAGAGGTTTTCCTCCACGATTCTCACCAGGCGTGCCTTCTGTGCGGAGTCTGCCTGGCCTCCCTCCATTCATGTGGGTTTCCTCCTACATTTCAAAGACATGCAGTAGGGTGATTGGGCAGTCTAAATTGATAAACAAAAAACAAAAGCCAGCACCATATACTCAGCATCCAAAATCTTCAGATTTTATTGCATTATTGCATAAGAGCCAAAAACAGACCGGTTTCGGCTAACAAGCCTTCTTCAGTGTATAATACTGAGAAGCCCAACTTCCAACATTTATAATCAGCATCATTTGCTCATTTTCCAATCACAAGTGTTTATTTAAACCTGGTGAAAAAAAAGCACCCAACAAAATAATCCACTTTTTTCTTTTTTGTTTAAAATATCATGCCAACCCATTTTGTCCACACCTTTAAACCTTATTCAATCAATAATAGTGAACCTAAACTGAGCGAAGTGTGTTGTTGAGTGTGTTTATAAAGTGCATCACTATGTCTGGCACATCTTATATCACTCAAGTGTTCTGAAATGTGTAACTTAAATGGTCGTGATGTTTGTCCTACATAAAATGCCTGACAACTGCAGGTCACCAAATATACCACCCAATCAGAAATTCAGTCTCCATAAATACGTATGTCAAAAACCCGAGATGTATTCTTAGAACTGAATTCTTTTGTCCTAT
The DNA here is from genome assembly GCF_019279795.1 of Protopterus annectens. Classification (NCBI taxonomy): domain Eukaryota; kingdom Metazoa; phylum Chordata; order Ceratodontiformes; family Protopteridae; genus Protopterus; species Protopterus annectens. The sequence continues at coordinate 114,969,539 of NC_056735.1, read as the reverse complement.
TCACATATTTAAAAAACTGCAATGACTGCAGGAATAACATCCTCATATACATTCCCCACCGAAAGTGGTTTGTTGAGTACCAGTAGTAACGGTGGATGGCCACTTAAAATGATTCAGCCATCCATGTATTGTCTTCCGTCTTCTATATGAAAAAAGACATTTAGGGGGCAATATATTTCTCAAACTATCTTCTGAGGTTAAAATATTCCAATATTTATTCACTATATTAATCAACACAGAAATGTTGCTGCCATATTTAGTAACCAACTTTAACTGGCTATTAGTAGTCTATTTGTTACTCTGATACTGCAACAAAGAATTCCTGTCCAATTTTGGAACATAATTACTAGATTCCAAAATATATCTCTTATTATAACCCCTATTCAAAAATGTATCTGTCAGCTGTAGACTATGTGGTGAAAACATTTCTTCTGATAAACATATGTGTCGTACCCTCATATATTGAGATTTCAAAATATTTTGAATTATATGTTTAGGGTGATGGCTCTCTGAATGCAACAAAGTATTGACCCCTGGGTGTTTTCTGTGTAACTGACTCAACATGGTGCCATCATGTTGTACCTGTATGTCCACATCCAAAAACACAATATTAGTGGCACTGTAATTCAACATAAATGTAGATCCCATTTGTTGTCATTAAGGTACATTACAAACTCATTAAGATATTCAACCCCTGATCGCCACACCAACCAACAGTTATCAAGATATCTACGTCAGATATCCACTGATTCTAAATATAAATTATGCATTGGATCATAAATCAGTTGATTCTCCACAAAACCCATAAATAAATCCACATAGATGGGAGTAAATGATGCTCCCATTGCTGTTCCCCTTACTTGTAAATAGCATTCCTGTTCAAAATAGAACACATTTTTATTCAGAACATGTTCTGTTAGACAAACTAGCAGTACTGCATATGGTGAGGGGTATATGTAGCAGTACTGCATATAGTGGTGGTGGGGTATCTGTAGCAGTACTGCATATAGTGGTGGTGGGGTGTTTATAGCAGTACTCCATATGGCGGTGATGGGGTATCTGTAGCAGTACAGCATACGGTGGTGGGGCTTATCTGTAGCAGTACTGCATATGGTGGTGATGTGGTATCTGTAGCAGTACTGCATATGGTGGTGATGTGGTATCTGTAGCAGTACTGCATATGGTGAGGGGTATATGTAGCAGTACAGCATATGATGGTGATCAGGTTGCTGTAGCAGTACTGCATATAGTGGTGGTGGGGTATCTATAGCAGTACTGCATATGATGGTGGAGGGTATCTGTAGCAGTACTGCGTATGATAAGGGGTATCTGTAGCAGTACTGCATATGCTGGTGATGTGGTATCTGTAGCAGTACTGCATATAGTGGTGTTGGGATATCTGTATCAGTACTGCATATGGGAGTGGGAGATATCTGTAGCAGTACTGCATATGGTGGTGATGTGGTATCTGTAGCAGTACTGCATATGGTGAGGGGTATCTGTAGCAGTACTGCATGTAGTGGTGGTGGGGTATCTGTAGCAGTACTGCATATAGTGGTGGTGGGGTGTCTATAGCAGTACTGCATATGGCGGTGATGGGGTATCTGTAGCAGTGCAGTATACGGTGGTGGGGCTTATCTGTAGCAGTACTGCATATGGTGGTGATGTGGTATCTGTAGCAGTACTGCATATGGTGGTGATGTGGTATCTGTAGCAGTACTGCATATGGTGAGGGGTATATGTAGCAGTACAGCATATGGTGGTGATCAGGTTGCTGTAGCAGTACTGCATATAGTGGTGGTGGGGTATCTGTAGCAGTACTGCATATGATGGTGGAGGGTATCTGTAGCAGTACTGCATATGATAAGGGGTATCTGTAGCAGTACTGCATATGCTGGTGATGTGGTATCTGTAGCAGTACTGCATATAGTGGTGGTGGGGTATCTGTAGCAGTACTGCATATGATGGTGGAGGGTATCTGTAGCAGTACTGCATATGATAAGGGGTATCTGTAGCAGTACTGCATATGCTGGTGATGTGGTATCTGTAGCAGTACTGCATATAGTGGTGTTGGGATATCTGTATCAGTACTGCATATGGGGGTGGGGGATATCTGTAGCAGTACTGCATATGGTGGTGATGTGGTATTTGTAGCAGTACTGCATATGGTGGTGATGTGGTATCTGTAGTAGTACTGCATATGGTAGTGATGGGGTATCTGTAGCAGTACAGCATATGGTGATGGGGGGTATCTGTAGCAGTACTGCATATGGTGGTGATGTGGTATCTGTAGCAGTACTGTATATGGTGAGGGGTATCTGTAGCAGTACTGCATATAGTGGTGGTGGGGTATCTGTAGCAGTACAGCATATGGTGGTGATGGGGTATCTGTAGCAGTACTGCATATAGTGGTGTTGGGATATCTGTATCAGTACTGCATATGGGGGTGGGGGATATCTGTAGCAGTACTGCATATGGTGGTGATGTGGTATCTGTAGCAGTACTGCATATGGTGAGGGGTATCTGTAGCAGTACTGCATATGGTGGTGATGTGGTATCTGTAGCAGTACTGCATATGGTAGTGATGGGGTATCTGTAGCAGTACAGCATATGGTGATGGGAGGTATCTGTAGCAGTACTGCATATGGTGGTGATGTGGCATCTGTAGCAGTACTGTATATGGTGAGGGATATCTGTAGCAGTACTGCATATAGTGGTGGTGGGGTATCTGTAGCAGTACAGCATATGGTGGTGATGGGGTATCTGTAGCAGTACTGCATATGGTGGTGGGGGTTATACTGCTAATGATAATGATTAAAAGAGAAAGGTTTTCTTGTGCTAATGTGAAGTTGTAGTGTTATCAGTCACTTAGGTAGATATTGAAAACAATTGGACTTATTTATTTATTAATTAATAATTAATTAATTTATTAGTTATCAATGCACTATTTCACCTAAAATAAACTACTGGCCAACTCTCAGCATTGTTTTAGGCCACATCACAGCACCACATCAGCCCACCTATCCTTCTCTAACTCTATCAACATCAACCGAAACAATAACAAACTTACCTCGGCTCTCTTCCTAGATCTCTTTAAATCCTTTGATATGGTCAGTCACCAACTGCTTCTTCGTACCCTGAAGGAACTGTCACTGAATAGTAGCTCTATTAAATGGTTCCAATCGTAACTGTCTGATAGACTACATGCAGTTTAATGGCAGAATTCCATATCCACACATCTACCCATTATTCTAGGAGTCCCCCAAGGCTCCATACTAGGATCAATACTCTTTTCAGTCTTTATTAATGACCTACCCACCATCACTCCAAAGGCCACCTGCATCCAATACATGGACAACTCTACTTTAATATGTACTGCCTCCTTCTCAACTGAGCTTATTACCCTAACCCAGAATACTTTCCATGATGTAGAAAAATGGTTTGCAAACCATCATATTCTATTAAACCCCAACAAAACTAAACTGCTCATCTTTTCCCCCACCTGAAAATCCTCCATGCCACTCTTTACTATAAGTTCCAACAATGGCACCTGGGCGTCGCAGTCGATAACGCTCTAAAGTATGATATCCATGTCAATCAAACCATCAAATCTGTCAGCAAAAAACTGGGCTCCCTATACAGGATTAAACCCTTCCTCACTCCTTTTGCAAGAACCACTATCACTCGTTCCCACCTACTATCTACCCTCCTCTATGCCTCCCCCCTCTTCAATAACATGGAACCAAGCCACCCTTACCAAACTTGCTGGTTGTTACAACCGTACTGCTAGATTTGCTACAGATGCTACCTCTAGGACCCACCATTGTATCAACCTAACTCAACTAGGATGGCTAGAATGGCCCAGTCTTCTCTGATACAACCAACTAGTAATAACCCACAAATACTATATCAACCCAAAAAAACACCAGCACTAAATGAGATCATCAAACCATGTAACAACCTGAGGTCACTACACTCTGCTGACAAACTGCTGGTACAAACAACTAAAAGCATAAATGTGGCCGTGGATTCTGTATTTGCCAACTCAGTAGGCAAAACTTGGAATATGCTACTAGCCGAACTTACTCACCAATCAACCTTAACCCAGTTAAAAAAAAACCTCAAACTATATTTCCAACAGCATTGGTAATGTCCCTGCTTAATCCCCAACTAATCACCTCCCACTGTTCCTGCAAACTCTCCCTAAGCATTTCAATCATATACTTTAATAAGTGTATGAATTCTTGAAGGGACTTAGCCCATAACTGCATGTATTATTGTCTGAAACTGAAGCCGCATGATTTTGATGTTGTCTACTATGTTTTATCTAAGTTTGTAACCCTACTGAAAACTGCATATTATACTTATCTCTAAATGTTTCTATTGTTCCTAGTTGTATCTGTTTGCCACCCTACTGAAAACTGCATATTATACTTATCTCTAAATGTTTCTATTGCTCCTAGTTTTATCTGTTTGTAACCCTACTGAAAACTGGATATTATACTTATGTCTAAATGTTTCTATTGTTCTTAGTTGTATCTGTTTGTAACCCTACTGAAAACTGCATATTATACTTATCTCTAAATGTTTCTATTGTTCCTAGTTGTATCTGTTTGTAACTCTACTGAAAACTGCATATTATACTTATCTCTAAATGTTTCTATTGTTCCTAGTTGTATCTGTTTGTCACCCTACTGAAAACTGCATATTATACTTATCTCTAAATGTTTCTATTGTTCCTAGTTGTATCTGTTTGTCACCCTACTGAAAACTGCATATTATACTTATCTCTAAATGTTTCTATTGTTCCTAGTTGTATCTGTTTGTCACCCTACTGAAAACTGCATATTATACTTATCTCTAAATGTTTCTATTGTTCCTAGTTGTATCTGTTTGTAACCCTACTGAAAACTGCATATTATACTTATCTCTAAATGTTTCTATTGTTCCTAGTTTTATCTGTTTGTAACCCTACTGAAAACTGCATATTATACTTATCTCTAAATGTTTCTATTGTTCCTAGTTGTATCTGTTTGTAACCCTACTGAAAACTGCATATTATACTTATCTCTAAATGTTTCTATTGTTCCTAGTTGTATCTGTTTGTAACCCTACTGAAAACTGCATATTATACTTATCTCTAAATGTTTCTATTGTTCCTAGTTTTATCTGTTTGTAACCCTACTGAAAACTGCATATTATACTTATCTCTAAATGTTTCTATTGTTCCTAGTTGTATCTGTTTGTAACCCTACTGAAAACTGCATATTATACTTATCTCTAAATGTTTCTATTGTTCCTAGTTTTATCTGTTTGTAACCCTACTGAAAACTGCATATTATACTTATCTCTAAATGTTTCTATTGTTCCTAGTTGTATCTGTTTGTAACCCTACTGAAAACTGCATATTATACTTATCTCTAAATGTTTCTATTGTTCCTAGTTGTATCTGTTTGTAACCCTACTGAAAACTGCATATTATACTTATCTCTAAATGTTTCTATTGTTCCTAGTTGTATCTGTTTGTAACCCTACTGAAAACTGCATATTATACTTATCTCTAAATGTTTCTATTGTTCCTAGTTGTATCTGTTTGTAACCCTACTGAAAACTGCATATTATACTTATCTCTAAATGTTTCTATTGTTCCTAGTTGTATCTGTTTGTAACCCTACTGAAAACTGCATATTATACTTATCTCTAAATGTTTCTATTGTTCCTAGTTGTATCTGTTTGTAACCCTACTGAAAACTGCATATTATACTTATCTCTAAATGTTTCTATTGTTCCTAGTTGTATCTGTTTGTCACCCTACTGAAAACTGCATATTATACTTATCTCTAAATGTTTCTATTGTTCCTAGTTGTATCTGTTTGTAACCCTACTGAAAACTGCATATTATACTTATCTCTAAATGTTTCTATTGTTCCTAGTTGTATCTGTTTGTCACCCTACTGAAAACTGCATATTATACTTATCTCTAAATGTTTCTATTGTTCCTAGTTTTATCTGTTTGTAACCCTACTGAAAACTGCATATTATACTTATCTCTAAATGTTTCTATTGTTCCTAGTTTTATCTGTTTGTAACCCTACTGAAAACTGCATATTATACTTATCTCTAACTGTTTCTATTGTTTCTAGTTGTATCTGTTTATGACCCTACTGAAAACTGTATATTATACTTATCTCCAAATGTTTCTATTGTTCCTAGTTGTATCTGTTTGTAACCTTACTGAAAACTGCATATTATACTTATCTCTAAATGTTTCTATTGTTCCTAGTGTTATCTGTTTGTAACCCTACTGAAAACTGCATATTATACTTATCTCTAAATGTTTGTATTGTTCCTAGTTGTATCTGTTTGTAACCCTACTGAAAACTGCATATTATACTTATCTCTAAATGTTTCTATTGTTCCTAGTTGTATCTGTTTGTAACCCTACTGAAAACTGCATATTATACTTATCTCTAAATGTTTCTATTGTTCCTAGTTTTATCTGCTTGTAACCCTACTGAAAACTGCATATTATACTTATCTCTAAATGTTTCTCTTGTTCCTAGTTGTATCTGTTTGTCACCCTACTGAAAACTGCATATTATACTTATCTCTAAATGTCTGTAATGTTCCTAGTTGTATCTGTTTGTAACCCTACTGAAAACTGCATATTATACTTTTCTCTAAATGTTTCTATTGTTCCTAGTTGTATCTGTTTGAAACCCTACTGAAAACTGCATATTGTACTTATCTCTAAATGTTTCTATTGTTCCTAGTTTTATCTGCTTGTCACCCTACTGAAAACTGCATATTATACTTATCTCTAAATGTTTCTATTGTTCCTAGTTGTATCTGTTTGTAACCCTACTGAAAACTGCATATTATACTTATCTCTAAATTTTTCTATTGTTCCTAGTTGTATCTGTTTGTAACCCTACTGAAAACTGCATATTATACTTATCTCTAAATGTTTCTATTGTTCCTAGTTGTATCTGTTTGTAACCTACTGAAAACTGCATATTATACTTATCTCTAAATGTTTCTATTGTTCCTAGTTTTATCTGTTTGTCACCCTACTGAAAACTGCATATTATACTTATCTCTAAATGTTTCTATTGTTCCTAGTTGTATCTGTTTTTCACCCTATGGAAAACTGCATATTACATTTATCTCTAAATGTTTCTATTGTTCCTAGTTGTATCTGTTTGTCACCCTACTGAAAACTGCATATTATACTTATCTCTAAATGTTTCCATTGTTCCTAGTTTTATCTGTTTGTAACCCTACTGAAAACTGCATATTATACTTATCTCTAAATGTTTCTATTGTTCCTAGTTGTATCTGTTTGTAACCCTACTGAAAACTGCATATTATACTTATCTCTAAATGTTTCTATTGTTCCTAGTTGTATCTGTTTGAAACCCTACTGAAAACTACATATTATACTTATCTCTAAATGTTTCTATTGTTCCTAGTTTTATCTGTTTGTAACCCTACTGAAAACTGCATATTATACTTATCTCTAAATGTTTCTGTTGTTCCTAGTTTTATCTGTTTGTCACCCTACTGAAAACTGCATACTATACTTATCTCTAAATGGTTCTAGTGTTCCTAGTTGTATCTGTTTTTAACCCTACTGAAAACTGCATATTATACTTATCTCTAAATGTTTCTATTGTTTCTAGTTGTATCTGTTTGTGACCCTACTGAAAACTGCATATTATACTTATCTCCAAATGTTTCTATTGTTCCTAGTTTTATCTGTTTGTAACCCTACTGAAAACTGCATAGTATACTTATCTCTAAATGTCTGTATTGTTCCTAGTTGTATCTGTTTGTAACCATACTGAAAACTGCATATTATACTTATCTCTAAATGTTTCTATTGTTCCTAGTTGTATCTGTTTGTAACCCTACTGAAAACTGCATATTATACTTATCTCTAAATGTTTCTCTTGTTCCTAGTTGTATCTGTTTGAAACCCTACTGAAAACTGCATAATATACTTAACTCTAAATGTTTCTATTGTTCCTAGTTGTATCTGTTTGTCACCTAACTGAAAACTGCATATTATACTTATCTCTAAATGTTTCTATTGTTCCTAGTTTTATGTTTGTCACCCTACCGAAAACTGCATATTATACTTATCTCTAAATGGTTCTAGTGTTCCTAGTTTTATCTGTTTGTAACCCTACTGAAAACTACATATTATACTTATCTCTAAATGTTTCTATTGTTCTTAGTTGTATCTGTTTGTAACCCTACTGAAAACTGCATATTATACTTATCTCTAAATGTTTCTATTGTTCCTAGTTGTATCTGTTTGAAACCCTACTGAAAACCGCATATTATACTTATCTCTAAATGTTTCTATTTTTCCTAGTTGTATCTGTTTGTCACACTACTGAAAACTATATTTTTTTTTTTTTTTTTTTTTTTTTTAATTTTAAACTCTTAAATATTGCTAGATGTATATAATGTATATCTAACTGCATTTTATTTCTGTCTCTCCCCACTCTGTTCATCTCTCCCTAAAGTACCCTGCTCTCCAATTTGCTGAACCTGCTCTACTCTCCAGAATCTACCCACCTGTTGAGGAAGGACCCCTTCCAAACACCAGCAGTCTCATCATACTGCCTTCTTTTCTCTGTCTCCTCACACCAAAGGAAGCAAGAAAGTACATGGTGTCCTGAAACCTATTAGTTAAGATCATAATTGTAATTACTGCTTCTGAGGTTATAGAGCATGCCCCAAACCTAAACAGCCAGCAGCCTTTACCCACTATCTATCCTTGAAGACCACCGCCTAGTCTTTTTTCCTCCATCATTGTAACCCCTTATTTTTACCTTTAGTATTTCCTTCCTTAGTCCTGGACCAACTAGCTCCCATATAAAATTGCCTTACATAGACTCCCTCTCAAATACTTCACCCTGGAGTTTTAAATGTCAGCACCTACCTATCCCACACTTCACTACCATTGAAGTACTTATCTCTGTACTTACCCTCACCCAACTTACCTTCAGTAGCCAGCTTGGCTGATTGTTTTTCTTGGACTACTCCTTCACTTGTCTCTACCCGCTCCGTTAAGCCCTCTTGGCTCACTCCGCTCCCCTACCCTACCCCCAATTCCCACCCACCCCCAGCACATCTAGATTTATAATAACCCCATATCACCTGACCACTCCACACAGCCAATCATCTTCACTCCTCTCACCTCCCATATCACGTGACCACTCCCGAAATCCAATTATCTTCTTTCCTCCCAAACACAACACCTATCCTTCTCTCATCCAATTAAAATTATCAACCAAACACAATGACACATACCATGCTCTCCTTTCTTATATGCCTGCTATGTACCCTCACTGCCCTAACCTACACAACATCCCCACACACATACATTTCATTACCCCAAACTTCCTACCATACAACACAACCCTTCACACCAACAAAAGACCACAAGTGCTTCCCCATATCCCCCTTTCTACTTGAAATTAACAAAATAGTACTCATACTCAACAAGTGCTGTTTAACATCTTTCACTAGAAAGATACCAAACAAACTTTACATAGATATGCTACAAGCAATCAGACGTCATATACTACTAAAGAAATACCTCCTTACCTCTGGTGACATTCACCCAAATCCAGGACCAATCAACATCATACCCCCAAATAAACACATAACAGACCTACTCATCATAAACTTTAACACTCGCAGTATATCTAACAAAATTACTCATGTACACATTCATAACCCACTACTCCCTGATATACTAACCATAACAGAGACCTGGCTAAATCCCAGCACTAAGAATGAAGAACTTCTCCTCCAGGATATAACATCATGAGACTAGATAGAATAGGTAAGAAGGGAGGAGTTGCAATTATATACAAAAATACACTTACTATACAACCCCTGCCAACCCCACCACCAAAATTTGACAATGCTGAAATCTTAGGAATTATGCTACAACTTAACAATAAAAAGTATCAATATTCTCTGTACTTACATCCCTCCAGGCAATAACATTATTAAAATTGAAGAAATTCTACAATGGACAAAAGACAACCTACCACAAGAGACTATTTTGTTAGGAGACCTAAACACTGATTGGCTAGCCTGCAACTCTAAAATCCCCACTTGCCACATCAACCTGTATGGATTCTCTCAACTTATTCTAGAACCTACAAGAATAGATAAGAAGTCCCAAAAGAAATCCATATTAGACTGGACATTAGTGAACTACCCAGAACAAAACTACCACACAGGTTGTCTACCAGACAGCCTCAGTGACCATCTCCCAACATTCCTCCTACGTGAGCGTACTAACATACACAAACCTACTGTCTTTAGACAAGTTAGAAATGATCGCAAGGTTAATCCTTTACATCTTAACACTGCATTAAATAACTGTAACTGGGAACCTCTACATATCCTGAACTTAGACCTAGCAGTTGACTACTTTAATAATACTTTCATTAAGGTCCTTGACCATATAGCACCCATAAGAACTATTAGAACTAAAGTCCACTCTGCTCCTTGGCTTTCGAACACCACTAGAGCCTTATTAAAATCTAGAGATAAGGCTTGGAAAACCTGGAAGAAAAACAACACTAGTCTTTCTAGACAAAACTATCAACATCTTAGAAACCAGGCTAAACAGCAAACTAAGTTAGACAAACAAAACTACTACCTAAACATCCAAAACAAATACTCCAACAGCCCACAAAAATTCTGGCATGCAATTAACTCCCTACTAAAACCAGGAAAAAACACCACACCCTCTCCCACCACAACCTCCACAGATACAACTACCGAAATAGCCTCAAAATTCAACCAACATTTTACAAAATCCATTAACTCATTATCCACTCAACTAGCCAAAATAACTACACACCCATACCTACAGCACCTAACAACTCTGCTCCTCTTACCTTCTCACCTATCCCAACCTCTACAATAAAGAAACATCTCTTAAAACTTAAACCCACCACCCTCGCAGCAGATGGCCTACCAGCACATTTCCTAAAAATGGCAGCCAACTCCATAGCCTACCCAGTCTCAATCCTTATCAACGCTCTATACAGGAGTCATATATCCCTCATCTGTGGAAAGTCTCCTATATCATTCTCCTTCATAAGGGAGGCACCTCCTATGATTTCTCAAATTATCGACCCATTGCTATTCTGTCACCTTTATCAAAGATACTAGAAAAATGCATACACTCACAAGTCATGCACTACCTAAACGTAAACAATATCCTCTCTCCCACACAACATGGCTTTCGCCCTCACCACAGTACAACCACTGCCCTACTCTCCTTCACAGACCTAGTTAACCAACACAGGAATAACAAAAGATTCGTATCAGCCATATTCCTTGACCTTTCCAAAGCTTTTGATATGGTCTCTCACTCCATACTAATAAACACCCTCACCTCCCTAGCCTTCACCCCAAACACTATTGCTTGGTTTAAAAGCTACCTATCAGAACGACAACAAGCTGTCCAGTGGCAAGGAGCTTTATCATCTCTGCTCCCAACCACCATTGGTGTACCCCAAGGCTCCATACTAGGACCTCTTCTCTTCTCAATATTTACCAATAACCTATACAAAAGTAGCCTGCATGCCTCACTAATCCAGTATGCAGATGATTCCACCCTTATATGCTCAGCTCCATCCCTGACCTCCCTACAGCACCTCACCCAAGAGTCCTTCACCTCAGTAGAAAGATGGATAACTAACATACAACTTATCCTAAATCCTAATAAAACCAAACTACTACTTTTTACCCCAAACAAATCAAAACAACTCCTGTCTTCTCCATCTCCTCCGCCAATGGTACTATCATCTCTCCCTCCCCTCACACCAAGCTCCTTGGCATTGAAATAGACAACAACCTCCACTTCAACATCCACATCTCTCAAACTATAAACAAGGTGCACAAAAAAATGGGTTCCTTATACAGGCAAAAGAACTTTCTAACTAATCAAGCTAAAGTCACCCTAGCTCAAACCCATCTCCTATCTACACTACTGTATGCAGCCCCAATTCTCACTCACATTAGGAAATCTGACCTAGACAAACTTGAGTCCTGTTATAACAGAATTGCCAAGTTTGCCAAAACACCCATTTAGAACCCATCACTGCATACCTCTCAGACAACTTCAATGGCTAGAACTGCCACAGTTGCTACTATATCACCAACTTGTTCTATCATATAACATCCTAAAACAACCCAATAAAATTCCTGCATTAAGGCATCTACTGACCCACCACACTCCAAATCGTCCACTCCGCTCAGCCAACAAGTCACTCCTCACTATTACCTCAGCAAATAATACAGCAGGAAAATCTCTCATCACACACTATAGCCAAAACTTGGAATAATCTCCCCCATCTGTGACTTCTGCAGCTAGCACCACTCTATTCAAAAACTCACTTAAGGCCCATCTCACAAGTTCTTGGCTCTGTCCATGTATCACATAGACCACAATCTATTACCTTTACATCCAACTTCTATCTGTCTTTTCATGCCCAATAAATATATTTCCTCAAAATATTTTACATGAAAAACATGTACCTAATAAAATCTGACAGTGCTCTTTGCTAACTATATATATATACATAAATTGCTTTTCTTTATTATTGCAAATGTCTACTCTTTTTCACTTCCGTCTAGAAATTTCTTGTTCAATATATAATATTGCCTACATATTGTATTAGATGCTTATTTTCTGTAATGTGTTATCCTAATGTAACTGGAGCTTTTCTCCCCGGGCCTCCGCTGTAAATGGACCTTGTCCAGTCGGACCTTCCCGGTAAACAAAATTAAAAAAAAAAAAAAAAAAAAAAAAAAATCTCTAAATGTTTCTATTGTTCCTAGTTTTATCTGTTTGTAACTTACTGAAAACTGCATATTATACTTATCTCTAAATGTTTATATTGCTCCTAGTTGTATCTGTTTGTAACCTACTGAAAACTGCATATTATACTTTTCTCTAAATGTTTCTATTGTTCCTAGTTGTATCTGTTTGTCACCCTTCTGAAAACTGCATATTATACTTATCTCTAAATGTTTCTATTGTTCCTAGTTGTATCTGTTTGTAACCCTACTGAAAACTGCATATTATACTTATCTCTAAATGTTTCTATTGTTCCTAGTTGTATCTGTTTGAAACCCTACTGAAAACTGCACATTATACTTATCTCTAAATGTTTCTATTGTTCCTAGTTGTATCTGTTTGTCACCCTACTGAAAACTGCATATTATACTTATCTCTAAATGTTTCTATTGTTCCTAGTTGTATCTGTTTGTCACCCTGCTGAAAACTGCATATTATACTTATCTCTAAATGTTTCTATTGTTGCTAGTTTTATCTGTTTGTAACCCTACTGAAAAACTGCATATTATACTTATCTCTAAATGTTTCTATTGTTGCTAGTTGTATCTGTTTGAAACCCTACTGAAAACTGCATATTGTACTTATCTCTAAATGTTTCTATTGTTCCTAGTTTTATCTGCTTGTCACCCTACTGAAAACTGCATATTATACTTATCTCTAAATGTTTCTATTGTTCCTAGTTGTATCTGTTTGTAACCTACTGAAAACTGCATATTATACTTATCTCTAAATGTTTCTATTGTTCCTAGTTTTATCTGTCACCCTACTGAAAACTGCATATTATACTTATCTCTAAATATTTCTATTGTTCCTAGTTGTATCTATTTTCACCCTACTGAAAACTGCATATTACACTTATCTCTAAATGTTTCTATTGTTCCTAGTTGTATCTGTTTGTCACCCTACTGAAAACTGCATATTATACATATCTCTAAATGTCTCTATTGTTCCTAGTTGTATCTGTTTGAAACCCTACTGAAAACTGCATATTATACTTATCTCTAAATGTTTCCATTGTTCCGAGTTGTATCTGTTTGTAACCTACTGAAAACTGCATATTATACTTATCTCTAAATGTTTCTATTGTTCCTAGTTGTATCTGTTTGTAATCCTACTGAAAACTGCATATTATACTTATCTCTAAATGTTTCTATTGTTCCTAGTTGTATCTGTCTGTAACTCTACTGATAACAACTGCATATTATACTTATCTCTAAATGTTTCTATTGTTCCTTGTTGTATCTGTTTGTCACCCTACTGAAAACTGAATATTATACTTATCTCTAAATGTTTGTATTGTTCCTAGTTGTATCTGTTTGTAACCCTACTGAAAACTGCATATTATACTTATCTCTAAATGTTTATATTGTTCCTAGTTGTATCTGTTTGTAACCCTACTGAAAACTGCATACTATACTTATCTCTAAATGTTTGTATTGTTCCTAGTTGTATCTGTTTGTAACCCTACTGAAAACTGCATATTATACTTATCTTTAAATGTTTCTATTATTCCTAGTTTTATCTGCTTGTAACCCTACTGAAAACTGCATATTATACTTATCTCCAAATGTTTCTATTGTTCCTAGTTTTATCTGTTTGTAACTTACTGAAAACTGCATATTATACTTATCTCTAAATGTTTCTATTGTTTCTAGTTGTATCTGTTTGTCACCCTACTGAAAACTGCATATTATACTTATCTCTAAATGTTTATATTGTTCCTAGTTGTATCTGTTTGTAACCTACTGAAAACTGCATATTATACTTATCTCTAAATGTTTCTATTGTTCCTAGTTTTATCTATGTTTGAAACCCTACTGAAAACTGGATATTATACTTATCTCTAAATGTTTCTATTGTTCCTAGTTGTATCTGTTTTTAAGACTACTGAAAACTGCATATTATACTTATCTCTAAATGTTTCTATTGTTCCTAGTTGTATCTGTTTTTAACCCTACTGAAAACTGCATATTATACTTATCTCTAAATGTTTCTATTGTTCCTAGTTGTATCTGTTTGTCACCCTACTGAAAACTGCATATTTTACTTATCTCTAAATGTTTCTATTGTTCCTAGTTGTATCTGTTTATAACCCTACTGAAAACTGCATATTATACTTATCTCTAAATGTTTCTATTGTTCCTAGTTGTATCTGTTTGTAACCCTACTGAAAACTGCATATTATACTTATCTCTAAATGTTTCTATTGTTCCTAGTTTTATCTATGTTTGTAACCTACTGAAAACTGCATATTACATGTATCTCTAAATGTTACTATTGTTCCTAGTTGTATCTATTTGTCACCCTACTGAAAACTGCATATTATACTTATCTCTAAATGTTTCTATTGTTCCTAGTTGTATCTGTTTTTCACCCTATGGAAAACTGCATATTACACTTATCTTTAAATGTTTTTATTGTTCCTAGTTGTATCTGTTTGTCACCCTGCTGAAAACTGCATACTATACTTATCTCTAAATGTTTCTATTGTTCCTAGTTTTATCTGTTTGTAACCCTACTGAAAACTGCATATTATACTTATCTCTAAATGTTTCTATTGTTCCTAGTTGTATCTGTTTTTAACCCTACTGAAAACTGCATATTATACTTATCTCTAAATGTTTCTATTGTTCCTAGTTGTATCTGTTTGTAACCCTACTGAAAACTGCATATTATACTTATCTCTAAATGTTTTTATTGTTCCTAGTTTTATCTGTTTGTAACCCTACTGAAAACTGCATATTATACTTATCTCTAAATGTTTCTATTGTTCCTAGTTTTATCTGTTTGTCACCCTACTGAAAACTGCATACTATACTTATTTCTAAATGTTTCTATTGTTCCTAGTTGTATCTGTTTTTGACCCTACTGAAAACTGCATATTATACTTATCTCTAAATGTTTCTATTGTTCCTAGTTGTATCTGTTTGTGACCCTACTGAAAACTGCATATTATACTTATCTCTAAATGTTTCTATTGTTCCTAGTTTTATCTGTTTGTAACCCTACTGAAAACTGCATATTATACTTATCTCTAAATGTTTCTATTGTTCCTAGTTGTATCTGTTTGTAACCCTACTGAAAACTGCATATTATACTTATCTCTAAATGTTTCTATTGTTCCTAGTTGTATCTGTTTGAAACCCTACTGAAAACTGCATATTATACTTATCTCTAAATGTTTCTATTGTTCCTAGTTGTATCTGTTTGTAACCCTACTGAAAACTGCATATTATACTTATCTCTAAATGTTTCTATTGTTCCTAGTGATATCTGTTTGTAACCCTACTGAAAACTGCATATTATACTTATCTCTAAATGTTTCTATTGTTCCTAGTTGTATCTGTTTGTAACCCTACTGAAAACTGCATATTATACTTATCTCTAAATGTTTCTATTGTTCTTAGTTGTATCTGTTTGTAACCCTACTGAAAACTGCATATTATACTTATCTCTAAATGTTTCTATTGTTTGTAGTTGTATCTGTTTGAAACCCTACTAAAAACTGCATATTATACTTATCTCTAAATGTTTCTATTGTTCCTAGTTTTATCTGTTTGTAACCCTACTGAAAACTGCATATTATACTTATCTCTAAATGTTTCTATTGTTCCTAGTTGTATCTGTTTGTAACCCTACTGAAAACTGCATATTATACTTATCTCTAAATGTTTCTATTGTTCCTAGTTGTATCTGTTTGTAACCTACTGAAAACTGCATATTATACTTATCTCTAAATGTTTCTATTGTTCCTAGTTTTATCTGTTTGTAACCTACTGAAAACTGCATATTATTCTTATCTCTAAATGTTTCTATTGTTCCCAGTTGTATCTGTTTGTAACCCTACTGAAAACTGCATATTATACTTATTTCTAAATGTTTCAATTATTCCTAGTTGTATCTGTTTGTAACCCTACTGAAAACTGCATATTATACTTATCTCTAAATGTTTCTATTGTTCCTAGTTGTATCTGTTTGTGACCCTACTGAAAACTGCATATTATACTTATCTCTAAATGTTTCTATTGTTCCTAGTTGTATCTGTTTGTAACCCTACTGAAAACTGCATATTATACTTATCTCTAAATGTTTCTATTGTTCCTAGTTGTATCTGTTTGTAACCCTACTGAAAACTGCATATTATACTTATCTCTAAATGTTTCTATTGTTCCTAGTTGTATCTGTTTGTAACCCTACTGAAAACTGCATATTATACTTATCTCTAAATGTTTCTATTGTTCCTAGTTGTATCTGTTTGTAACCCTACTGAAAACTGCATATTATACTTATCTCTAAATGTTTCTATTGTTCCTAATTGTTTCTGTTTGTCACCCTACTGAAAATTGCATATTATACTTATCTCTAAATGTTTCTATTGTTCCTAGTTGTATCTGTTTGTCACCCTACTGAAAACTGCATATTATACTTATCTCTAAATGTTTCTATTGTTCCTAGTTTTATCTGTTTGTAACCTACTGAAAACTGCATATTATACTTATCTCTAAATGTTTCTATTGTTCCAAGTTGTATCTGTTTGTAACCCTACTGAAAACTGCATATTATACTTATCTCTAAATGTTTCTATTGTTCCTAGTTTTATCTGTTTGTAACCCTACTGAAAACTGCATATTATACTTATCTCTAAATGTTTCTATTTTTTCCTAGTTGTATCTGTTTGTCACCCTACTGAAAACTGCATATTATACTTATCTCTAAATGTTTCTATTGTTCCTAGTTATATCTGTTTGTAACCCTACTGAAATCTGCATATTATACTTATCTCTATATGTTTCTATTGTCCGACTTGTATCTGTTTGTAACCCTACTGAAAACTGCATACTATACTTATCTCTAAATGTTTCTATTGTTCCTAGTTGTATCTGTTTGTCACCCTACTGAAAACTGCATATTATACTTATCTCTAAATGTTTCTATTGTTCCTAGTTTTATCTGTTTGTAACCTACTGAAAACTGCATATTATACTTATTTCTAAATGTTTCTATTGTTCCTAGTTTTATCTGTTTGTAACCCTACTGAAAACTGCATATTATACTTATCTCTAAATGTTTCTATTGTTCCTAGTTTTATCTGTTTGTAACCCTACTGAAAAATGCATATTATACTTATCTCTAAATGTTGCTATTGTTCCTAATTTATTTGTACTCTGCTTTCAGGAGCTTTTCTCCCCGGGCCTCCACTGAAAATAGGCATATATCCAGTCGGACTTTCCCGGTAAACAAATGTAAAATAAATAATAAATAAATAAATATTATGAAACACTTAGCCCTGAAAGCAACAAAAAAGTCTAACTGACGTCCATGTTATCCATCACTGAAATATTTTTTTTCAGATCACATTATGCGTTAATTCTATTTGAAATTGTAGCTAGTGTATGCTTAATACCCAGGGTAATTTAAAGTGTCGCATCCTTTTATAAATGGAATTTGCAGCAAATACAGCTTGACAATGTGACAGACTGGGGATGTGTGTGTGTGTGTGTGTGTGTGTGTGTGTGTGTGTGTGTGTGTGTGTGTGTGTGTGTGCATGTGTGTGTGCATGTGTGTGCATGTGTGTATGTGCATAAACAATTTGTAAAAGTCACACAACTGGTATAAGTATCATATTCTCATAACATTTTAAGTTGGGGGGGTTTGTATTGCAAAATTATGATCAAACATTCAGACAATGGCACCTTAATTTCACAAACAGAAGTTCAGGTCAGACTGTGCTGTCATATTAGGTCATGTGGCAAGTGTTTATAGGCCTGGCTTTGCTATGCCATATCAAGTTAGTCTGTGCAAGAAACATGTTTTATTTGGCCTATGTAAGGAAAGTAAACATGAAAATGTTATTTGTATAAAAAATCTGGCACAGGGGGAGTACTTATACCCAATATTTTATTTAAATTCATCATAATGTCTTTTTTTAGTTGTCAGTCATCTGTCTGTGTATCATAATCATGTTAGTTTTCTCTTATCTATAGTGTTATATTTATATTTTAAATTAAATATAAAGCACACCTTTTGAGTTGGGAGTATTTGTCAAAGATGCAAGGCTATGAATAAAAGGGGGTTATCAAAAGAGGGCATGTTAAAAATTCACAGTATAACACATTATTAAATTACCAAAAGCACATTATTACTTTTTACAACTTTTGCAAATGCACAAGAGCCAGGGTCATAGCTCAAAAAGAACAAACAATCTATTTAATGATAAACAAAAATAAATAAATGAATGAACATGCATCAGTAAGTAATAAGTCCCCAGGGTTAGGAAGAGCAGGGCCTCTTTGGTACGAATTTGTCGATCCATGGTACAGAAGGGTGTGCAGATGCTGACATAAGTGTGTTTGGAGTTGATGAGTACTTTTATGACATTTGCCATGTTGGAGTAAGTCTGGTAAAACAGGTTTATGACTTGAATTTAGAAAACTGCCTTTATGATACAACATTAAATATAAAACAAGCAAATAACTTATATACAGGTGTTTGTTTGTGACTTTCGGCTTTTCCCGGTTAGGGGTCACCACAGCGGAACTCCGGTCCGCTAATGATTGGCAGTAGATTTTTACGTGCTGGTTTGCCGGGCCTAACGCACAACCTTCAATGAAGGAATGCCCATTCACACATGTTGCCACACAGAAGACTCTCTAACTGAGAATCGAATGGGCAACGTCTAACTGTGAGGTGACAACGCTACCGCAGCACCACCACTGCAGTATTATATACAGGTGTGAATATTGAAAATTTGTTGAACTGAAGGCAAGTTTACAATTTTGTAAAATGCTAGAGATATGCAAGCAGTTAATGAGACATCCCTTGTAGAGCACCAGCAGATAGCAGCCTACATAGTGGTCATCTGTTAAACTTTTCAATACCCCATTACCTTAGATTGAACACAGTAGATAGCATATGCATGGTCAGACTGAAATTATATGATTCTGTAATCATCTGCAAATGTGTTTGCAGCACTAGAGATGCCCATGTTGAAGTTTGTGTGTTTGTGTGTGTGTGTGTGTGTGTGTGTGTGTGTGTGTGTGTGTGTGTGTGTGTGTGTGTGTGTGTGTGTGTGTGTGTGTGTGATAGCCGCAACATAGAGCATCATATGTATGATATTCATAGGTTCATAGGTTGGTACTAGGCTATCGGCCCTAGGGCATATACAAGCCTAACCATAACAATTTCCTGGATATTTCTTCCCACAATATTTACTTCCCTAGACCCGTCTAGCAGGGCAACTGACGTGATCCCCGGGGTGAATTTCTTATCGCCCATCCAATCGTCAAGTTGAAGTCCACTTTGTACAAGAAGCTACTGAATATGATTACCTTCTAAAATTGTCATATAAAATCATTTATCTATAGGGGATTAGAGAAAGTCATGTATGTTTATTTGAATGAATCATCTCTCAGTTCTTTTAGGAAAGAGCATCTGTTCATGACTGTAGAATTGCTCATTATGTTTTAATAACAATATCAAATGTAATAGCGCCATGATATGTATTTGTATATCATTCATAAATTCATTCATTCATTAATCAATTAATTCTCATCTATCTGCTTTTCTCTATCCTGGCACTCAGTAAGTGTATAGCAGAGAAGAAATTCTAGACAATTATATGTCCACCCCCCCCCAAACACACACACACACACATCTATATACACACACATATGAACACTTTAGGTTAGTAACATTTTGAGTAACAATTTTGCATTGCAAAAGAGTTGTGGTGGTGTTGTTCAAGTAACCATGACATAAATGTAGGGGTAGAGAACAGAGAGCTATTAATACTCTGTTAGTACTCTCATGACTAATGGAGGTGACTTTAGTTTTTTCCATATATATTGTAACACATTTAATCCATCTAGTTTCTAACTTCTGCCTTCAGTATATGGGCAAGACTGATGACACATCAGGCCTTAAATGAATGGGATTCAAAAATGCTGTGTGTTGCTGCTAGACAGAAAGAAAGATTCTGAATCAGGAAAACCAGTATCACTTAGCAAGTGCAGGGTGTGGCTCAGAGCATGCTATTTACCTCCATTTCAAAGTGCAGATTGTGGCTCAGAGCATGCCGTTTACCTCCATTTCAAAGTGCAGATTGTGGCTCAGAGCATGCTGTTTACCTCCATTTCTCCCTATGAAACATGCACAGTTCACTGAAAGATGAACGCTTTGCTGAACTTTAGGGTATCTTACCCAGGGACTCAGTTTTACATGCCAAGATTTCCAGTGTACACAAAATTTATCATGCAGTGATCTGAAAACACATCATAGATGTTATTATAACCACACTGGGTAGCAGCAATACATTTTTAAAAATGAATTGTTATCTAGAGTTTATATTATTAAATAAAGTTTCCCACCTAGCTGTATGCAAAGCTGTTGGAGCCAGGCACCCAGCTTGGCATTGCTGTATTGCCAGGTTATTGAGGGACACTGGCTTTTCAAGCTTGGGTCACTGTGCTGATAAGCTGTTGTGGGAGTTACTACAGCTCATCAAACTGGGTAAATGGTTATTATGGAGGCTCCAGTCACTGCCCCTTTCCTTGATTTGCTAAGTATAACTCCAAGTAAATGTTGAGACTCTGCAAACACTTAATGAGAAGATCAGCCACAGTGTTTCTGAGTCGTGATCAGTATCTTTGTAGTTCTTTTTGGCCAAAATTATATCAGTGTAATCACAGTGGCTGGTTTGCAATGGGGATATTATTGGCTGGACATAAACAAAACATTCTTGTATAAATTAACCATGAGTTAGATGCATTCATGATCATAAGAGATGTTAGTCGGATAGATAATGAATTTAATCTTTTTTATACTATCATTGGCTTGACTACTATGGGCGATTGACACTGCAATTTAATGACAGGTTTTTGTACAAATATATCTGAATCATTCATACTAGCTGCATTTTCAAAGTTAAAAGATGCAACAGCCATGATCCCGGACCTGATTCCAGGCAATCTGTTACTTATTACAAAGAATATAATTGCACAAATTAAGTTTAATATTTAATAAAGTATTGGAAAACGGTACATTCCCTGAATCATGGAAACTAGCATGTGTATCTCCTGTTTATAAGAAAAGAAAGATAGACCGATTGCAAAACTACAGGCCAATTAGTTTAACTTCACTAATTGGAAATAGTGATGCTTACTGGACCTTATGACTAATTCAGAGAATAGTACAAATACACTAAATATTGATCAGCTTGGTTTCACTAAAGGAAAATAAACACTGAGCAACTTAGTTAACTTTTATGGCTATATAACAGAAGCTCTTGATCTGGGTTTGTGCAACATTTTTGGGCTTATCTAAGCTTTTGATTTCACTCTAATTATATAGATGTAAAGGCTGACATTGTCCAGGGATCTGTGTTCGGCCCTGCCGTGTTCACTCTGGTATCAGCATTGTCCAAGAATAAAAATAATGTAAATCAGAGTATTAATGATTGCAAAATTGGATTTACACTACAAAAGCCTTCTGACGTAGATGAGCTAAATTAATACCTAAACTTAGCAACTAGACACAGGACAGAAGATTACCATTTAGTACAGACAAGTGCAAAGTTATGCATTTTTCACATAAAATTATTAAACACTGGTTTACTTGATGGTTTCTCAACTGGAAGATGTCAAGGAGTATAAAGATTTAGGAATGTTGATTACTTCAAATTTTCCTTTTAAATCTCATTCTGAGTTCATAGTAGCCAAAACTACTAAACATATGGGCTGTTTATTAAGAAAACGTTTAACATGGGGTGAAAGTTAATTAAAACTAATATTCAAAATTTATATCAGACCTGTCCTAGAATATAATAATTCCTTTTGGGCCTGCACAAGAGGACAGGTGAGAAGGCTGGAGAGAGTTCAGAGGGAATTTGCAAAAAAAAAAAATCACAAAGCTGAAGAACATGGGATATGGATCACAATGTGAGACATTAAAATTATTTACTGTCTGTTATAGGTAAATTTGGGCTAAACTAATCTTAGCATACAAAACTCTGTAGGATCCACTTCTGAAAAACATGTTCAAATAGGAGATTAATACCCAAGCATAACAGGATGCAGCTTAGAATGAAAATGGGCAATTGAGTGATGAGATCTCAGTATATTTCTATTAGATGTCTAAAACTATGGAATAGCACCCCATTTAAAGTTAAACAATTTAAGAGCTTGGAAACTTTTAAGAAAAATTTACATATATGGGCTGGCAGAAAGGCCTACATGCCATATATGGAGGAATCAGCGTTTCTTGACGATCAATCGGTCAAAAATGCTGTCTTTCAACTTATGAACTTATGAATAATATACTATTCTCAGCAACAGCTACTTTCCTGTGTCAAGAACTTAGTACAAAAAATGTTACTTTTGTCATGGTGTAGTGCTCAGAGTGGGTATGGTGTCACAAAAATAGTGATCATTCTACCTCATATATTATACTATTTCCAAGACTTTAAAAACAGCCTTTTCAAGTCAAAGAAAAGGTACAGCTGTGTGTGTGTGTGTGTGTGTGTGTGTGTGTGTGTGTGTGTGTGTGTGTGTGTGTGTGTGTTCACTTCACAATGCTATTCAAATAATTTGCATTTGTATGTATATGTTTCATTTTTTTTTCAATCAGCTACAATGCCATTAAGACCTAAAGACAAAAATTCTTACAAAAATATCTAAATATAATAGCATTTGTAATTGTTCACTAAACTCCACTAATATACTGCCATCTCTTAAGTGACAGATGAAGGATGTGTCCAAGGGCTCCTTGTTTTAAAATAGGTTATAATGATAAATGTGCTATTTAAGTTCACTGTGTTGTAACTAACAATGCAATTTGGATTCATTGTTTAATTACCACTTGATTTAATTTCATTACAAATGATTTTTTAATTCCCCACCACAGACAATTAACTAATCTATTACTTATCCATATATACAAAAATGTGCAGTGTCCCAGGTAGAAAAATGTGATAAGCTAAGCCACTTACTATAATTTTTAATATTTCTCATGAGATATGATCCTGCCCTACTACAAATGGCACTACATTCTTTCATACCCTTGGGTAAAGGTGATTTATAGTGCAAAGTATAAAACAATCACCTGTTATTAAAAGATGCGCACACACGTGTGCGCACATACAATCACACACACACACACACACACACACACACACTAATGGGAGTTCTGTATTTGCAGAAATCTATATAGCCTTATTTTTCCATGTGTTACTAAACCTGTGTTTATTTCATAATAAGTAATTTCAGTAAAAGAAGAACAGCTACGCCATGTCCAAAGATGGAGACCTGTTGAATGATGGGAGTGTTTTTATTAAAGGAAGGAAGGAAGGCTGAACAGGACATACCGGATAATGACCACAGTCAGTTAATTAACATCTCAAAGCCATAAAGCAATTAAAGAAGGATGACTTAATTGACAAATGCAATAATCAGTAGTGAGGGGTGAGTTTTGTTTGATGAACAGTTCTGATGACATCAAAGAGCTCTGTGGAAGGGTTGGTAACAGCCAGTACTGCTACAAACTGTACAGAAATTGTGCACCCACAATGTCACATTAGAAGTATTTGTATCACTGGCCTAGTGTTTTACTTACCAATTTCCAGGCAGCAATGTTGTGTTCTAATGTGCATAGTCAAGGAGGAGAATCTTGCAATAAGGAAAGTATGGTGAATCATGGCATTGAGGTTATGTGCAAAAAGTGATGCCTGCAAAAGAATATGCCAGTGATTGCCTACTGAGAACACAACATGACAGCTAATAATTTATTTAGTTTTCCAATTCAACAAAGTCTATTTAGACAAGTCTTTGATATTAAATGGGAAACCGGTCTCAAACAATATCACATCCATCCATCCATCCATGGATGAGATAGTTTAACATATTAGTACAGTAGGTTTCTATCATCTATAATGTGAAATCCTGGAAATCTCAAATGAATAATATGGTGTCACTTAGCACCAAATTGACTATCTGCTTGATGACAAGATTGATGTGTTATAATCATTCTCTGATAATACTCCATGACTAAAGTCATGTATGTATTTATTCATTTATTGTAGATATTTCTCTGATGTTAAAACATGTTATATCTCATCATTTTGATTGTTATTGTAAGAAAAGGATATCTTACTATCAGGCCTCCAAGGAAGGGGTGGGGGGTCTAATGCCCAGTCAGACTTTACTGATAAATAAATGCAAATAAGTACATTATTTTTGCTATGTGGTACACGGGGGTGCCCTGTACAAGTTGTGCAGCAGGATTTGCAGCTCAGATGAAACTTAAATGTTACAGTGTTACCTTTCCAGTCCAGAAGAAAGGGTTTTGATCACTTGAGTAATGACACATTAATTCATACATCTGTGGTAATGTGAATTCTGCATGTACGGAGAGCAATCCATGCTGCGTGTAAGGGCAAGTTGAACATCTCCCTGTCACATCCAGCTAAGTAGGACGCAATGTATGCATTATGGCTGCTCAAATGATATGGCCTGTAAACCCCCCCCCTCACATACACGCACACACACACCAGCCATGAGTGAGATGTGTACTACGACAGGTGAACCCACATGAGGGCAGTGGGTTGGTATGGTGACTAACTAACTGACTAACTAACTAACTAACTAACTAAACTAACTAACTAACTAACTAACTAACTAACTAACTAACTAACTAGCTAATTAACCACTGCAATAAGAATGCATTGGAATTGTTGCCACTTAAACAAATCTTGTATTACTAACCTTTCGCAACAAGTATACAGATCAGGTTACAGTGATATCACTGGACTTAGCACATACTACTTTCTGTGCTATGTTAAGCAGGCCATAGACACCCAATCTGAAGGCCAGCTCTGTAGACATCAATACTTGGGTTTATTTACAGAGACAAAATAATAAGGTGTTGTGCTTCGATTTTGAGAAACATCATGAATCTGAATGCAAATTTCTTATTAGCAGTTCTTCCTGACACTAATCAGTTTAGGCATTATGCAGACATGTTCACTGTTCCAATTAATATGTTCTAAAGGTTCTGTTATGTGTGACTCAATGTATTTAATATCAAACTGAAAACACTGACAGATATGTTTGATCATACCTGATTTCAAACAAACTAAATATTGAACTAAATATGAAAAAGGAAAACTATTTCCTTTCCCGATCTGAATAGTAACCCTCCCCCCATAACACTAGCCTAAAATTTGTCTGGATATTGGCAGTGTTACAGAATGTTTTTTTATTAAATTAAGGTATAGGTTTAGGATTGGCAAAGGGGCAGTGTTAGGGTTAGGGTCAACACACATTACTAAAGTAAGCAACTGCTACAGTATGTGAAAAATATAGTTATACAGTGCCATTGGAGGCAAGGTTCTCATTTATCAATGCAAACAACATAAAAGAGGTTTCCAGTAACACACCCAATACACACAGTAAGGACTGGACCAGATGCATACACTCACATTTGCAAAGGCTCTTAAATATAATCTGCCAAAATCTCAAAGCATCCTAGATGTGTCACACAAAACAAGTATCCTTACCAACCTGTAGAGCAATATGTTAGCACAACATGCCCCATGACACATACTGCATCATCACAAGGTGCCTCAACCTCTATGCACTGTGACTCATACTACATCATCACAAGGTGCCTCAACCTCTAAGCACCGTGACACATAATACATCATCACAAGGTGCCTCAATCTCTAAGCACTGTGACACATACTGCATCATCACAAGGTGCCTCAGCCTTTAAGCACTGTGACACACACTGCATCATCACAAGGTGCCTCAACCTCTAAGGACTGTGACACATACTACATCATCACAAGGTGCCTCAACCTCTAAGCACCGTGACACATACTGCATCATTACATGGTGCCTCAACCACTAAGCCCATAAGGCAACCCACCACACAATATTTTAGTCATAGGAGATTCTATTGTGAGGCACACAGATGTCACTCACCAGGCTGAGCAAAGAGACAGTCATGGTCAGCTGCCTGTCAGACAGGGATCCACCAGATCATGCATGCGCTTGAGTCACTGCACCACAAGGGCAACCATAAGGCTTTCTTCAGTAATGTCTGCAACCTTAAAAGCAACACCCAACAATGTGCCAAACTAATGGTGACTGGAACCTGTATGGATGTAGCAAATCTAGGTGCCGATAAATTTAGCTCCAGTTTTATCCCCTTGTCATCTCCAGTCACCCATTCACTATTCCATTATTTCTCCACCAACTATCACTAAGGAGCAGGTCATCACTGTGCTCTTTAATGCCAAAAACACTGCTTCATGGGTCCTGATAATATCCCAGGATGCCTTCTGAATATCATGAAACATGATCTGTCTGTCCCTTTAGAATCTCTGTTTAACCATAGCCTCCAGACATACATTGTGCCACAAGAAAGGAGGACTGCAGTGGTGATGCCCCTACACAAAGGGAGGCCTTCCACAGACCCAGGAAACTACATAGCCATAGGTCTGACTGTTCCCATATGCAAGGCCATGGAAATAATTATCATGGATCTGATAAACCTAAAGACACTGGACCCTTGTCAGTTTGGTCATGTCAAAGGCAAGTTACGCCCACATAACCTGGTGGACTTCCTTAAGAAGGTCACTAAAGCTATGGATGAGGGCAAAACAGTGCCCACTACCTACCTTGACCTGGCCAAAGAGTTCAAAATAATACCTCACTCAAGCAGTGTAGATAAACTTACAAAATTAGGCATAAACCCATATGTCACCCAACAGATAGCAAGATGGCTAGCTGATAGGACATAAGAAGTTAGAGGATTCACCTACACAAAAAACCCAGTCATTATTGGTGTCCCACAGGAATCAGTGCTGGGGACTCCCCTATTTGGTATCTCCTTTTCTGAGGTCAATGCAAATGTTAAGGACTTATGGCTGACCATATTTGCAGACAACTGCAACTATGTGCAGTCACTGAATCCCCTAATCCCTTCAAGAAAGATCGACAGAGACCAACAACTGGATTTAGACTCAATACCAAACATACTTAATAGTACCTTTTGTAAACACAATCACTTCTGGAAATTATCACATTTAATACGGGTCTATATTATAACATCGAAGTCTTAAAACTTTGAATGTTATACTATCGAACCATTTTGATCGAAAGACCATAACATCGAACACTCAGAATAGCGAATTTTTTCCCAGGGAAAAAATTTGCTGTTCTGACAAACATACACACAACACAAGCACACCAAAATAAATAATCCACACACATACACTTCACAAAACCCTGCACTAAACCATACATACACTACTAGCTATCTACTTACCTTAACCCAACCCTAACCCTAAGGTCTGTAACTAAAGCACACTCACCTTACCCGCTTCCTAACCCTAAAGTCCATAACTATCGCACACTCACCTTACCCACTCCCTAACCCTAAGGTCCCTATTGCACACTCACCTTACCTGCTCCTTAACCCTAAGGTCCCTAACTAACACACACTCACGATCTGTTCGCACACTTATCTTAACCCAGTCCATAACCTTCGCTCCACAGTCAAGGAAATGGTGAAGCTGCAGAAACGACCCACTGAATACTTTCCCTAGGAACGTATTCGATATTCGGTAGCTTTGATATTTTCAGCGTTCGGTGCATAGGGTTCGATATTATAACATTTGAAGTTTTAGGACTTCAATGTTATATAATAGACCCCATAATACACCCCTAAAAGCAGACCCAGTGGTCAAATATCTGGGATCACATATTGCAGTAATCTGACCATTAACCACCATGTGTCTACTGTGGTGAGGAAATCCTTCTACACTACACAGCTTCTTAGTAAGGGAATGGCATCCAAATCCAGAGATGCCATTGTTCCATTGTACTTTGCTCTCATCAGAACAATCATGTAGTACAATGCACCTGTCAGGATATACCTGATGTAGCACAATGCACCTGTCAGGATACACCTGATGTAGCACAATGCACCTGTTAGGATATACCTGATGTAGCACAATGCACCTGTCAGGATACACCTGATGTAGCACAATGCACCTGTCAGTATATACCTGATGTAGCACAATGCACCTGTCAGGATACACCTGATGTAGCACAATGCACCTGTCTGGATACACCTGATGTAGCACAACACACCTGTTAGGATATACCTGATGTAACACAATGCACCTGTCAGGATACACCTGATGTAGCACAATGCACCTGTCAGGATATACCTGATGTAACACAACGCACCTGTCAGGATACACCTGATGTAGCACAACACACCTGTCAGGATATACCTGATGTAGCACAATGCACCTGTCAGGATACACCTGATGTAGCACAATGCACATGTCAGGATATACCTGATGTAGCACAATGCACCCATCAGCGTATACCTGATGTAGCACAACGCACCTGTCAGGATACAGCTGATGTAGCACAATGCACCTGTCAGGATATACCTTATGTAGCACAACACATACATGTCAAGCAGAGCACCTCTTTGGCCCTCTCCAAAAGGAACCTTGACAATTGGATGGCAGATAGGAAATTCACCCCGGGGATCACATCAGTCACCCTGCTAGACAGGGGTCCAGGGAAGTAAATATTGTGGGAAGAAAAAGCCAGGGAATTGTTATGGCTAGGCTTGTATAGGCCCTAGGGCCAATAGACTAGTACCAACCTATGAATCTATGAATACACCTGTCAGAATATACCTGATGTAGCACAATGCACCTGTCAGGATACACCTGATGTAGCACAATGCACCTGTCAGGATATACCTGATGTAGTGCAATGCATCTGTCAGGATATACCTGATGTAGCATAATGCACCTGTCAGGATACACCTGATGTAGCACAATGCACCTTGTCAGGATACACCTGATGTAGCACAATGCACCTGTCAGCATATACCTGACATAGCACAATGCACCCTTCAGCATATACCTGATGTAGCACAATGCACCTGTCAGCATATACCTGACATAGCATAATGCCCATGTCAGGATATACCTGATGTAGCATAGCACACTTTTCAGCATATACCTGATGTAGCACAATGCACTTGTCAGAATACACCTGATGTAGCACAATGCACCTATCAGGATATTCCTGATGTAGCATAACACACTCATCAGCATATACCTGATGTAGTACAATGCACCCATCAGCATATACCTGATGTAGCACAATGCACCTGTCAGCATATGCCTGATGTAGCACAATGCACCCATCAGCATATACCTGATGTAGCACAATGTACCTGTCAGGATACACCTGATGTAGCACAACGCACCAGTCAGCATATACCTGATGTAGCACAACACACCCACCAGCATATACGTGATGTAGCACAATGCACCTGTCAGGATACACCTGATGTAGCACAGCAATCCTGTCAGCATATACCTGATGTAGCACAATGCACCTGTCAGCATATACCTGATGTAGCACAATGCACCTGTAAGGATACACCTGATGTAGCACAATTCACCCGTCAGCATATACCTGAGGTAGCACAACACACCCATCAGCATATACCTGATGAGGCATGTCAAACAGCTTGAGATACCATAGAGGTTCCCCAAACAGCAGAATGCAGGAAGTAAACAGTACGCCCTACTCAGACCATCACAAAGCCCTGTCTCTGTGCTTGGTCTCCTACAGACTGCTGTGAGGTTATCTTTGCCTAGCGTACAAGGTATCCCCTGATCCCTCACTGATGGATTTGTTACACATCTGCAAAACAAATAGCATCAAAAATAACTGTTTTAAGGACCTAAACCTCGTCTGTGACACAAACATTTTGGAGGAATAGGTATGTGCCTTAAAGATTACCCCTTCTCTGGAACTGGCTTCCAATCCATGTGAAGTAAAGCTCATCCCTAACCATACTCAAATGTAACTTGGCACCTATTTCCCTAACGCACAGTGACAGTCTGTGAACACTTGATCAGTAGATGCCTATATCATAACTGTGAAATTCCTTGGGGATATTGACACGTCAGCAATATTTTGGTAAAATTTAGGAAGGTCTTGGTTAGACTTAAAAATCACTCTTGGGTCAATAGCCTTGTAACCACATGTGAACCTATGAAGTCATAACACCTCCCTGAAATCAGTCACCTGACAAAAAAAGAAATATTATAGGTGAGATGATCTTTAACAATCATACTGTGGTATCATTCAGATAAGACAAAATCCAAATACTACTCAAACAACACTACCCCCACCAGTGAAATGTAAACCTAGGCATCCACAGTTCCCTAAGATTTTCCCCACCACTTCTCAATGAATTGTCTTCAATGAACAAGGTAAGTTAATAGCAATATGAATACCCTTGTTTACATAAATTCACTCCATGTATATATTCATAATTCATATTGCATGCAGTTATACTTTTGTGCTGTTGTAAATTTTCTATATTGTTGCATACAGGCTAGAGTTATGGGTGAAAAAGTTTCCAGAAGTCAGCTTAGGGGTCTAGTCAGGCATATGACAGGCATAAAGTGCATTCACTTTTTTATTTTAAGCAATGAGATAATCTTTGATTTAAATAAATGAATTATTTTCCCTAAAAGTCACATTCATAGTTTTTTCTCTGCCATTTCATTTTGCTGTACGTATGCTCTTATCTTGTAATATGCATTTTTTAGTTAATTCTGTGGAACTATATAAAGTTTAATAAAATTGTTTATTTTCTGTGTGCTGAACAGCTGTCTAATTATCTCCCTGATTCTGTGTCATTCGGGCCTTACCTTCTGATGTGGTACTAGTGGATAGGATTCGGTCCCCACCTTCTGATGTGGTACTAGGGGATAGGGTTCGGGCCCCGCCTTCTGATGTGCTACTAGTGGAGAGGATTCGGGCCCCATCTTCTAATGTCCTACTAGTGGATAAGATTCAGGCCCCACCTTCTGATGTGTTACTAATGGATAGGATTCAGGCCCCACCTTCTGATGTAGTACTAGTGGATATGATTTGGGCCCCATTTTCTGATTTGCTACTAGTGGATATGATTCCAGCCTCACCTTCTGATGTGGTACTAGTGGATAGGATCTGGCCCCCACCTTCTGATGTGCTACTAGTGGATAGGATTCAGGCCCCACCTTCTGATGTGCTACTAGTGGATAGGATTCAGGCCCCACCTTCTGATGTGGTACTAGTGGATAGGATTCAGGCCCCACCTTCTGATGTGGTACTAGTGGATAGGATTCAGGCCCCACCTTCTGATGTGGTACTAGTGTATAGGATTCAGGCCCCACCTTCTGATGTGGTACTACTAGATAGGTATGTTTCTGTACTCTGCAGCAGATTTCAGGACAAAATAATGCAGAATGCAGCACAATCAGTCACTCAGACAACAAATCAATAAATAAAGGATCTCTGCACTTTAAACTACTAAATTGCAGAACTTTTCACTTCTGTTAGCTAAATGCCATGAAAATAAAACTCTTCTTGCGACCTTAGGCACTAATCACAAACAGCTACTACTGTACTAAACCTGCATCTCGTCCACTGCTTCCTCAATTTAGCAGTCTGCCCCAATACATCTAAAAGAAAGTACCCACTACTCCAAATTCAGAAGGGAACTTAAAATGTGTCTGTTAAAACAAGAGCAATGTACCTGTTTTGCCAAAGACCGTATGTCTTAACTGGGTCTATATTATTTAAGTGAAACCTTATACATTGAATACCTTTTCATTGACCCCTTTTAAGTGAAAGCCAAACTCTGAGAATGATTGTTCCATCACAATTTTTCCCATAGTAAGCAAGCAGTGGGCCATATTCAGGAATTTGCCATTTTCCCCACTGTAGTGGAATCTCAAAGTTGGTATATTCAGTTAGGGAGGTGTGGGGTGGCACAGTTTTAAAATTTTCTGTTTTTATGCTATTGTTACGTTAGCCCGCTGGTTACTTACCGTGGGAAAAATTGCAATGTAATGGTCACTCATGGAGTTTGTCTTTTCCTGAAAAGGATTAGATGAAAAGGTATTCGATGTATATAACTTTTATTGAACTAATATAGACCCGTCCTAACCTCTGTGAGCTTCCTCCATCTGACTTTGCTTTACTTTTCATCTCTGCTTTCCCACTTACTTGTGAATTATATATTGCAAACACTGGTACCATTTGTCTGAATCTTAGTTTGATGTATGCTGCAATACTTATTGTTTGTTATATTACTTCATGCACCTTGTACTGTCTGTACATTTCCTAATACCATTCTACATTCTTTGTATTAACTTGCAAAAATGTTTTCACCTGGTATGTGCTGGAAATTTGTCACTTTGGATAGGTACACTAACTGATAGCTAATATTAAAAAATAGAGAGAATTCTGATTAGGTCTCCAAATGTACCCGGCTTATTGTGTGTTCAACAGGTGGATGAGTAGAAATGTACCCCAAGAGGGAAGCTGGAGAGATGAGTCTTGTATTTTTGTCAAGATCAAATAATAAAAGATTATGATCAGTGAGTCAATCAAAATACTTTGTTGTAGTGCGTGGAGCTTTATCTGCTCCATGTACTACCAGTTTACAGGGGCGAAAAGATAGAAAGAAAAAGAAAGAGAAACTCTAGCAGAGTGATGTGTTTTACCAGCTTTGAATGTTGTTAAGGCACTTAGCACTATTGAACAGATAGCAACAGACCTCTCAATTTCTTTGATTAAGACCGCTGGACAAATCCAACAATAATGGTAAGAACAACAGATCAAATCTGAGACAGTTTGTAAATATTATTTTAATTCACTTAGAAAGTTATTAGAACAACAGGTTTTGCATCAATGTTCATTTTCTGAATAAAAAAAAGTATGAAACGCCAATGTCTGGAATTATTGAATGATTGCAATCCTCAGTGATTTACTAGGGCTTCAAATCTTTGCCAAGGGACAGGGCACACATATGAAGTAACGTTAGAGACATTCTGCAAAATCAGGGATGACTAAGCAGACAAAACAAAGTGCTTCTATGAACAATTACTGACTTTAAAAGCTGTAAGACACTTGAGTCTAACACAGTTTCTGTTTGTAAGTGTGGCAAATGGAATTCTAACAGATTTTAAAAGCTATTTAACCTTCTATCACTGATGTTTGCTGCTGGACACTGTCCTTGGTATGAGATTCGATCTTAGCAGCACTTAGATACCATTACCAAGATTTGTTAAGTGCCTCTAAATGTTGTACTGCTTGGGTCTTGCGCTAGGGAAGCTCTTAACAAGTTTATCTTTTTTCCTTATCTTGAGTATGATCTCCATTCAAGAAATATAAACTCCTTGTAAAGTGGATTGTAATTGGAGTACAGTATAATAACATAAATGTCATACTGTAGTAAACAGCTGTCTATCACACTGTAGTAAACAGCTGTGTGTCACACCGTAGTAAACAGCTGTCTGTCAGACTGTAGTAAACAGTTGTCTTCTGTGGAATGATCACTTTATGTCATCTTTATCTTCAGAGATGCATACATTATTCTCACTTTATTTCATCTTTATCTTCAGAGATGCATACATTATTCCAAATTATTTATTTTCAGTGCAAATTCCTTGTGGTATAACATATAAACTCACTTTACAATAGGGATGTCATTGAAGTGATACATGTAATCAGTCCATTGGTAAGTCACTATTTATTGCAGTTTTACATATGTTTTGTTAGACTGTATGCCAAACACTATGCACCTTTCTAAGAGCCTTAGCCTGTACTATCTTACTTTTGTTATCTTTCACTTAAATATGGCTGTATTTATTGATTTATTGTCAAACTGAGTATTTGATTGGGCTGTATTCTGGTTACTTTTTAATAAAATCTGCTGCAGACTACAGAAGACATGGCAACCCAGCACATAACTGTTTTACCCACTACTGCATTATCAGAAGGTGGGGCTGGATGACATGGAATCAGGAAGTAATTGGACTGTTGCTCAGCAAACAGTTAACAGAAACACCAGTTTATTAAACATAATAAATGTAGGTCCACTGAAGTAATTAAAACTTTGCATTTTAGAATCAGAAAGCCCCCTTTCCATGATGAGGGTATAATTGCACACACACACAAAAAATGTTAATGAAACCTTTGCACATAATCTTTAAGGGGTTATTTGCATATATCCCATGGGCTTCCACTACAGGAGGTTTAAGGTTTTACACTGTTAAAAACTCTAGCTTGGTTGGGGTTTCCTAAAGATTTTACTGAATGGTTTGTATATGTAACCTTTTATGCCATTTTGTTTGGATGTCACTTGGGATATTTTGCAGGCACCTTAATGTTTATGGACATCAGGCTTGATTTTAAGCTCTCTGTTTCCAAAGTGCAATGAAGCAATCTTTTATGCTGTATTGATGATGTCATTTTGAAAAAAGCAGGAGTATGCATGTCTATAATTAATGGAGTTTGGATTTATTGACTTCATGCCAGACATAATTGAGGGACAATGGCTAAGAAAGAGGGACAATTTTTAAATATTGCTCTTACAAACTTAGAAAGTTGATAGAATAAGAGGTTTTGGTTTGACATACATATTCTGAAGGTATGAAGTCTGCAATTCAAATAGATGTCATTATTTTCTGATGCCATTCCTCAATGATTTGCTGATGATTTACTAGAAACCACAATTTTGAGAGAAACAGACCAAACATATGAAGCAAAAATCTGGACTTTCTGAGAAAATCTGTTCAGTTGAGAAGTATGATTGGTTTGTACCCAAAATGACTCAAAAAGTAAAAAGTCATGGATATTGAGAAGCCATATGATGAAACATTGTATATCTTTAAAGGTCGTTTGCATATATCCCATGGACCAGCACTATAAGAGGTTTAAGGTTTAACACAGTGAATACTCTAGATTGGCTGGAATTTTCTGGCAGCTTTTACTGAATGGTTTGTGACCTTTTTTACCCTTTGGCCAGACACACACACACACACACACACACACACACACACACACACAGATACAGAATTATTTAGCTAGCACTGTCAGAAAGACAATTTAAGACATTCTGTTATTTTGTAAAACATCAGGGACACATTACTTGCACAGACAACAGCAGGCATTTTGTGTTGCAATGGTTTTATTTCTTGAACTGTGATTCTATAAAATGCATCAGGCTGCACATACAAAATGCCATAGTCATATAGATAGATAGATAGACATGACAGACAGCCACATAGGTAGGTAGATAGATAAATAGATAAACCAACATATAGATATACACACAGATAGATAGATAGATAGATAGATAGATAGATAGATAGATAGATAGATAGATAGATAGATAGATAGATAGGTAGATGGATAGACAAGGATAGATAGATAGATAGATAGATAGATAGATAGATAGATAGATAGATAGATAGATAGATAGATGGATAGATAGATATACACATGTATAGTACAATACATTCTGTTAACTGGATTTTTAGTTGAGAGAGATTGCACTTTTTGGTAGAAGACAATGCTTTCTGAGTGCAAGAAATAACATTTGGAACGGTCACTGGACCTTTGAAGAGTGAAGTTTGTTTGTTTGAAGGTAAATTTTTTTTTTAGCTAAATACAAACAATTTGTATATTCTAAAAGTTTTGGCATTAGGAATAGGAGTGTGTGTGTGTGTGTGTGTGTGTGTGTGTGTGTGTGTGTGTGTGTGTATTAGTGCTCATCTGTATGCATCCATGTGTGTATTTCCAGGTTAAGATTAGAGTAAGGGCCTAAGTAAGGGGACAGATTTAGTGTTGTACGCATGTGATTATGTGAAATGTGTATAGTTGTTTCATATAGTGCTATTATTATGATGGAAAAGGTTCTTCAAACATTATATAGTGGTTTGAGGTTAAGTGCTGTGTTAGGTGTAGGGTTATGTTTATCACACATGAGTTAGGTGGTACAGTACAGGCCAGTGAAATAAACATTTGTCAATCACTGTTAACTTCAAAAGAAGTGGTAACTCATTTACATGTGCTGTTTACATTCTATTTTTAGACTTAGAAGAAAAAATATTTGAACTTTCCACAGATATAGTACTTGTGAACATTTAACCTCTACAAGCTCTTTTTTTCTAATCACAAAAGCATCTTTACTCCCCTTTAAGCTACATTTATGACTGCCACAGTTTGCTGACCACTACTGGTTAGTCTGACTGCCTTGTATGGGATATCCAGTCTTAACAACTGAAGCAGGGGTTGGTTAATATATGTTAAGATCGTGTCTCGCTCTGTAGAAGTATTTAACTGATGTGTCATTTTCCAGATATTGGAGTGTAATCAGCACACTCAATGCACTACAAAACTATTTAGGCTGTTTCTTTAAAATTCAGATAGAATCAGTAAGTAAAGAATGTATCTTTTAAGGAAAAGTTGTCAGTTAGAGGTGACAAAGTAGACTGACAAATTTTAACAGAAGTACTAAATCTAGCTTAACATACAAGTCACCCACTATATTGCTATCTAAGGGTAAAATAAAGGTTTGTTAGTTACCCCATATGTTTATTTTACACTGCCTGTGTAACTCTAAGTTAAATTTAAACTCAGCCAGGGAGTTACCTACCTTGCAATCACTGAACTCAGGTACCTTGAGATTTGGTTCATCCTCTCTCCACTCGGGCTCGCTCCACGCCCTATCCTGCCCCCAAATTCGACCCTTCCCTGATACCACTAAATTTATACCCATTAAGACACTCCCCCTTCTTAATTAACCAATCATCAATAGCTGCATACTAACAGCTCTCCCTACCACCAATAGCTAATTACCGAGTCTCTCAACAGTCTGTTTCTAAAAACAACATCCAAATTAAACTGCTACCAATCACAATGCCGGCACCCAAAATACCCCATATTCTTCCATTAGTACCCCTGCTACTACTCCCACATATCCTCACCATCTACGAGGATCAGCTCAACCTAAGTTACTGCCCTAAATTCCATACCTCCTCTCTACAAGTATTAAAAGAAAATGAATATTTCTCTACTCCCCTCTCATTCAACTCCACTGCCCCTAAATACTACCAACCAATTAGATCCCATCATGCCACACCAAAAACCAAACAGTGCCAAAAACTCTTACATAGAGTACTAAAACTCATACTTAACCTATGCTACAACCTCACAAAACATGGTGACATCCACCACAACCCTGGCCCCAGCCTACACTGCTGCAACTAGCTCCCACACTAATAATCCTTTCAATATTACTTTGTCTAACAGGCCCCCCAACTCATTCCTAGCCTGTCATCTAAACATTAGAAGCTTAAATAATAAGGTTCACTACCTGCACACCCTCTTAGCAGTCAATTCCTCAGACATATTATATCTTACTGAAACATGGCTAAAACCTGCAACTAAAGATAATTAAGTAATTCCCCCTAGGTATCAAATACTTAGACTAGACATAGCTAACAAGAAAGGTGGTGGGGTCGCTGTTCTCTACAAATCTACTCTGACAGTCATTGCAGATACCCAACAACCACCCCAAAATAATAATGCTGAAACCCTGATTACCAAACTGCAAATTATCAAAAACAAGTGTATATACATTATCTGTGTCTACATTCCACCAGGTAAAAATGTTAGAACACTAGAAGACATCCTACAATGGTTATCCAGCAATTACCCCCAAGAAACCATTGTACTCAGTGACTTTAACATTGATTGGAGCTCCTGCTCCTCTAAATCTCCCACTACCTACCTTAACCTTTATGGGTTTTCACAGGTCATTTCCACTCCCACCAGGCTCAATAAATCTAATAACAAAGAAAGTACCCTAGACTGGAAACTTATCAATAGCCATCCCCATTCATACAAGTCCGGGACCCTGCCTGATGACCTGGGACCACTGCCTCACCTATATAATCAAGCTGAAAGCCAATACCCCCAACTACCCACTCACAAAAAAATAAGAACCAACAAAAACTTTAACCTTACCAACTTCCAAAATGAGCTCAGGGCATGTAACTCATCTCTCCTAAAATTACTGCCACTGGATGATGCAGTGGAATATTTCAACAACAAATTCCTTACCATCTTCAACTCACATGCCCCTGCCAGCTTCATCAGAACCAAAACAAAAACAGTACCTTGGCTCTCTAAAGACACAAAATCTAAAATTATACTTAGAAATAAAGCATGGGCAACTTGGCGTGCAACAAAAGATCCACAACACCTACTTAGATATAGACAATTACGGAACACTACCAAAAAATCTATTATCCTAGACAAGAAAAACTTCCATTGTCACCTGCAACAGAAAAACCATAACAAACCCCAAAAGTTCTGGTCTGGTATATACAAACTCCTTCACCCAGGACGTACTTCTACTACCTCCCCATCAGCCTCTACCCATGATTCACCAGTAGACACTGCAAATACCTTCAATAACTTCTTCACAGAAACTATCTAGACCTTGGCCAACCAACTCACTCCCACCTAACGACTCACATAATAGCCCCTTCACCTTTAGCTTTCAACCTGTTCCCATCACTTTGGTCCGAAGTCTTATTAAGAAACTAAAGCTGAGCTGACCACTCTTGCTGCTGACCTTCTCCCTGCTGAGTATTTGCAAAAGGATGCAGACGTCATAGACTACCCAATCTCAATCTTGCTAAATAGAACCCTATCCGAAACCTCCATCCCCTCTATCTGGAAAGTATCCCATGTTATACCTCTACATAAAGGCGGTAGCTCCACAGAACTATCAAACTTCAGACCCACAGCCATTCTTTCTCCACTTGCTAAAATAATGGAAAAATGTGTCCATAAATAACTCATGCACCACCTAATTCAAAATAAACTGATGGCAGACTCTCAGCATGGCTTCACGCCATACCACAGCACCACCTCAGCTCTTCTCTCTTTCACTAATGTCATTAGCCATAACCGAAATAACAACCTACTTTCCTCTGCTCTCTTTTAGATCTATCCAAGGTTTTTGATATGGTTGACCATCAGTTACTCAACCTTACCCTGAAAGCCTTCTCCTTTGACTACCACTCAGTCCTATCTATCTGGATGTCAACATGCAGTCCTATGGCAAGATAAACTATCATCTTGTCTACCCATCACCTTAGGAGTCCCACAGGGCTCAATACTAGGAACCCTACTCTTCTCCATGTTTATTAATGACCTCCACACCATCATCCCTAAAGCATCATGCATTCAATATGTAGACGACTCCACGTTGATCTGCTCAGCCACCTCACAAACAGGTCTGCAGTCACTAACCCAAAGTACTTTCAATACTGTTGAAAACTGGCTCACTAGTCACCGTCTGTTATTAAACCCTAAAAAAACAAAGCTGCCCCTGTTCACTCCCACTCGTAGGTCCAACCCTCCACCCATTACCATTATATCTAATAATGAGACCATTATCTCCCCTGAAGCCCAAACCAAACTCCTGGGAGTCATAATAGACAATAACCTTACATTTGATGCACATGTCAATCAAACCATCAAAACCATAAACAAAAAACTTGGATCCCTTTACAAGCTCAAACCTTTCCTCAGTCCTCTTGCTAGAACTGCTATTGAAGACAAACTTGTAAAAATGTAAACACTGCAAGAAATTCCAAAAACGCCAAAGCAGTGCAAGTCAAATCGCCCAAAACATGACCTCTTTCCACACAGATGCAGGAAGCAATTTTATTAAGCTTTAACAATGCTTTTCGTTGTTTACAAAAAACAACTTCTTCAGATAAAAACATTTTTAAACACTGGGGTTTAAATTCCCGTCCTTCCCATCACATGTTTAAAAACAGTAATATGAGTGGCTGTCCATTTCTTGCTTAGAAAGCAAACTCCACCTCCCTTCAAATAAAAGAAACAGTTCTACTATATTGTAAACATCAAAAAACATTAGTTGCATACATAAGCCTACCTAATGAATAAACATTTCTAAAAAATGTTTACAAAAAAATAAATTTCTTTTGATTTTCATTAATATTTTTTATACTGCTTGGATACATACAAACACATGCTTTAAAACATATTTTGTACAGATGTATATAAATATACGTTTCACAATATAATACCTTTAAAGAAAATATCTCTGCCTAACATATAAAGCTATGTTAAACCCAGAGCTATTGGACATGCTACACCTAAAGAAATCCCAATCCATCTGAGCTACAAGCTCTAGGTACCTAAACCTTGTCACCACAATAAACAGAACATGCTGGAGGGATAGATTCCTGTCCCAGAGACTTCCTATATTCTGGAACAAGCTACCCATCTATGTCAAGCAAAGTTCACCATTAGCACTCTTCAAGAAAAATCTTGATGAGTGGATGGGAAATAGAAAATACACCCCGGGGATCACTTCTGTGTCTCTGCTCGACAGTGGCACAGGAAAATAACTTTCTTGGGGGCATAAGCCAGGGAACCTTGTTGGGTAGGCTTACTTAGGCCCTTGGGCCGATAGCCTAGTACCTACCTACCTATGAACCTATGTCTATATACCAACATACCTGAAGAAAAGAGAAATTCGGAGCACCACCACATTTAGTCAAAGAAGAAACAATACAACATTGAGTCGGTGTTAAATTTAATGGGAACACTGACTATATTGTAGGGAGACTCAGTCTGCCAATAATGCAGAATCATGATAATATGGTAGTCACCGATATGTTATTCTGGAGAATCACAGGAAACTAAATATTACTAATCCCTGATGATGATGATGATAATGATAATGGTGATGATGAAGATGAAGATGATGATGGTGATGATGATGATGATGATAATGGTGATGATGATGATGAAGATGAAGATGAAGATGATGAAGATGAAGATAATGATGATGATGGTGATGATGATGATGATTATGATGGATGATGATGACGATGACACATTAGCACTGACCAAAAGATCAAGGTATGGTGAAAAACATGCACGTTTTAATTTCCAGCTAAAGTTGCCCTTTAAGTACTTCTGTGATACACAACCAAGCAAGTAGTATATGGGTATGGTAAATGGCTGAAGATAAGTAGTATATGGGTATGTTAAATGGCTGAAGATAAGTAGTATATGGGTATGGTAAATTGCTGAAGATAAGTAGTATAAGGGTATGGTAAATGGCTGAAGATATGTATTATATGGGTATGGTAAACAGCTAAAGATAAGTAATATATGGGTATGGTAAATGGCTGAAGATAAGTAGTATATGGGTATGGTAAATGGCTGAAGATAAGTAGTATATGGGTATGGTAAATCGCTGAAGATAAATAGTATATGGTATGGTAAATGGCTGGAGATAAGTAGTATACGGGTATGGTAAATGGCTGGGGATAAATAGTATATGGGTATGGTAAATGGCTGGAGATAAGTAGTATATGGGTATGGTAAACAGCTGAAGTTAAGTATTATATGGGTATTGTAAATGGCTGAAGATAAGAGCATATGGGTATGGTAAATGGCTGAAGATAAGTAGTATATGGGTATGGTAAATCGCTGAAGATAAATAGTATATGGGTATGGTAAATGGCTGGAGATAAGTAGTATATGAGTATGGTAAAATGCTGGAGATAAGTAGTATATGGGTATGGTAAATGCTGAAGATAAGTAGTATATGGGTATGGCAAACAGTTGAAGATAAGTAGTATATGGGTATGGTAAACAGCTGAAGATAAATAGTATATGGGTATCGTAAATTGCTAAAGATAAGTAGTATAGGGGTATGGTAAACGGCTGAAGATAAGTAGTATATGGGTATGCTAAATGTCTGAAGATAAGTAGTATATGGGTATGGTAAATGTCTGGAGATAAGTAGTATATGGGTATAGTAAATGCTGAAGATAAGTATTATATGGGTATGGTAAATGGCTGAAGATAAGTAGTATATGGGTATGGGAAATGGCATACGATAAGTAGTATATGGGTATGGTAAATGGCTTACGATAAGTAGTACATGGGTATGGTAAATGCCTGGAGATAAGTAGTATATGGGTATGGTAAATGCCTGGAGATAAGTAGTATATGGGTATGGTAATTGGCTGAAGATAAGTAGTATATGAGTATGATAAATTGCTGAAGACAAGTAGTATATGGGTATGGTAAATGGCTGAAGATAAGAGCTGTATGGGATTGGTTAATGGCTGAAGATAAGTAGTATATGGGTATGGTAAATGGCTGGAGATAAGTAGTATATGGGTATGGAAA
This sequence comes from Protopterus annectens, assembly GCF_019279795.1. Taxonomy (NCBI): domain Eukaryota; kingdom Metazoa; phylum Chordata; order Ceratodontiformes; family Protopteridae; genus Protopterus; species Protopterus annectens. The sequence continues at coordinate 114,926,495 of NC_056735.1, read as the reverse complement.
ATGGCTGAAGATAAGTAGTATATGGGTATGGTAAATGGCTGAATATAAGTAGTATACTGGTATGGTAAATGGCTGGAGATAAGTAGTATATGGGTATGGTAAATGGCTGAAGAAAAGTAGTATATGGGTATGGTAAATGGCTGAAGATAAGTAGTATATGGGTATGGTAAACAGCTGAAGATAAGTATTATATGGGTATGGTAAATGGCTGAAGATAAGTAGTATATGGGTATGGTAAATGGCTGGAGATAAGTAGTATATGGGTATGGTAAATCCCTGAAGATAAATAGTATATGGGTATGGTAAAATGCTGGAGATAAGTAGTATATGGGTATGGTAAATGCTGAAGATAAGTAGTATATGGGTATGGTAAACAGTTGAAGATAAGTAGTATATGGGTATGGTAAACAGCTGAAGATAAATAGTATATGGGTATGGTAAATTGCTAGAGATAAGTAGTATAGGGGTATGGTAAATGGCTGAAGATAAGTAGTATATGGGTATGCTAAATGTCTGAAGATAAGTAGTATATGGGTATGGTAAATGTCTGGAGATAAGTAGTATATGGGTATAGTAAATGCTGAAGATAAGTATTATATGGGCATGGTAAACGGCTGAAGATAAGTAGTATATGGGTATTGTAAATGGCTGAAGATAAGTAGTATATGGGTATGGTAAATGGCTGAAGATAAGTACTGTATGGGTATGGTAAATGGCTGAAGATAAGTAGTATATGGGTATGGTAAATGGCTGAAGATAAGTAGTATATGGGTATGGTAAATGGCTGAAGATAAGTAGTATATGGGTATGTTAAATGGCTGAAGATAAGTAGTATATGGGTATGGTAAATGGCTGAAGATAAGTAGTATAAGGGTATGGTAAATGGCTGAAGATATGTATTATATGGGTATGGTAAACAGCTAAAGATAAGTAATATATGGGTATGGTAAATGGCTGAAGATAAGTAGTATATGGGTATGGTAAATGGCTGAAGATAAGTAGTATATGGGTATGGTAAACAGCTGAAGATAAGTATTATATGGGTATGGTAAATGGCTGAAGATAAGTAGTATATGGGTATTGTAAATTGCTAGAGATAAGTAGTATATGGGTATGGTAAACGGCTGAAGATAAGTAGTATATTGGTATGGTAAACAGCTGAAGATAAGTAGTATGTAGATATGGTAAACGGATGAAGATAAGTAGTATATGGGTATAGTTTAATGGCTGAAGATAAGTAGTATATGGGTATGGTAAATGGCTGAAAATATCTATGGTGTCTATTATCTATAAATATTAGATGTATATGGTATCTATCTGTAAATATTAGATTTCTATGGTATTTATAAACTATAAATATTTGATATCTATATTTATCTGTAAATATTAGATATCTATGGCATCTATCATCTATGAATATTAGATGTATATGGTATCTGTTATCTGTAAATATTGGATTTCTATGGTATTTATAAACTATAAATATTTGATATCTGTGATATTTATTATTTGTAAATATTAGATATCTATGGTATCTATTATCTATAAATATTAGATGTATATGGTATCTATCTGTAAATATTAGATTTCTATGGTATTTATAAACTAAATATTTGATATATCTATGGCATCTTATATCTATGAATACTAGATGTATATGGTATCTGTTATCTGTAAATATTAGATTTATATGGTATTTATTAACTATAAATATTTGATATCTATGATATTTATTATCTGTAAATATTAGATATCTATGGCATCTATTATCTATAAATATTAGATGTATATGGTAATGTTATCTGTAAATATTAGATTTCTATGGTATTTATAAACTATAAATATTTGATATCTTTGATATTTATTATCTGTAAATATTAGATATATATGTCATCTATTATCTATAAATATTAGATGTATATGGTATCTGTAAATATTAGATTTATATGGTATTTATAAACTAACAATATTTGATATATATGATATTTATTATCTGCAAATATTAGATATCTATGGTATCTATTATCTATAAATATTAGATGTATATGGTATCTGTTATCTGTTAATATTAGATTTCTGTGGTATTTATAAACTATAAATATTTGATATCTATGATATTTATTATTTGTTAATATTAGATATCTATGGTATCTATTATCTATAATTGTACAACGACCCCATTAATATTCCAAAACATGCACGCTAGTTGGCCAGCATGCCCGTTGTAAATCCCACAATATACCAATGGAAAAAGGTCCGGTCACCCAAACTTTTTTCCATTGGTATAAGCTGTCCAAAGCTTTTATTTTTTTTTAATAAAAAAAAAAAAAATACAGAGCTACGAAGGCTTTCTTTTCTCCGTTGCTTCCATTTCAAACCATTGATGTACTGGGTATGTGTGGGAATGCCAGTCCCATACGCATGCGCAGTACATCAACACAAGGAAGCAGTATACCACTACTGGTGGAAGAACAGTAATGCGCCGTTATTTAAACACATTACTTAAGAAAAGTAAGTAATTTTTTTCTTAAATAATGTCATTGTACAATAGCAATAACCGACTTTGTGGTTGTAGTATATTGAAGATTTTCTCACGGTTGGCTTTATTGAATCACTCAGGCTTTGCCCTTGTGATTAAACCACACCGACCGTGGGTAAATCTTCAATATACCACACCATGTCATCGATTATTGCTGTCCTTGTGATTAAACCACACCGACCGTGGGTAAATCTTCAATATACCACACCATGTCATCGATTATTGCTTAAATATTAGATATCTATGTTATTAACTACCTACGGTATGATATCAAGTTACTCTTATTTAGGGTAATATGTAATTATCGACCAAGAGATGGGTAAGACCAATCAATAACCAAATGGGATGGGTTACTTCGAGCACAAAAAGGGAAAGTGGCCAGGCTTAAAATGGCCTGTGAGGGCACTTAGCTTAATACTTTCCTGGGTTTGATGAAGCTGTTTTGATGAAAGTACTATTTAAATCTGTAATAAAAACTAAATATCATGGTTAAAACAATGTTTTTCTTTTTTCTGTTTTTGCAAATGTCATTATTCACATTGCGAGTGATGTGACACCCTTAGCTTTAAACTGTGTGGGAAACTACCATTTTGTAAGGAAGACATAACAGCGGCTAGTTAAGTATTCTCAGAGCAGGCAGGATATTTTTTTCCTTAAAAAAGACATTTGCAAATTGTCTATTTCACCAATTTAGTACTTGGCAGCTTTGTAAGTTTATATGATGTTGGGGGCTACTTTAATTTATTCATCGAAGTGGGAATTGTCACATTTTTATCAATTCCTGTTTCAGTAAAAATGAGCTGTATGTTGCTGGGGTTGAAGCTTCTCACGCCTCTCAAATGGACAGATTTTCACAGAATGTCAAGAATTCTGCTTCATATTTCTGGCCTGTTCCTCATGAAATTTTGTTCAAATCACTGAAGAAGGAAGTCACTAAATAATGACAGACATCTATGTTCCAGGCTTCATATTTATTTATTTATTTATTTGTTTATTCCAGTTTGGTAACCGGGGAGGTCCACTGGGCCAAAGAGCCCATTTTCAGTGGAGGCCCGGGGAGAAAAGCTCCACAATACAATGTTACAAGACATAATAATTAGACGTACAAATAAAATTCAAAGCTAAAAATGAGTTACATACTAAAGAACATTGTGTCAACCTACATCTTTAGATCACATTTTTAGAAGTACAAATAGAATTCAAAGAGAGAAAAAATGATTTATATACAAAAGGTTGAATTACTTAAATCGTAGGAGGTAGGCATTCAAGTTGGTAGACTACCTCCTGCAAATTCCTTCAAATCAGTAATTCAGTAACATTTGAAGTTAAGGAAAGAGTCTAGGAGGATGATAGGAAAAATTGTATAGGGTTAGCAGTAGTTGTTAGTTACCTTGGCAGAGTGTGACCAAGACAGAACTAAGAAGGCAATGAAGGTTAGCCAGGAGAGAAGGAAGAGGGGAGTTTGGGGGGTATAGAGTGAAGTGTGCAGTTACATTTTCGATGAGTATGCTTCCGAAAATGTATGTTAATACAGTACCTATTATTGTAGCAACTTTGTAAGTTTATAAATACAATATTTAAAATGTGTCCTTTTTTTGTACAAGGTGGAACAATCTTAAACTTCCATTTCTGGCTAAAGCCTCAATAATTAAATGACCATACTGCGTAAGCTAACGTATACATTTATGACATCACAAATACCTATACATAATAAATTCTTTAAACAAATTCATACCTCCCTAGCAAAATTATTATGGGATCCTAAAAAGACCAGAATCTCGTACCAGAAACTAACACTCCCTAAGAACAAAGGGGGTCTGAACCTACCAGATTTTAAAACTTATTACTCTATTATCCACACTATCAGAATACTGAGAATAGCAGAGTATAACCCGTCAGCAAAAACTTGGTCATTGCCATGGGTGATAGTATACTACAGATACATCAAATCACTAGGCATCACTCCCAAAGTACCTCTCTTTTTGAACAAAAAAGATCTACAAGCGCACAGAATTATAGACCCTCTAAAACATTTTATAAACATAACACAAAAACTATTTCATTCCTTAAACCTGGGGCAAGCTCTGATAATATTACAACCCCTCCATAAAAATCCTAATTTAAAAATAAATAACAAGATGCTATATTTAGATTCCTTTCCCCATTTAAAAGAAAAAAGAATATAAGATATCTACCCACTACTTAATTGTACTATCCAAGAAATGAGAAATAATCTGAATCTACCTAAGTGTTACATCATAATGTTTAAACAAATCAAAGAGATGTGTTGCATTTACCTCCAAAACCTTACCATACCCCATAGTGACATGAAAAATGCACTCTGCTCTAGGAGACTATCCTCATGACAAAGAAAACTATAACAAACTCATACAAAATGATGGGGAAATCACATTCCAGAAAGACCTCCTTTTCTCTAACTATGGGAGGAAAATACTGCCATCTTTGGATGACCACCAGATACAAAATACAATTAACCTAACACTGAAAAGCATATCCCTTAAAAAACTATTGTACACACAGATTATGATAAATAACAACACATATTTCACACCTGCATTACTACACAAATTCAATGTGACAAAATCACCATACTGTCCACACTGCAAGGATCAGTCAGTAGATTTAATGCATATATTTTGGAGTTGCAAATGCGTCTATGAACTCTGGAATTCACTGAAAATGCAATTACAAAAAGTGGGATATCAATCATCAGCACTTACATGGGAATTTACCATATTACATATTCGCCCATCTAACTTTTCAGTAAAACAAGCAAACTCACTTATAACCATATTCTCATTAATGAAACTATATATAGCCCTCAAATGGATAGACTCTATGAACATCTCTTGGGAGAGTTTTAAGAAAGTGGCTATTAAACACCTATTAGCTCACAAAATAGTAATGGATAAAAGAAACAAAAACAGCAAAACTCGGACAACTTGGGAACAAACCTTTAATATCATACTAGCATAAAACATCATGCACACTATAGAGTAACGTGTTATAAAGGAACCTAGCAATATACCCACAAACTCACAACAAAATATGGTATTGCAAACATTAATATATTTGTTGTATTTATATTGTTTAAACTTATTTGAGAAAGCATCTATGTATATAGTGTAAATAGGCTTGTTATATGACCTTTATGTTTCTGTATTAACTGCAATGTATAACTTTCTCTTATGGTCATGTTGTAAATATGAAAAAGTTTGTGTCTTTTATAAATGCAAAATAAAAAAAAAATTGTTGAAAAAAAATGTGTCCCTATTTTGGCACTTTGTATTAATTAATGTTTAGCTCTGTCCAGATTTCTTGTGGTAAGAAATGGAGAGGTATGGTGTTTCAGAGGTAGGTTAGTGCATAATAAGGTCTGCACGCTGATGAGTTGATTATTTAGTGTAGAAGTCTTTGTATCTATGCTTGAGTGTGAGACCATTGCTACTCTGGGTGGACAGACTTCTGTTTGTGTCTCTTAGTGAGAGAATAACTGAACTAAATGTATGACTTGGTGTGGGAAATTATTTTCTTAACAGCATGCATGTCTGAATGTTATAATAGTGTAGCACAGTGTATGTTTGTGTGTGTGTGTGTGTGTGTGTGTGTGTGTGTGTGTGTGTGTGTGTGTGTGTGTGTGTGTGCGCGTGCGTGCGTGTGTGTGTGTGTGTGTGTGTGTGTGTGTGTGTGTGTGTGTGTATGTGACTTTGTGTATGTGTGTATATGTGTGAGTATGGGTGCATATGAGTACACGTGTGTGTGTGTGTGTGTGTGTGTGTGTGTGTGTGTGTGTGTGTGTGTGTGTGTGTGTGTGTGTGTGTGTGTGCACGTGCTGAAGATGAATGTGTGAGTATGGATACATATGGATATATATGATTATGTTTGTGTGTGCCAAAGATGAGTGTGAGAGTATGTGTGTGTGTGTGTGTGTGTGTGTGTGTGTGTGTGTGTGTGTGTGTGTGTGTGTGTGTGTGTGTATTTCACTACAAGATTAGCAGACAGCAAGGGTTAAATAAATTTCTCATTTCCCTGCTGTTGTGGAATCTGACAGTTAGTATAGTGTAATAGCCGCACGGCTTATGCAAGGGTGCAGATGGGCTTGCCCCATGCAGAAGTACCAATTTTTTACATTTTTAATCTGATATCAACATAACATTTCATTACTCCTTTGTTTGTAATAAAGTTAAGATTCAAGAAAATTATTTTTCTGTGATCTGATGTAAAGTCATTGGTGGACTATGAAATGAGGCAATAACTATCCTATGCAGCTGTCTATGTCATGATACAACAACTAGTTGTTTATAAAAAAAAATCATGATGTTACAAAACAGAGCTTTGCCTTACCCTAGGGAGTAATGGAGAGTCAGGTAATCTTCTCCTAGGAAGGTAGGTTTTATACACCAGTGGATTGTCACAGTGTTAAAATCATGAGTGTAAATCTGCAGAACAGGAAGGAAAGTTCTCTGACAATGCAAAATTATGAGTCAAAAAATTTTTTGGAGCTTACATATTTACTTACTGTAATTATGACAGATTTTAGTAAACATATGTAGCTGTGGTTCTTTGCCTCATGCCTGTGTACTTAAATCTTATGTCTGGTATAATGGTGTTAAATAATCCCCTAAGCTGTTAGATTCAGCTTAGTGTAATGTATGAAATGGAGCAGTCCAGAGTTCTGGTATGTTATCTCAGGATATATTGTATAGAATACAATCAGATCTGGGGCACCCTAAGGCACAATCAGTTCAAGGCAATAGAAATCAGTAAAAAAGTGCCTGGGTTTACGTAGCTGTCACTCTTAGCACATGCATTTCATCATAAAACTTCTGATTTGCTTTGTTTTGACTAGTTTATTCTAGTGCTTGCAAGCTGGTGAAAAATAATTTTCAAAACACCATTGGGGTAAATATGCTTCCCTTTTTAAATGCCATGATGTTATAGGAATATTTGCTGTACACATTTTATTGCCTTTCGCATCTACTATGTGGTTGAAGTTTTTCAGAAGTATATGAAATGCTGTAATACATATATGTGGGAGGGAGAAAGAAAAGACGGTAGAGGAAGTCACGTTGACAGGTGGAGGTGTATAATGTTACGCTAAGCAAATAACTCATCCTTTGTCTGTTCGACAGGATTAGGCTGTTAGGATGTGGTGTCCTAGTTTTGGAAGTGTCCTTCTATAAAGGTGTTTCAACATTAGCATGATACATTATGCAAGATCCAAAATAAATGGTATGACAGTTACATATTGCATACATTTTGGGGTAGATCTGTGAACCAGTTTTCTGTCTGTATGAGAGTGGGTCATGAAGGTTTCTTACTTTTTCTTTTTTCCTGAATTAGTCATTCGTACCCTCCTTTAAATATAAGAATATGAACTATAGATTTATTTATTTATTTATTTAACTGGATGCTGTCCTTATAAAGTATAAAACTCCTTCCAAGCAGTACTTGCAATCTGTATTTTGAAGTATCCCTACATTTTCCATCAGGATGATGTTATCAACGTTTCCCTGATAAGAATATCTATTAATGTTGCTCAGATATAATTTAAATCTCAATGATTGTTTACCAAAACATTTACCTCTGACAGGAATATTCGACAGGGAAAGCAACAATAAAATCTGGTAATACATATTTCAAAAGACATGGCAAAGCCTCTGTACCAACTAGAAGCAAATGAAGTAAACATGGCTTTTAGAAATGTAATAACATCAGACTTCTCTGTTTGGTCGGAATCTAACATCAAATTTAATACTTTATTTTTCAACGTTGTTGTTGTTTGTCTTTCGGCTTTTTCCCGGTAAGGGGTCGCCACAGTGGAACTCTGGTCCGCTAATGATTGGCAGTAGATTTTTACGAAACGCCGAGGTGTCAGCTCGATGCCCCACCTTCAACAAAGGCATGCTCATTTATGCATGCATGTCTTTTGAATGCTACCCAACCGTGGGGAGGACATGCAGACTCCGTACAGAAGGCACTCCCAAGCCAAGCCGAGAATTGAACGGGAGAACCTCTTGCTGTGAGGTAACAGCGCTACCGCTGTACCACCACGGAAATCAATATTTATACTTTAATTTTCAATATCATAATTAAATTCAAGGAAAACTATGTGCGTTTTGTTTTTCAGCATTATAATAAAACTGACAAAATGTTCAATTTACTAGGTTCAGCTGGACATAGCTTCACTGTAAGACTGCAAATAAGGAAAGAAGTTAAAAAAAAACACTCCAGTCAAAGACCTGCAAAACCACCTTAGTGAATGGGTTTAGCACGTTTCTACACTTAGTACATTGGCTTAATCAAAAATATAGTTCAAGAAACAACAGTTACTTAGAGAATGTGGTTATGAGATAGTTTATTTGATTAGGAAAATGCTGTGGTCCAAGCACAGATGTTGTGAGAGCATCTGTTTGTTGGAAAATGTATGAAAGGTGTGAGATGTAGCTGTGTTATTGGTCCATGCATGTAACTTTATATCCTAACTAGTTTTTACTGAAAAGTGGCGTCTTGGAGTTGGTTATGTAATATTTGAGGGGTCATATAGGGGGAGCCTTGAGCTCTTGTCTCCCATGTGAGAAGTGAGTGTAGTATGTACTTGTTTTTTGACTGTGCGGGTTATAATATTGTGGTTGAGTTTTATGTGGTGCGTGGGCTAGTTTGTACATATGTGAATTTTTTTCTGTATTTCTATGGGTGCAATGTATTCTTACCTTGATTAATGAATTAGTTTCCGACCCTACAATGTAGATGTATTTTCTTTTAACTTCCTAGTCCTTAACTAGTGCTTTAGCAAGACTTAATCCGAATCCCACTCATCTTACTAGATATTATGTTGTTTGAATTATAATAGGTGTACCTGTCTGAGAATGTCTAGCTTTACATTTTTTAAACTGATTTGACTCAGAGCACTTTATTTTATCAAGGACACAGAATGCTGCAAAATAAGTAATGTATTTGAATCAAACAGAAGGTAGTCTTCCTTTATAGACCCATCTGCCTGTTTTACTGAATTCCTAAAAAAAGACCCTAAGATTTGTAATGCATTGTGGCCTGCATTGCTTTGCTACATGCAGAGTATCACAGAAACTACTTGACAATACAATCCACAGGAACAAATACATCACAGAAAGTAGTCGAGTTATATCAATCTGATCTTCATCTTAAAGTTAAGGTGTTTTGTTTGTTTTGTTTTAGGCGTGTTTCAAAGAATTACAAAATACTGTCCTATAAATAAACACAGATACCATTCCTCATTGCTGTTTCTTAATGGTAGCCTTCAGCCAACAGGCTCTGAAATACCCTTCCTAAAGCCTTTTTAGGAAGATCCTCCCTCTTCTTGAAGGATACAAAATTAGCACGGTCTCTTCTGTTATTGTTTACTAATTTATGCTCGTTTTCCTCAGTGACTCTGCTGCACAGACTTAAATCTTGTGATGTATTTTTCTCATAGTTAATGTATTTTTTACTTGGAATCCATTTTGGAAATCTGCATAACTTGAATTTGTAGTCTGTTTTGCTATAATCCTTAAGTATATGTACAGCAAAAGGAACATCTTGTTTATATGATGTTCCATCACAGTCATCTACCATCCATTCATCCATTCAGGACATAATCCATCACACTTTCATGGTCAGACAGAGCCCCGTCTCTATAACAGGGACGTGTTTACAGAGACAAACGTGCATATGCAGAAACCATTAGACTATTCAGTGTAGCCTTTTCAGTTTTAGCAGCAATGCATGCTTTAAGCTTTGTCACACATAAAGAAGAGTAAACGTGTCCCACTGTAAATGCCCTGTATCTTATGCAAATATAATCAATCATAAGTTGAGAAGCAGCATTTTAGAGCTCATTTGGGTGATCTTTAGATGATTTGTCAGTATCAATTTACATGCAAAAAATTTCTCAGAGAGCTGAGCAGAGAGATGCCTTTAAGTTGCCCTCTTAACATATCTGTAATACAAAATAGGATCACAACTAAACTATACCTATACCATTGTACTTAGCTGTGACAATAAAGAAAGAACTAAGTCATACGATGTAGCATTCAGTTTACTGGTCAGACTATTCCCTATCTTCTAACCGTGATCAGCAGAGTGAGTGAGTGAATGAAGGGATGGACATTATGCATCCAGCTAGAGAAATGAGATTCCTTCAGAGGGAAGCTGCTTTCACTCTGCTTGACAGAGATAGACCTAGAGACTGAGAGCAGGACACTGGAGTAAGGTGAGTTAAATGGCACTGGAAAACAATTGAGGGATTTTAAACATATTTAGAAAATGTTAAGCCTTTTCAAGACTTTATCCATTATCCATAAAGCCTTTACAAGCAACTTTCTTGAAGAGGTTCTCAGAAAAGGACTTCTTTAACTTGATAAGAGTAACCCAATGCCTTGTTTCAGCTGGTAATTTCTTCTAGAAAGTGAGACCTGTTTGTAAAAAGGCACTTTCACCAATGACTGTTTTAACTCATTCCCTCCAGCAGAGCTCTTTTGAGTGTGTACCTTTAACTCCCAGTGGGTGTGGCTTCAGTCTTTAAAAAATGACGTTATCACCTTACAGTTCTAACAAATACTTATTAACAGAGGTCATATATCAATACAATTGTGTTTGCATTCACATATGCTTCAAGATAAAATATTCTGCCACCTTGTATGTAGCATGGTTTTGGATTTATTAATGTAAATATGAACAAGCGATATCTGACGCCTAGAGGAGCAGTAGGAGGTAACTGCAGATACACCTGGAGATGCACTCACTGTAATGAGTTAAATGGGGACAGATGAGTGACAATAAGTTCTCCTGGGAATTCCTTAGGGAGTAGTACTGCTCCCTATGTGGAAGTTCTTTTTTTTTCCAGATTGGGGTATTAGCCATCATTTAGAATTGTATATAGTAAGATTCTTAGAAGATAAATAGATCCTTTAGTAATTAGCGGACAATTTAGATCATTTAGAAAGTTGCAGCCGTGTACACGGGTATGAGGAAGTAGGGCAAGTGCAGCAATTGTATTCTCCTCGACTTGTAGTCGTTGAATATCATTAGCGCAGTGCAAAGAGAATGACAGCAGTTTAGTGTAGAGATAAGGACATTCTTGGCCATCGCTTTATGGGCAGTAGGAGATAGTAGGTGTGGTGAACTATAGCAGAGTTTTAGTTGTAAGAGGACTTTATTGATGGTATTATTAATGTGGGTGTAAAGCTCAACGTTGAGCCAAGAGTTAGGCCTAAATATTTGTACTCAGTTGCAAAAGGAATAATACGGTTGTCATTCTCCGAAATAATTAGAACATGAAGATATGAGGCTCTGTGAGGGCAGGAACAAAGACATAACAGTTTTTTTGTTGTTGTTTGTTTTTTTTCCTGGATGATGATTGGGAGTTTCATTTGTTCAGATCATTGGCAGAGATCTGAAAAGGACTGATGGAGTCGACATCATCAAACTGTGTGACATCTGTTTGTCAGGAGAAATAAAATATCATCTGCATGGCTTGTAAAGTTAAGTTGCGGTCCGGCATCAATAATATCATTACTGAATACATAAAACAGTAATGGGTCTAGACCAGAGCCTTGGCAGACTCATATTTTAGTGTTCCATTAGTGGACAGCTAGTTGCAAGAGTAAATTTGAAAGAGCCTTCTGTGAATGTAGCTATAATACTAGACATTTGCTCCCAAGTTGAATTTTTGTAACTTGTTAAGCAGAATATTTTTGATGAACAGTTTCAAAAGCACAGCTCACGTTCACAAAAATACCAGCTGTAAGGAGAGCATCATTTATGTTGCTTTAGATAGCAGCAGAGGTCAAGAATCTAGCAGTGGGTGAGCTAAAACCATTTCTGAATTCATTCTATCAAATAGAAGCCCATAGTTATTAAATTACACAGCTGTTTATAATGACATTTTCAAAAAAAACTAGCAAGAAAGCAAAGGGAGGGAATAGGTCAATAGTCTTTAATTATTTGGGATTGTGATACTTTATGAAGTGCTGTGATGATGTCATGTTTCAGGGCTAGTAGAACAATTTATTTATTTTATATTTGTTTACCGGGTAAGTCCGACTGGACAAAATGTCCTTTTTTCACATAGGGCTGGGGAGAAAAGCTCCATATGCATAAATAACAGTACGATACATATACAATGTATAGATACAAATATTGATTCAATCTCAGACAGAAGCACAGAAAGAAAAACACGTTATGAATTTCACTAGTACAATCCTATAGTCTAGGTCGGAATAAAAAGAATAACAATGTCTTTGTTAAGTGAGACTTTATAAATATAAGTTAGTCTGCTGCCTTCCTAAGGACATTAGGGTCAAGTGAAGGGAAGGCAGATGTGGAGGGTTGCAAGTTATTAATAATCTTTTAGTTTGTTTCTCAGAAACAGCACAGAAGTTGGCTGCATGCACTGCAAGAATATACATTTGAGCCTGAGGATGACTATGAGTAGTTTGTTGGTTAGAGCTGCAATTAAAAATGTGTTGGTAATGGTTTTAACCAATGAGATGATAACGTTTCCATAACAATCTGATGGATTAGTGCAAGAGTTATTAGAGACAATATTGGCAAGACAAGTGGAATTGGAACATTGTCTTGTTAGGTGGTTCACTGCTTTCCAAACTTGCTGGAATTACTTATAACAGACATTTCCTTATTTTTAAATGACTTTGGCCAAGTTCGTAATTATTCGTTTTTGTTTTTAAGGATAGATACTTCTCATGTTGGAAGATATCAGGTAGATTTCCTATCCAGGCAGACCAAGTTTTATTCCTTTGTTTCATGAGAGTTTTAATTTCAATGGTGAGTAAAAGGACATTTCTGGCTTTCTAGCCTTCTACAGTCACAAGGGACTAAAGAGTTCTGGACAGCCAGACACATATTTATGAAGCATCGCAATGCACATTCAGGGTCATCAGTTTGATAAAGGGGAGGCCAGTTGATAGACTTCAGATAAATATCAAGCATAACCTGTTTATGTAGAGGGAAAGGTTTATGAATCACTATTTGGATGTGCAAGATTTGTAGCTTTGAAGGTCCAGTAATACATTACTGGTGAGTGGTCAGTCACGATGTTTGGAAGAATTTTAGTGTTAATGCATTGATGGGCCAAATGGTTAAAAAAGATCAAGAGTAGAATGCGTTTCTGTTTTGAGGTTGGGTCTGGCTGGCTGATTTATAAATTGTTCTAAATTAAGGTGTTGAAGCATGTTGATCAGCTGTCCTTTAGGGTAAAGTCCACTCGAGTAATTGTGTTCCTGCTAGAATGATGTGGGAAGGTTAGTAATAGAGTATCTTGAATAGTAACATTTAAGGAAGATGGGGGACTATAAACAAAGACAAGGTTAAGTAGGGAATGGTTCGCTATATGTAGATTTGCTAACACCCAATTGGGGGTTTAATCATTAACCCAATTAGCTTTTGAAGAGTCAGTGATTTACATGGAGGCATGTATCTTCATTAGAAAAATGAGTACATCATCATTTATCAATATTAATCATCAATATTTATCATCAATAAAGGACGTGTGTCCAGTCAGACTTTCCTGGTTACCAAATGTAAAATAAATAAATAAATGTAAAATAAAATAAAATAAATAAATTTCATAGATGATAGACCACAAATTGCAAAAAGATAGATTGGTTATCTTTAACCCTAAGTTGCAGAAACATTGTGTTAAGCACAATACGTTAGTGGTTTAAAAAAAAAGCCAGTTTCACTGATGGAAAAGTGAGGATTAAGGGTCTCCATGGGGAATGATGAATGAAAAGCTATTTTCATTTATACCTACTGAAATTTCAAAACTCACATTCTTGAGTCCCAAGAGTCTGCAAACAAAAAAAGACTGAAAATGCAAAATAAGATGAAAAGTTAAACATCACTCATTGCAAGGGAGTAAGCTCCTGGACCCCTGAAATGGGGAGCAGGGGCAAGCCCTCCATCATTTAAACTTATTTATAGGATCATAGGATCATAGGACATTACTAGGCTATTGGCCCTGATGCCCTTACAAGCCTAGCCAAACATTTAGCCCATGTTCCGACAAGTTAGCCCCTGATGCCCCTGCCCAGCAGGGACACAGGCAGAATCCCAGGGGTATATTTTCTGTTCCCCAACACAGTTGTTCAGGTTGCACTTAAAAAGGGATAATGAGGTGCTCTGCTTGACATGAAGAGGGAGTCTGTTCTGTAGGAGGGGGAGTGTCTGGGACACAATTCTGTCCTGCCAACAAGTCCTATTGATTTCATAGACCAGACTGAAGTTGCGCATGCAGGTTACTCAAGTGGAGCTTGACTTGCGGATATGCAGCAGTCCCATCAAGGGGGGGGTATGAGATTGCTTTGTATGCCAGACAGAGGTCACCTCTGTATGAGACTGAGTAGAGGGACAGGGCTTTTAGCCTATATTTGTAGGGTAGATGTTTGAGGCTGTGGATTCTCCTGGTGAGGAACCTCTGCGGTCTCTCCAGGTGCTGCATGTGCTTTGTGAGGTACATGCCAAAAGGGGGGGGGGGGGTTGTACTCATTAATCGGTCTTATAAGGGATGAATATAGAGATATTATGACCTCCTTGTCCCTGGATGAGATACCCTTACTAATGAGGTGGGCCATGTAGAAATCTTTCTGTACAATGTAGGCAATATGGTGGTCAAAGGTCAGTTTCTGTTAACCTCAGTGCTCAAGTCCCTCATGACTGATTGTGTACTTAGGATCTTGTTATTAATGTGATACTTTGTAGGGATATCACTCTTCCCAAAGGGAAAGACGATGCATTTTTTTGCAATCAGTTTGAGACCATGTTTCTGGCACCAATCATTTCTTTAGGTGAGACCCTCTTGGAGGTGTCCACATTACTAGGGGAATTGATGACAGCGCTCAGCTTGCAGTCATCTGCAAACATGATCAGCCATTGCCCACTGGTTTTGGCCTGTGTAACACCCGTGCCCTGGCCCAGCACTCAAAGAGCCTGAATCTTCAACACTAACACCATTGAGGGGCATCTCATATAGGAGGAAAGGATAACAAATACACACGGTAAAGTGCAATTTCCCTTAAGAGCACACAGAGATCACAGTCAGTCCAGGGCTGGTCGCTTCCTTGCTCTCCAGGTGCCCAATAAGACTCCCCAATGACACAGCTATAGGGTCCAGATCTCAGCCTAGTGGGCAAGCTAAAACCTCCAGCACCCTCTCTGTCCAACCAGTGCTTTGTGTCCCTGCCCAAGTAGCTGACGCACACACACACACACACACACACACACACACACACACACACACACACACACACACACACACACTTTGAGAGAGGTTATACAACCACACTCCTGGGGAAGGCTGGCACAGGTTCTCCAGCTGTGCCCCTTTTTCCCAGATTATACGGTAGTATCAGCTGTCACACCCACTAATAATAGTAAAACCACCTCCAAACACAATGGCAATGTCCCTGCTTAAACCCAGACTAACTACTACCTGCAGTTTGTGGATACTCTGTCTACTCTTATTCTAACTGAGCCTGAACTATTAAAGGACCTAATTCCCAATATGAAATTTTCAATATTTGTTACCCTAAGTGAAGTCAAATCTGTTGTCTGTATGTTAGCACCTTACATATGAATGCACTTATTCAAATGTGTGCTTGTATCCTACTGAACTATGTATGTTTACATGTACTTGCAATCTTTCTCTCTATTGTCTCTATGTAACTGCACTTTTTCTGGAGCTTTTCTCCCCGGGCTTCTGCTGAAAATGGACATATAACCAGTCAGACTTTCCTGGTAAACAAATGTAAAATAAAATAAATAAATAAATAAATAATGCTTTACTTGGTCAGTAGAGTGCACTGTTATTACATTATTTCCCAGTTACACATGTAACACTATTTTACCATTTAAGACAACAAGACTGTGGTTTACATTAATATTTACAGATGACAGAGTTATCTCCAAAATTCTATCTGGTTAGGCTGGCAGCCTTCACAGCCTGCACCTCAGAAAAGTATATCCCAAAAAACAGAGGCCCCAAGACCTATCCCTGGAGTATACCGTTTGTTAACGGTCTACTTCTTGAGTTGGCATCCCCTATTTTGACTAGTTGGGTTGTATCACTGAGTCAGTTTGCTACCCATCTGGTAACATATAGATTAATGCCTAGCTGACAGAGTTTATATATTATACCTGAGTTGGTAATAGTATTGAAGGCTTTGGCCAGGTCAAGGTAGGCAGTGTGCACTGTCTTCTCCTCATCCATGGCTTTGGTGACTGTTTCAAAGAAGTTGACCAAATTTAACAGGCATGTCCACACCTGGATGAAACCAAACTGTGTGGGATTGAGTGTTTGGAGTTGGCCAATGTCCTTGTTAATGAGGTTCATGATAATCCATTCATGGCCTTGAAGAACAGGCTAATTGGAATGATGGGTCTATAATTTCCTGGATTGGTGGGCACTCCACCTTTGTACAGCGGGGTAACAGTGGCTGTCCTCCACTTGGATGGGACAAAGCCAGCACTCAGGCTTTGGTTGAATAGGGTCCCTAATAGTGCTGCATGTTCCTGCCTGAGTTCATGTAGGATGCAGCCTAAGATGTTATCGGGTTCTGTGAAGGCTATATTTTTTGCCTTGGAGAGGGCAGTGATGACTTCCTCCCTAGAGATAAGGGGAGGGGGCAGGTGCTGGGGATGTCCTGATTTACTGATGGGGCAACAGAGGGGTGAAGTTTTCACTGAACCTGTCTGCCAGCAGGTTGGCTATATCTACAGTGTTGGTGTATGTGGTGTCCTTCACCACCAGTTCTGAGCAGATCTGAGTGCTTCCTTTGAGATTGCGGACATATGTAAAGAAGGCCTTGTGACAAAGGGGGACACTGCTAGCACAACTGTTTGGAATGTTGTAAATAATTATATGTCATTTGTGAATATCAACATGATTTATATAAGATGCTTGTGGTATAACTGTATTAGAAATGTATGTCGTGTATGTAAAACTGGCTAGTACAGATGTATGTTAAAAGGGTTTATATCACAATTGGGAAAGCTTAAAATGCTGAAAAGCATTACATCGAACACAAAGCCGCTAATGCTCACAAAAATAAAGCTGTGGAACATCGAATTCTTACCCAGGGCAAGAATTCGGTGGGCAGTACCGCGGCTTCGCTATTTCCTCCACTGTGGTGCGATCTCAGAGTTGGTATATTTAAGTAAGAGGGTGTGAGGGGGCAAAGCCCCCCACATTAGACATAGGTTTTTGGTGTGCTTGTGTTGTGTGTGTGTTTTTCGGAACAGCAAATTTTTTTCCCAGGAAAAAATTTGCTGTTCTGAGCTTTCAATAATATCACATTTCAAACTTCCAAGTTTGAACATATGGTGTTTGATATTTTGGAAGTTCGATTATGTGATATAGACCCTGTTAAAAGAGTATGTTATAAAGTGCTTGTGCTTAAAATGTAACCACAGTATGCCCTGCTGGGAGACAACAGAAACATACATGCAGTATTGTAACTGTCTAAAATGTATATATTTTAAGAGTGGAAAATGGAATACAGGAGGTTAACTTCAGTCCAGCAACTTTTAGAAAAATAACTGAAATTAAATTAGTTTATGGCTATGCCATAAAATATGGTATCCTTCAGTCTTAATGCAGCAAGGAGACACAGTGTCTAACACTAGGGAGATTTCTGCATTGTCTCTAGGGTGAAATTACTAGTCTTGAAATGTGAAGGAATGTAATTGTTTTATGACTTCTAGCACCTGCCAAAGATTTGAAGTCTATGTATTTTCAGCGGTAGATGCTAAATACTGTCATCTTCCAGCAGTGGAGTTTTAACCTGGGATAGAGTCAGATGACAAGAATTGATGTCATTCTGCAAGCTATCCCAGCAGTAATATTTGAAATATTCATTTCAGAACTCTCTTGGCGAGACAGTGCATCTTGTATTCTGTCTTAGACCTGGCAACAACAAGAACCATTCACCACATCTGCCTTGCTTTGATGAAGTAAGTTTCTAGGGAACAGAACAATTTTCTTGGATATAGTCAGGAATATAGCAAAGCTTATTTTAGATATTTTTTTCTTTATGTATTTGAGACTGTCCTGCAACGTTTTAAATATTTCCTGTGATTTTGAACTCTGATGTCACTGTGAATATATACTGAGTATTTTCTTGTTCTTTTGTTATTTATTATTAAATATATTTAAACTTTTCACTGTGGTTGATCTGTGTAGAGATATTCAAGTTTTGAAAGTGCTTGCATATTTATTTGGTGACACTATGTGGGCCACTTCTAATAGCCTCACTCTTGGTCAGACTACCATTTGTATTAATATTAATATTAATATTAATATAAATATTATACAGTAAGATTTGACACCCTTTGTTAAGGGCCTTAAAGTAGCTAATAAAGAGTGACTGTTAGCAGTAATATTTTTATTTATTTATTATTTATTTTACATTTGATTACCTGGATGGTCCAACTGGATATATTTCCATTTTCATCGGAGGCCTGGGGAGAAAAGCTTCAAGTTAGTAGATTACATTACATTAATAACATTTACAAATTAACATAGTTTACAGTCTTCAGTAAGGTTACAAACATTTATAGAACATGGTAGACAACTGAGAGTTTCACACAGGGTTTACACAGATAATGACTTTATCCCATAACGAGCTATAGATATGCCAAGAAGCAAAGTCATATACATTTTAGAGTAAAATGACAGATTTAATTAGGCAAGATATCTAATACCATGGGGTGGGTGTTAGTCAGGTTTTGAACAGGGGCATTGGACATTAATAACTACCTTATAGTCTGGGCAGAAGGGGGCATAGCTAGTAACCCTGTGTCAGCCTTTCCCAGGTGTGTGTGTGTGCGTGTGTTTGTATGTGTGTGTGTGCGTGTGTGTGTGTGTGTGTGTGTGTGTGTGTGTGTGTGTGTGTGTGTGTGTGTGTGTGTGTGTGTGTGTGTGTAAATCAAACCTCAAACAGTGTGCATGTCAGCTACTTGGGCAGGGACATGAAGCACTGATTGGACAGAGAGGGTGCTGGAGGTCTTGGCCACTCAGCTGAGATCTCAACTCCATAGCTGTGCCAGTGAGGAGTCTTACTGGGGATCTGGAGAAAGAGGGAAAATCCAGCCCCAGAATGACTGCGGTCTCTGTGTGCTCTTTTGTGAAATTGCAGTTGATGCAGAGAGCTTCATCTAGAAATACTGTGTGTTTACTTGTCAACTCCCAGTGTTCATCCCCCACTGGTGCCAGTGGTGAGGATTGAGGCTCCTTGATTACTGGTCCAGTGGTGGGTCATCACAGGCCTTATGACTGTCTTTAGTAGATGTGGCCAGTTTGAACTCGAAGTTTGCTTTGGAGGATTAAATTAGTGCTTTTATTTGCTGATTCAGACTAAGGAGAGATTGCTTCCAGTTAGGCACTTGCTCCTTGTTGGTCCTGGGCAGCAATTTTTTCCTTTTAGTATACAGTTTATTTATTGCAGATGTCCACCAGACAGGTTTATTCTTCCTTGAGGAGAAAGATTTTGTCCTGCCTGGAATTCCTGATTCCATGCAGCTATATAAATGCTTGTATAGTACTTTGGTCTAGGTCTGGACAT
This sequence comes from Protopterus annectens, assembly GCF_019279795.1. Taxonomy (NCBI): domain Eukaryota; kingdom Metazoa; phylum Chordata; order Ceratodontiformes; family Protopteridae; genus Protopterus; species Protopterus annectens. Next base: position 114,906,338 of record NC_056735.1, on the reverse strand, counting down.
ATGTGCCAGTTCCTTTGGAGGGAGGAGGGGGCTGTGAAGCTGTTTATACATTCTCTCAGGAGGTTATAATCAGCTTTGGAGAATTTATTTTGTTTGCCCCTAGCTAGGGGGGATTGGAGAGATCGTGACTTAGAAAATGACCACTTTGTGATCGGATCTTACTAGGGGGAAATGACACTTTAGAGATACTGCAGTGGTTACTCATGTTGGCTAATCCCAAGTCCAAGATATTATCATCTCTTGTGGGGGTGTTGACCAGCTGGTCCAAGGCATTTGCATTGACAAAATCAATGAAACTCTGGGCATTTTTGTTTTGGCATTGTATTAGTAGTTAAAGTCTCCCAGGATCAGGGTAAAGGGTTGAATCTTGATAGATTCAAAGAGGTCCGGATAGGTGGAGGAGGCATCTTGAGTCAATGTTGGGGGCTGTCACAAGTTATGATTTGAATAGGGGTCTTGTCAACAGTTAACTGCACCAAAACCAAGATAACCTTTCCTCAGAGAAAATTGCATATTCCATAAATGTCAGTCTCAGTATATGTAAGTTTGGGATTTTGGTCATTTGGTCTCCACCTTTTTGGAATTTGGCAAAGAAAGTGCTGAGATTATAAATGGTTACCATTTTATTCCCTGTTTGCTTTAAATCCCATGCTTTGAATTCCAGGAATTGAAGTATTATGCGATATCACCTAGAGTGACTATGTGCTTAGAAGGAGGATCTTGGACTAGAGTATGTTGAATGTATGAGGACAGTAAATGTGATCCCTGGAAATGGGAAGCTACAAGTGTGAGTGGACAAATATATACTAATTCCAAGACTGGGGCATTTCACAGAATTCTCCCTACTCTGAGGTACATTGGTCTCAGAGTTACTGTGTAAAAGTATCTAGGATGGGGATACATATGACCTGTCACATAATGCAGGAGCACACCCACCCCTAACAAAACACATAAAAGTATAATAATGAGTGTTGGAATTTATTATTATTCTGTTTGAATAGCAGTCTAAGTCACAGGTTTACATCATGGGGTCTCACACTTCTAATATGGACCAGCTAATGCAGCGAAGACGCAATGAGCAAGACAGTGAATTTCACTTTTGCTCCTTTGTGAGTACCTTCCATATCTAAAAATGTTTTCTCAAATGCGACAGTTCTGGCAGACATGAAAAAGAGGAAAATGACTCTGAATTTCATTATTTTCACAAACAGTTTATTTCTGACTTTTCTGAAAAAAATCAAGAGTTCTTAGCAGCTGTTGTTTGAATCTGAATTAATACAAGCCTTGCTCATTTTGCTTTGTACAAACATAATGTTTCGTTTTCCCTACAAGTGTTGTTTTACTGAAGCCAAACAAAGAATGCAAGTGTTGTTAGGCTGAACCTCTTGCAAAGAATAATATTTCACCCCAATATTTTATAATGGCCCATTAGGCAATTATCTAGACAGAACTTTGTCTAAATCTTGTGACAAAGAAGTAGCACCTAAACCCTGAGCTATTCCTGAGGGCCCATCAATATTAATCCATTTTGTCTTCAAATTTTGCAGGTCATCATGGGAGATCAGTAATGTCTTTCTGCTGATAGCAATAACACACAAAAAAAATGTACATTTTATTTGCACAGTCTCTTGTTGTTGCCCCATCCCCTCACCTTAAATTTAAGAAATGCCCAATTTTCCCATGTATAGTACATTAATAATGCATCATTGTCAGCAGTTGTTTTTCCTGAAATTTTAATAACAGGCTGTTTTTTCAAATCATTATTTATAACCCAAAACAGGTAATTTACCAGTCTATATAAGTATTTGTTTATATGAATAGATACCTTCTACACTTTGCGAGATGACCGGGAAAAAGGATTGCATAACCTATTAAAGCAGATACCTGGCTGCAATCATACCTGCTGAAGTTTCTTTCTTTCATTTTCTTCAGAAGTAAAATAGACGTTATAGTCAGCCAAGTGTCACTTCAATGCATCAAAAACATTGCCTGAATAGTTTGAATTATTGTTAAAACATTTTTAACAGGCTCTAAATGTCCATTGTTTCTTATAGAGAGGGGCTAGCATTAGGACATGCTTTAAAACTTTAATATTCATATCATTAATGGCATATAGATCTGTCAATTCAGTTATAAACATCAATAGTAAACTCCTTCAGTGATATTTTGGGTTGGAATCATTTCATAGCAAATGGTTGGCCTCTCCCTTATGGTTAATTTTGAACTTCTAGAAAGTAGCTCAATTTAAAATAAATATTTACAAACTGCAGATCAGAAGAAGACTCATCACATAAAACACACACACACACTTTAAGAGGAAAATAAATTAATGTAATTGGAAAATAGCGTGTCTCAGTAAAATCGTTCTTGTTAATGACTAACATTTAACTCTCCCTTCCTTGGAGAAAACATGTTGAGAAAAATATATATTCTTAAACCTGGTGTGTGGAAAAGCAGAATATTAGGAGCAGGCGTTTAACATGTAATGTTAAAAGGAAAAGGTGAAATGTGTTGCAGTTTACACATTTCAAAACTTCACATTAAAATGTGCACTTTAGTGAAAATATCACACAGCAAGAGTAAAGCAAACATTCTACATTTTCAAAAGTTCACAAGAGTTGGAATGTATTAAATCTAATGATACTTTAAGCAATCTTATCATTTTTTACTAAAAAAAGAACCTGGAAAATAATGCATTTGCATTTGTAGAAGGGAAGACGTTTACATTAGGGAAAAAATGAATGTCAGGCAATCCCTTTACTCAGGAGCTGATGTGAAAAGTATTCCTGTCACTGCAAATCAGGCACTGCAGTCACAGGTTAATAAGAACAGGCACCAACATTTCTTACGGTATTTCTTTGAGGATGTTTAAAGTAATATTTATAGGCTTAGAGATGAACTGAGTAAATCTGTGACCAATATACACTGATGTGTTACTGTTTGTCCCACTTATGACTGAAGTAGTCCTGAAATAACTCCAGGGGATGAGTTCTGATCCCTACACTCAAGTTTAAGTCTTAAAACCCACACAGCTTAAATTCAAGCCAAATAAATAGTGTCCAAATTTGTTTTTTTTTTTTTTTTTTTGGGGGGGGGTTTGTATGAAAATGGGTGCAGGATTATTTAAGTTTGTTCTTCCAATACCAAAACTATAGCTTTAAAATATATTAAAAAAATCAAATAAATAAATAAATGTTAGTCCATTTCCCATATGACAAATACAAACAAAACAGGACTACAATATTTTTTTCCAATAGACAACCAGCAAGTTCTGACAAAAACAAAAAAGTGGATAATCAACCAGTTATAACAAATACAACTCAGCTTTAAATCAGATTTCTGCCTTAATTTGAAGCTAGCGAATAGTTATATTATTTAATTCCCTTATACATGCAATAAATAATGTTTTAATAGTCAGACCAACACATTATAAAAATAAACTGGATCTGACAAGTTGCTACATCATTCTGTGCATAAGCACTGTGCTACTGAATAAGTTATTCCCAGATATAAGTACATATATTTAGAAGGAACACACCTTACACAGCATATGCAGTTTAAGTCCTGACGGAGGTTTATCTTGTGACATTTTATCTTGAAGTTCTGTGTTCAGTTCCCCTTCTTTACAACTACTTCCTGTACAGCTAGATTCAAATGCCTTACTAAGGTAAAGTAATAGGGCCGTCCATAAAACAAAAAGATACTTATACTTAGGTTGTCCTACCTGGCTAGAAAACAAAGTAATGCACAGGTAGACCACGTATAGCCAATGTTCTTTGTTACTGCTGAGTTACAGCAATTGAAGTTTAGCTATAATACTTGCACCTCAGAAGTAAAATAAATGCAAATGCCCATTAAATTTCTCAGAATTGCAGTATCTGCACATATTTTCTATTTACAGTGGTTTGTAGCTTAGGACGTGAGGTTTTGAGCTACTAAGCACAAAAGAAAAATGATTTAATGGACGCCAAGTAAAAGCACTTCAGGAAAAGCAAACAAATCAATAAAGAACATGCTGTTCAAGCATGTTTATGAAATTTGCCTTCATGTTTTCCCATGTACTCTTTGTCCCTTTTGCCTATAGTCTATCTATATATTGTCCCAGGGGTGGTTGCAGGCCCCTTTTCTTGCAGGGACACAGGAAGGACAAAATAGTCAAATGCTGAGGCAAACAGAACATAATAAAAAACATCTAAACACCAAGCCAATAAAGTATAGAATACATAATACATAAGAACTCATATATAACCTACTTTTAAAATGAAATACCATTCTCCTATGGGGAAAAACAGTGAATCCCATAATCTTAAAAATCCTGGCAATTTTCTCAACACAGAACAATTACTGAGTTGTCATGCTTAAGAAGTGTGGTTTGAAGAAGTGCTGATACAGTCCAGAGTAACAGGTCATAGGTGTTGCTACCAATACAACAGAGGCGAGGAAATGTCATACACTGACACATTTGTGCCTCAGCAGAAAGAAAAAAGAAACCTCATTAATGCAAATTCAAGAAGAAAAAGTCAATTTATTTTGTTTGGTGTTGCATTGCAAGGATTAAGATGACATGATGGAAATTATAAAATAATTGTAAACAAATACAAAACATTTTGACAACATTCAGTACAAAACACACCCCTGTCAAGTAGAGACATTGTTGAATGGCAAAAGTAGTTTAAATTTCTTTTAAATGTTCTTCTAATTAAAGGTAAGAGCAGTCATGTATCAACTCCTAGATTACAATGATAGTTTTGCAACCTCTGGAAGAATGTGAAAAAGGTTCTGTGGGCACTTAGGCTAAAAATGGAAGCCTTTAAAGAATGTAGCTCAGCTGATTTATTTTGTTGCACATTTGCAACTACTATTAAGAAGTAAGAGCTGTTCTGATAACACAAATTAGAGTAAAAAAAAAGGAAAATTAAACTAGATTCCAGAAGACGTGCAAGATGCCCATGACACATACTACTGCCATACTATTTACATGGACGTTAAAAATGTATCCGTATGCCTGGCATGATTTATTTAAATTAAATAGAGCTTCTAATGGACTCTGGGGGAAAAAAGACCCTCAAGATAACTTTACTATGGCAAGCCCACTGAAATATTACAACAACTTAATGACTGTCATGCTGCAAAACAGTCAGAAGTATGTAAATATAAGATTTGCCTTCATTTGATCATGCGCTGTTTGCATGTTTGTAAGGTCAAAAGTATGGCAGCAAAAAACTGTAAACTTAAAAAAAAATGTGTTTGAATGGCTAATAAGGGAATGTATTTTGCCATTCACGCACATGGTCAAATGTCGAAAATGGTTTTACGTCAAACCATTTTCGACATTTGTCCTAGGGAGTGTTCTATAATTCACTCTTACAAGTCACACAAAAAGCACAATCACACATACCATGTGTGACAAAATGAAGGTAAACCAAATATAATCAAATAACAGAGATACAGAAGCAAGCAGAAACAGGCAACTTCTTTCGGCTGCTCCCGTTAGGGGTTGCCACTGCAGATCATCTGTTTCTATTTCTTCCTGTCCTCTGCATCTTGCTCTGTCACACCAACCACCTGCATGTCCTCTCTCACCACATCCATAAACCTTATATTAGGCCTTCCTCTTTTCCTGTTACCTGACAGCTCCATCCTTAGCATCCCTTTCCCAATATACTCTGCATCCCTCCTCAGCACATGTCCAAACCAACGTAATCTTGCCTCTCTGGCTTTGACTACAAACCTTCCAACCTGGGCTGACCCTCTAATATACCTATTCCTAATCCTATCCATCCTCATCACACTCAGTGCAAATCTTAACATCTTCAGCTCTGCCACGTCAAGCTCGGACTCCTGCCTTTTTGTCAATGCCACTGTCTCCAACCTATATAACATAGCTGGTCCCACTACCCTCTTGTAGACCTTCCCTTTCACTCTTACTGGTACTCGTTTGTCACAAATCACTCCTGACACTCTTCTCCACCCACTCCATCCTGCCTGTACTCTCTTCTTCACATCTCTTCCACACTCAACATTACTCTGAACTTTTGATCCCAAGTATTTAAACTCATCCACCTTCGCCACCTCTACTCCCTGCATCCTCACAATTCCTCTATCCTCTCTCTCAGTCACAAGCATAAACAGACTCATGATGTTAATTTTTCATCCCCTATCCCCAAAGGAAACTGCACTGAGGAAAATAATTTAAATTGCTTTCTAGTATACTTAGAAAGTTGCTAGAATAATACACTTTGCATTAACAAGCACCTTCAGAGGAATGCATAGTCTGAAACTCACATGTCTGTTATTATTTAGAGACTGCAGTCCAGAATACTTTGTGAAAAAGCCACAGATTTTACAAGGAACAGACCAAAACACCTCTCAGCTTCTGGATATAGCCAGAAAATTAAAGGGGTAAAGGCCCAAAATGTAACAATTGTTGAATATTTTGAATATTGTTTTTGTTTACTTATTAACCATGTAAACCCACTGGAGAAAGTTTACATTCTACAGGAGCACTGTCTGAGTGAGTCACACAATAGATAAAAGAGGGGTGAAAGTATTTGAGCTGAAGTGCTGAGATTCATAGTCAAATAGCATATAGTGAAGCACAAACTAAGAAGTATCTGAATGGTTTAGAAATTTAAAAGGCAATTATTTCATGCATTTGCCAACAGATTGGGCTGTTCTGCTGGGCCCAAGTGTCACTTTTCAGGATGAGTCTTATTACACTGTCTGCTGAAATGACTCGGACAGACCTCACACTAGACATCCGAAGGCAGAGGGCATCAAATGCTGCCCTGTAAGACATAGTTAATTAACAGCTCATAGCCTTACTATTTTGCAGTTTGGTACTAGGCAAACTGTTGCATGTCAGTAGAGTGTATTTATTATCTATGTGCCTGTAAAGTCAAGTTAAATTACAATAGCATCTATAGCTAATATTAAAAAAAATAATCTAATAGACTTCATGCTGTGCAGATTAATCACTAACAAGTAATAAACTCACTGGCAACAGTCAACAAAACAAAAAAAAAACAAGGCTTGTTCCCAAAGAACATGGCTCAAATGATGAAGCCCCTGTTTGCTACAACTGATTCCTTCCTTTTAATGATAACTACTGTGGGAATCAGGATACAAACAAATACACACACACACACACACACACACACACACACACACACACACACACACACACACACACACACACACACACACACACACACACACACACACACACACACACACACACACACACACACACACACACACACACACACACACACACACACACACACACACACACACACACACACACACACACACACAAGCACAGCAGCTTTCCACTGTTCCCTTCTAAAAATGTACTGCGCATGTTCTGGCTGTGTTCGAATGCTGATTCTTTAAAGCACAACAGATTGAACACAGAGCGGGAGCAGAGCTGCAGCTGAGTGGGAGGAAAAACAGACGTGGATTAAAAAATCAGAGATAACTTTTTGGTTTTAAATTTTACTATTTCAGGGACCGAGACTCTCAGATCGACACATACCTCTCAACTGCACCAAATGCCTTGGTATTTCCCAGATTTGTGCTCAAAATAATAGGTTACCATGAATTCCCAAATGGCCCCTTTAAATCCCAATTTCATTTTATTTTTATGCTCATGTGAATGTTGTCTTTGGTGAGCTGTTATTAAATATAGTGTGGTCTGTATGGATTGAATATTTGGTGTAAGGCTATCTTACTGGAAAGTGAGACAGGCAATAACTGAAAATGAAGTACTCTGTGTGTGTTTTTTTTGCCAGCAGGAATATAATTTTAGTTTGTTGTAAACCATTTTATTGTTTGTAAAAGAATGTTTGCTTATCGTAGGGTTTTACTTTGTGCTCCAGTTTCTCTTGGCATCCTAAAGTCGTGTTTAAGGGAGGTTGACAGTGCTGTGTATGTAACATGAGAGGATGGTATATTCCTTTTGGCTAAAGTCCCACTGCCTTTTACCACACGAGTGCAGGGATCAGCATGAGATGAAACACTGCATTACCTTACACAGCACACATGTGGCCCACATCAACTATTTTTGTATTTCTCTTATTTATTTTATTTTACAGAAAAGCAAACTGAGTATAATACATATTGCTAGTATGAAAAATCTGCAGACTGTATCCCTTGTATTTGTGAGAACTGCATGTTTAGGATTCCAGTAGTTTATGCAGATGGTTCTTAGTTAATATTAAAAATAGATTAAAGAACATGAAGTACAGTACTCAACTGATCAGCACGTGGCTGAACTCCATGATTTTAAACCTGTGACTCTCGCTTTGCTCTGTGCCCTGATATGACATCAGACAGATACAGTTTCTTCTCTTTCATTGGCTCAAATTCAAAGCCAATGAGAGTCAGACTTCCTGGTTTGTCCTAAACAAAATGGAGCAATAGTGGACAAGCTTACAATCAAACACTAAAGCAATAGGTTCATAGGTGTGTACTAGGCTAATGGCTCTGGAGCCTTTACAAGCCTAGCCCATAGGATTACCCTGGCATCGTGCCACCCAACCTTAGTTCCCAGTGCATCTGTTGAGTAGAGCCACTGGAGTGATCCACAGGGTGAATTTTTCATTTCCCATCCACTCATCGTGATTCCTCTTGAAGAGAGACAGTGAGGTGCTCTGCTTGACATGTATGGGAAGTCTGTTCCATAGCATGGGCAGTGTCTGGGTTATGAACCTGTTCCTCCAGCTTGTTCTGTTGATTGTGGTAATGAGATTGAGGTCTCTGGAGTGTATGGTGCAGATGGATTGGGATTTCTTTAGCTGTAGCATTTCTAACAGAGCTGGGTCAGACATGGATTTGTAAGTCAAGCAGAAATCGCCTCTAAGTTGGCGATATGAGGCAGACAATAGTTGGACTTTTTTGAGTCTGTTCATATAGGACATGTGTTTAAGGCCTAGGATCCTCTTTGTGAGGTACTTTTGTGGCCTCTCCAGTTGTTGCGGGTGTCTAGTGAGGTACATGCCAAATGGGGCCTAATGAGGGAAGAGTAGAGGAAGACAATGACCTCTTTCTTCCTGGATGCAAAACCCTTAGTAATGAGATATGCCACATAGAAGGACTTTCTGACCACAGTGGCAATGTGGTGGTCAAAAGAGAGGTTGCTGTCAACCTTTGTTCCCAGATCTCTTATAACTCCTTCTGTGTTCAGTGGACTACCATCGATGTGGCAATTCATGGGAACCAGGTTTTTCCCAAAGGGGATGACGACACATATTTTGGCATTGAGCTTAAGGCCATGGTTCTGACACCAGTCGTTGGTCTCAGTGAGACCTTTCTGTAGGATGTCAACATCAATTGGGGAGTTAATATCTCCCAACTTGCAATCGTCTGCGAACTTTGTCAGCCAGAGTCCCTTCGTGTTGGCCTGGACTTCAGAGAAGTAGATACCAAACAGGAGAGGACCCAGGACCGAACCCTTTAGGATTGCTCTCGTGACAGGTTAGCAGTCTGACTTGGAGTCAGCTACTTTCACTATGTGGGTTCTATCTGTGAGCCAGTTTGCAATGTTCTTAGGAAAACAAAAGCTGTTACCACACAGTGTTAAAGACATTCACGTGCTTGTGTGTGTGTGTGTGTGTGTGTGTGTGTGTGTGTGTGTGTGTGTGTGTGTGTGTGTGTGTGTGTGTGTATCTATGCAGATATACATGTGTGGATGTCTGTGTATATATGTGTATACTTGTATGTCTGTGTGCATGTGTCATGTGTGTGTATACGCATGCATGTGTTGTGTTTATGTATGCATGTGTGTGTGTAGGTGCATGTGTCTGCTGGCTCATACATGTGTCTGTGTTTCTTTTGTGATGGTAGCTGTGGGCAGTTACACTTGCTGTGTCAAAAATAGTACCAAGTGTGTTCATGTAAATCCATACACAGTAACAGACAATAATAAACTATGTTCCCATTTCTTCCAATTTATACATGTTCTTTCATGACCAGTTTGAACCCATGATGACCTCCTGCATACTATACTTTGATATTCCAATACGGTATGTCTGGTAGACGCTGCAATATGATTTCATAACACTTTCTCCCATTTGTTACACAAAAAGACAAATTCTTAATTTTCATATTTTAATGTCTAATTTTCTCTGTTTTGCAATTATTTCTTCTTCTTAATCTCCAGACATAAGTAAGTTTAAACTTGTCTTGAGATTACCAAGTCTTGCATAGTCATCTGAATGTAGATTAGGAAGCTATAAGAAAGATAAAGTCAGAAAAGCTATACTTAAATATTGCTTTATTAAGCCTTAACAGCTTTCTCAGTTTTGCTAAAGGAACATGTCTTTTAGAGCCAAACTGCTATAACGGGGACCTTTGTGGTTCTTTGGTTTTGCATTTGATTAACTGCATTATTGTAACACAGTTCCACACAACTGCAGTTATGACTTGCAAATCACCCAGTAGGAACTGTATTATCTTCAAGGCTCAAGTTTTTCTGAAAATAATGGGCTTTTGTAAGGCAGAATTGCCATTTTATAATGCAAAGATGGTACCGCTGTAAGATAATATAAATAATATATAATACAGATAATTAGGTGTGGTTTTATCTCAGCACATATCCCATGATCTGTTAAAGGTTATAGATTCAGTCTGCAGTTTCATCTTTTTCATTTTAACAAGTTTTACTGCAATGTGACATGACTGGCAAGACAAAATGTGTTGTCTGATTAGCTGAATGCTCTGCTCTGTTACCTTACCAGAACGTTTAAACATATCCACTGCAACACTTCAGAGCACTGAGCACCCCCAAGTGTTTGCACAGCTTTTGTCTTAAGTGATAATTATAGACTTTATGTGACAGCAGGTCTCATTTTTGCTTCTTAAAATTGGCAGGAATGAAGTGTGCTGTGTTCAGTTTTAAAATGATAGCTGCTTTACTATAAGTTTTGATTTTGTTTCTCTTTGAAGTGATTTCTGAATAATAGAATAAATTCTGTTTTAGTGTAGTTTGAGATAGCAAGTGCCCAGTGTGGTAAAGTGCGTGACCTCACTAGATTTGCTAAGTTAGGGTTCTCTTCTTACTGGCACAAAAAAATGTCGTAGTACCTGGGCAGATGATGGTCTGATGGGGCATTCTGATTTCTCTCTGTTCTCCTCCCCCTGTACTAAATGGTCTCCCCATTTCTCTGGTCCAAATGTCCAAGTCAGGCAGGTTTCAAGAACAGGACACAGCAGAAAATCAAAGATTGAGTGTAAAACATGACTGATGGCTGACATCTTCAGGATAAAAATGTTCCTGAAGACTCACTGCTCTATTATTTTAAACAAAGTGTTTGACTAACCCATAATGCTACTGCAGGTAAGATAAAATTGTTACAATATTAAAATGCCAATTGAAATTAAATAGGTTGCCATAAGAAAGCAGCTTTCCTCAGACGAAGCATGGCTGTTGCTTTCTTTTGAAAAGAACGCTGTTTAAATAATCGTGAGGATTCAGATGAAAACCCCATGCCTGCAGTAAGAGCTGCAGTAAAAAAGTGCTGTTTTCACAATGTGGAAAAATGTGATTCAGGGACACATTAGCTGCAATGAGAAGAAACCTCATTATCAGCTAATCAGCATGTCTCTGAATCTCCATTAACTACTGCTAGTTCAAATCTCCACTTTCCTGTGGTAGTTAACACGGGTGGCCCACCATTTTGGCACAAGCACCTCCCCTAAATCACTCTGCAACAGACATAGATTAAAACACATAAGTACACACCCACACACATATATGAACACACACAAACACATACACTTCTTATTGAGTACATTAAAAAAAAAAAAACTTCTATTCTAATTGTTAGTGTAGCAGACTACTGATCCTGCTTCCTGTGTAAAGAGTGCAAGGTTCAATGCCCCCTGGTATCTAGAGGTAGTACAGAGGACTGATATCCTGTATCTGATATGGAAAGGTGTAGGGACTGAATCTTTTTACTGCCTTTATTGCACACTATGATATTCCCTGATGCCTAGTGCCCCACCTCCCCACATCTTTCATGCTACAAACCTTGATTTTTTCCTTAAATGCCTTTAAGATGCACTATCTAGACTTTTCCATGGTGACTAATGTTTCCATGACACTAAGTAATATTAAGGCATGATGTTAATGAATTGTGCCAAGTGGCTAGTGTTCTCCATCCCCAGTGTTGCAGAATTTGCTTGTTAGTCTAGGAGAGTAAGCAGACATGACAGGCCTTAATCTCCACACACACACACACACACACACACACACACACACACACACACGAAAACACACATACTTCCCTAATCTACTATCTCACTCATTAACCCCCGCCCCATAGTGACCTCCTAGGGAGATACACACTCAGTTATACACATATACAAATACACACATGCACACACCAAACAACACTACTTGACCACCAAAGTTATTGACGCTAAGCATTACTGCAGTGGGTGAACAAGAGCTTTTGACCATGGCCAGGAGCTTCTATCTTACTTTTCACAGAGGATTATTCAGCAACATAGATGCTTTATAGGTTCATAGGTTCATAAGTTCATACTGCCCTAGGGCATTTATAAGCCTAGCCAGAGTGTGCTTGGCTTTCGCCACCCATTTTAAATTAATTTTGCTATGCCTTTTTTTGAGGTTCGTATACTGTGCCTCTGTCTAACAGTGACACAGAAGTGATAGCCGGGGTAAACCTACGATCTCCCATCCACTCATCAAGATTCCTCTTGAAGAGAGTTAATGTGGGACTCTGCCTAACCTGGACTGGGATTTTATTCCAGAGTGAAGGGAGCCTCTGGGTTATGAATCTGTCCCTCCAGCATGTCCTATTTATCTCAGTGCTGAGGTTCAAGTCTCTCAAGTGCGTAGCTTGATGGGATTTGGATTTTCTGAGGTGCAGCATGTCCATTAATTCTGGGTTGGACATGGCTTTATACGTCAGGCACAGATCACCTCTGAGCAGGCGGTATGCCACTGAGTAGAGCTGGAGTTTCTTTAACCGGGCAGCATATGGTATCTGTTTGAGCCCTTTGATCTTCTTGGTGAGGTACTTTTGGGGTCTTTCCAGTTGCTGCAGGTATCTGGTAAGGTACATCCAAAAAGGGGCATTGTACTCAATTATGGGCCTGTTGAGGGATGAGTAAAGAGGCATGATGACCTCCCCTGATCTAGATGTGAATCCCTTCATGATTATGTGGGCTATATAAAATGTGTTTCTAACCACTTTGGCCACGTGGTTGTCAAATGAGAGATTGCTATCAACTTGGGTCCCCAGGTCCCTAATGACTTCTTCTGTACTTAATGGATTACCACCTATGTGGTAGTTTGTGGGCACTTTGTTTTTGCCAAAGGGGATGACTATACACTTTTTGGCGTTTAGCTTGAGGCCATGGCTCTGGCACCAGTTGTCTGTTTCTATGAGGCCCTTTTGGAGGATGCTTGTGTCGGCTGGAGAGTTGATTATGGTGCCCAGTTTGCAGTCATCTGCAAACTTGGTCAGCCACAGTCCTTCCGTGTTGGCATGTACCGAGAAATATATACCGAACAAGAGAGGTCCCAGGACTGAGCCTTGTAGGATGCCACTTGTAACTGGTTTGGAGTCTGACATGGCTCCAGCAACTCTAACCATGTGGGTTCTGTCCTTGAGCCAGTTTGCAACCCATCTAGTGACATAGGGGTTTATATTTAAGCTGGTGAGCTTATCTATAATGCCCGAGTGGGGTATTGTATCGAAGGCTTTTGCGAGGTCCAGGTAGGCTGTGTGGACCACCTTCCCCTCGTCAATGGCCTTGGTGACTGTTTCAAAGAAATTGACCAGGTTTAAGAGGCAGGATCTGCCCTTAACAAAGCCAAACTTGGTAGTATCCAGTGTCTGTAGGTCCCCAATATCTTTATTTATGAGGTCCATGATGATCCTTTACATAGCTTTGCAGAACAAGCTAGTCAGGCTTATGGGGCGATAGTTTCCAGGATCCGTTGAGGCACCACCTTTGTGGAGAGGGACCACTGTTGCTGTACGCCACTCTTTGGGTAAATATCCTGTAGTAAGGCTAAGATTGAACAGTAGTTTTATGTTTGGGTTTAGCTCTTCTTGGAGTTCATGTAGGACGCAGCCTGGGACACCATCTGGTCCCATTGATGCTGTGTTTTTTGCTTTGGAGAGGGCGGCTCTTACCTGAGCATCTGAGATGTCAGGGGGGCAGCACTCTGTTGGGATAGATATTTGCCCTTTTGGTGGGGGGGGGGAGACATTTGCACTGAACCTGTCAGCTAGGATGTTGGCAATATCTGTGGGCTTGGTGTATTTTTTGTCACTTTGGACTAATTCTGAGCATATCTGTGAATTCCCACCCAGGTTCCTAACATAACTAAAGAAAGCCTTGTGATTATCCTTAGTGTCCTGTGCAATTTTTCTCTCGAAGCTGGCCTTAGACGATTTTATGAGTGCCCATAGTTTTTTGCTAATACTGATCAGAGATGCCTTCCCTTTTTGGGATTTTGCTCTATCATGTAGTAGCTTCCTCCTTCTATTGTATAGTTTGTTTATGGCTGGGGTCCACCAGACAGGACGTCTGCCTTTGGAGGATTGGGTCTTGGTTTTATTTGGGATTGCATGATCCATGCATTCCTGAAGGTGTTCATAGAATGTGTTTATAAAGGATTCTGCAGTCTGGGCCATATTTTCCACAGGCCCGGGGGCTTTGAAGGATTCTGCCTCGGTTTTGAGGCATGTGAAATTTGCTTTAGAGAAGTTTTTCACTGTGGTTTTCTGGGCAGGAGGTGGGGTCGGGATGTGAATATATAGTGAGATTAGTTTATGGTCTGATCTTACCAGTGAGGGATACACTTCTGGTCTGGAGCATAGTGTCCCCATGTTGGTGATGATCAGGTCCAGTATGTTTTCCCCTCTTGTGGGAGTGGTAACAAGTTGTTCCATAGCATTTGAGTTTATAAATTCTAGGAACCTTTGGGCTAGGGTGTTGGAGCTAGAGTAATGCTCCCAGTCTATGTTTGGGTAGTTGAAGTCGCCCAATATAATGGTGTTTGGAGAGACCTTCATATTTTCCAGTATTCTCAGGAAGGCCGAGTGGGGTTCCTGTGTTTGGGAGGGTGGTCTGTAGCAGGCTATAAACTGGAAGGCAGTTTTACCCACTGTTAGTTGCACATGGATAGTCTCTGATGCTTCGTGCTGTGCCACCAACCTGGAGGTGTGGGTATCTTTGACGAATATTGATACTCCCCCTCCTTTTGTGGTTCGGTCCAAGTTTTGGGGACGAAAAGCATGGTATGAGGTATAACCTGGTAGTGCTGGGGTGCTCTCGGGAGCCTTGAACCAGGTTTCTGTTACTGCACAGATATCGATGTTCTCCATGCTAAGGAGAGTTTCGCGTGCGTGCATCTTGAGGTTTAGACTTCTGGCGTTGAGTAGCATTACTCTTAGTTTCTTATCCCTTGTGATACCTATGGAGGTGGGTTTGTCTTTTGAGCCTTGCCTAAAAAAGGCACTATGGGGGTAGCAAGAGCCTTTGCCAATATCCAGGTGCAAGCCGTCCCTAGCGAAGCATCGTGGCTTGTCAAGCATGTCATCCCAGGCTGACAGGCATTGGATCCCCTTTGAATGACACCAATACTTAAGCCAATTGTTGAAATTGATCATCTTGTCTTCATATTGTGGCATAATTCTTGGTGAGGGTAAGATGCTACTCAAGGTCAGGGTCATACCGGCCTGGGCTACATGCTCAGAGAGCTCCTCTATGTCTCTTTTCATGTAGTCCAGGGAGGTACGTCTCAGGTCATTCACACCAGCATGGACAATGACTGAGTCATATTTGTACTTGCCTTGGAGTGACCTGAGTGCTTGTGTTATGTGGCGGATCCTAGTGCCAACAGGCAGCTCACCGTGACCTTCTCCTTGTTCAGCCTGGTGAGCGGTACGTCAGTGTGCCTGATGATAGAGTCACCTATTACAAGTGTATCAGGTGTGTTGTTTAGCCTTAAGGGCTGTGACTGTTTGGCACACTGGCTTTGTGAGCTATGTGTTGCACATGTTTTGTTTTGGGGTAGCGGTTGCTTGGGTGTCTGCTTTGGAGGTCTCTGCTGCTTAGGCAGATTTTTATTTAGAGCCTCCGAGTATGTTTTGTGTGTTTATGTGTTTGGTTTGTTGTCGTGGTAGGTCTATGTGAGACTGGAATTGTAGTGAGTGTGGTTTCCTTCTCCTCCTGACTGGTTACGCCAGTACTGAGTTGAGAGAGCTTAGCCTCCAGTTTGGCTATATGGTTGCATCTCTCACATGTGTTGGAATTTGTTGGGAGGAGGAGAGGATTGTCTGTGTACATGAGGCAGTTGTAACATTGCCTCAAGATTCCCAGATTCACCAGCTGGACCGGAGAGGAGATTGACAACTGACCTTTGGACATGCTAGAATAGTATTGGGAATTCCTTTATAATTGAAAAATAGGGCCAATGAGGAACAAGGTACTCAAGGGGAGTTTGTGAGGGTGTAGTGCTTTTAGAGCTGACTTATATAATTGCTTTAGTGAGCAAGTGCCAGGTAACTTAAATGCAATGTGTTACAGGTAACTTAAATGCAAAAACGACAAACAGTAACTTTCTTTCAAGTGAAACAAGGAAATAAGTACAGTAAGCAATGCAGATATCACTAGGGATCCACAGAAGTGCTAAAAGGCCGCGTTTTAGGTGGAATTAGCGTTTCACGGAAATAAACAAACAACAAGCATACAAACAAAGCTAGATTCAGCAGGCCTGGATCTAGTCTATGCTACAGTAAACAAGGTGTACCAATTTCAGTAAGAAACAGTTAGAATATGCAGGCACTATAAGCCTTTAACCAGAAATTCCCAGCTCAGAAGGGCAGAGTCCAGCCTCTCCTCCCAAAAGAGTGCAGACCGCGAGCCTTCTTAATGTAAAATAACTGGCCTGAAACCCAAGTGCTTAAACCAGAACTAATACACTTTTAGAATAACAGACACTGAGCCCTCATTCAGCAGTTCCCAACTTAGAAGGATGTAAGCTACCTGTCCTGCCACCACAGTGCAGGCCACAAACCTTCCTAATGTAAAACAACTGGTCTGAAGCCCAAGTGCTTAATCCAAAAGACTTAGAAATGATAGCTACACTTTAATCAAGTTACTACCAAGCATATGCCTCTCCCCAGAATGCCTCATCCCATTTACCATGGTGAGAGGGAACCACCTTGGTATTGCATGTCTCCCTTGGTATGGCTATCTCTGAATTGGAAATGGAGGGAAAAGAAGAAACTTTCTGAATCATTCTTAATGTGCTCTAGGAAAATCAGTTGTGCTTTTTTTGTTTTGTTTTGTTTCCAGTCTGTTAAACATATATTGAGTAGAAGTATTAACCACTTAACTATATATGTATATATATATATATATATATATATATATATATATATATATATATATATATGTATATATATATATATATATATATATATATATATATATATATATATATATATATATATATACTCTTTCATATTTTAAGAGAAAACAAAAAATGTGTGAACCCCAATGATAGCAAAATAATGCTGAAAGGTATTTCATTGGTAGGAAGAATGCATTTGCATGGCCTCCAGTTAGCTGCAACCAAATTATAATAGTATAAAAAATGGGAGAATCTTAATAGTGGAACAATATAAACATTCTCTTAAACCTATTAATATCAGTTAAATGCTTGCATCTTCTTAGCATTTTTTCATGTCTAGATAGGCAAATTGTTTGAGACTGATGATTTTTTTCTAGGTCTCCCACCATCATGCCCATAGCTCTGAACATTCCACCTACAAAATGTGGAACACCACTTCTGCCAATGTGAAGCAAATGGGCAAAACATGGATGCCATGCTATCGACTTCAACTAGGAAGCTCACAGCATGGTTACTAACTTTCATTTTAATGATTGTTCATTTCATGAATTAATATGATTCAATATTATTTATTATGAATTCTTAACAATGAATGTGTGCCAAAGCCTTTCAACATAGAACCATATAAAAATTGATGTTTTAAGATTCAGAATGAGGAACATACCTCATAATGAGGTAGACTTGAGAGGTATGGTCATTCCAAACATCAAACACACCTCATATTGCAGTCAAGGCAATTCAGTCACTGGGACTGATGAATCTTCTATTAGATCCAATCGGGCAAGAGTGGTCTACTAATGCCATCGTCCAGGCAGACATTGAGGATTTGTTGCCTTAACCAACATTCCAACAATGAGTGCATTTTACGTGAATAGCTTAAGCATTTCTCCTGGGTTGAGGTTGGGTACATTTATCACTGCAAGGAATGCCCATGCCACTCTATCAGTTCATGCTGTCTTGTTCTTTGCTAACAAGGGCTACTATCTATGGCTGGAGAGGTCATGATCACATCATCTTTCTTTCAGCTGCCATCCTTGCTAAACCTTACCTATGCTCTGGTGGGGTATAGGCTGCCTGGGTGAGCCAGGACCTAACCTCTGAACCCAAAATTAGCATAGCTATTCCCCAGCCCCTGCATTTAAGAGTCTGAGCCTCTAATTAAATCCAGGTTGCTTGGGCTATAGTCAGAGGTATATCTATCTATGCCAACAGCAAAGCTGGGACTGTTGAAATGTCTATGAGGCGGCTATACTTGGGCTGCATGAGCAATAGTAGTTAAAGCTACAAAGGTGGGAAGGTCAATGGACATAAGGGTGAGGTACAACCCTACTACTGGCAATTATACTAATATAAGGTGCCGATACATGGCATGCATAGCATTGTTTCTAGGAGACCTCATGAGATATTTATATGGAATTGAAGAAATCTGGCCTGGACAGTTGGGAAATGTTTCTGCTTTTATCTGTAAACACCATGATATCATTAACGTTCAGCTAAATGTTTTACTGATTCAGGCAGCTGGATGTTTGTTTGATGTCTCAGTTTAAGAGCAGTACCCATCTTGTCCTGTATTACAGTGTCATTAATGGGACATAAGATGAAGCACCTGAAATGGAGAGAGAACCCAGAGCCTTCTGAACTTCCTCATTATCAAAATCACATACATACATATTCCCATGAGCTACTGGCAGGTAGTTCCTGCCCTCCATACTGACCTTTTCAAAATAACACGAAATAAAATGGTCTTTGTCATTTGCCAATCAACAATGTAAAGTGGATATTCACACCTCTGGTCACTGTAGAGGTATCAATTCTTCTCACACTTCATGAAGATGCAGGAGATGGTAAATGACAAATTAAGACAAGTAGTAGTAGAGCAAAAGAGCAAAGACAATTCAGTCAAGATCAGGTCAGAATGCTGCACATTGACCTGATGTTTGCATAGTAGATAGATTAAGGAAAAGAAGAAAGGTCAAGGAGACATCCAACTGACTTGAAGATAGACTTGAAAGAATATCTTGAAGAAAAAATATGACAAAATCTGAAAAAGATGATCTAAAGTCTTGAAAACATTAGTAGAATTAGTGCAGACAATGACACAAATGCAACACAAATTCTGCTTGGATTCTATTCCGGGACAGTGTGTATACAAGTGTAAGCTTGACAGCAGTTGTTTTTATAGAGGATAATGACAGATGCTGTATGCAGATGATGCTGCAGATGATGCGGCACTCTGAACAGGAATGTCCAGATGACACGATCAATGAAAGGAAAAGGAAAAGAAAAGAAAAACCACATGGACATGAACTGAGACATGACATAGCACATGGCAGTATGGCAAAGGAGGAAGAGGAATTAAGATAAATTAAGAAATAAGAATAAGAAACAAAACAGCTTGAAAACATCTGAAGTATCTGTGTGAAAGGAGGGGGAAAAGAAAAACGAGAAGGCGGTCAAGCAGAAGAGCAGCAGGAGCTGCAGCCAGCTGGCAGTGGGTGGGGGTGATACAGAGGTTGTAGGTAAGAGTGAGAGAGTTTGGGGTGTGATGTGTATTATTGAAAACCTAAAGAAGAAAAAAAAGTAAGTGTGTAAAAAATGTGGCATGACCAGTACCACCCCGTATGGCACAAAACGACCGAGAGAGAGAGAGAGAGCAACATTTGATGCAACACCCTGGCCCTCTGCAGAAAATGGGAGTTTGTACTAGGCTAACTGGTCTTGTGGGCTGTTTTAAGCCGAGCCAGTTACCCCATGTGAGAATCAAACCCCCCACCTTGTGTCTGTAAGGTAAACACCTTAAACATTATGCCAACCTTCCTTAATAATGGTCATAATGATGATGATATATTTTGTTAAATGTCAGATTTTAATTTTTTTTCTCTCAAAAAATGTTTATAAGATTTAACAATTAGATAAAATATAACAATAAAAAAAAAATATATATATATATATATATATATATATATATATATATATATATATATTAGTTAACTAAACATATGGAAAAAACACAAAACTAACTATATACAAAGGTGTCTACTATATATCTAAAACTCTAAATATTCATGAAATAATGTTTGTTGCTAGCATATTAGTGACTGTTTATTTAGCAGTTCTTTAAGCTTCATCCAGGTGTTGTAAGAAGTAGTAATTCTGGTTGTTCTCATCTTGATTATAAGAAGTTTTAAATGGCAAACATCGGCTGCAATACTTATAAATTCTTTCAAAGTTGGAGTTAATTCATTTTTCCAGTTCTTGGTGATTACTTTCCTTGCAATTGTTAGAATACTCCATAGAAGCAGGTAGTTTATTTTCTTTACACAAGCAGGCATTGGGGTGTTGAATAAAATTAATAATTTGGATAAAATAAATTTATCATTGAATAAAGCCTGTAAAAAAGCATTAATATTCTTTCAGCATGATGTAATAACTTTACAATGAAAAAAACAGATGCTGCCAATGTGATTTAAAATTCCTGTTACATCTCCAACACCCTACTTGTTTGTATACATGAATTCAATCATATGTGGAGTAAGAAAAGTTTTATGCATGAATTACCAGGTAAACAATCTCCATTTTAATAAGGAAGTAGCTTGTTTTGGAGATGATTATATGTATATGTATATGTATATTATATATATGTTTAGCTTCTTCACTTAGATAATAACTGTTTGTGGAATTGAAATAATCCCAATAACTTTCATTGTAATATTTTGTAATATTTTAACTACTTTATATATGCTGGATAAAAGCCCTTTCTCCAATACTTCCTGATGCATCAGGATGATTAAAATATCAATAAACTTATTAACAATATTTTTTACTGATGATTGCATTAAGTTAATTTTATTTTCTATTAAATATCTGCAATTTTGAATATCTAACACATTTCCTTAATTAAGTTAAATTCTCTTATCTATTCTACAGTTTGTAATTTGTCTCTATGCATCAGCTGAAACCAGTATATTAAATTGCTCTCTTAAAATGCATTCATAGAAGATGTTAAAAGTACATATGTTGTTTCATGTTTATGCAATCGAAAACAGTAAAAGGTCCATCCTTTATATTCTGGGTTTTTGTAAATTAAAATTCTAAAGGAAGTTCTTATCAAGGAAATATAAGTAGAATTAATTAATAGATTTTGATTATCCAGAATATAATCTTTTATTAGCCAAAGAACATTGTTATTTACTATAATATTTTGATGCAAGTATATCAAATAATTTGATTTTAACCATGTGCTTTCTTGTATTTCCTTTAATTTGGCATTGTAATTATTATTTGACCAGGAAAATATTGTTTTTATAATTCATGATAAAGAATATAATTCTAAATTTGGTAAACCTATGCCACCAGAAGACCAATCACTTATGTGGTGATTTAATGCTAATCTAGGTTTATAAGAAGAGGAAGAAACAAATATTGTATTATATATAAAAATGTTGGCAAAATAATCATTTTAATTAAATAAAGTCTCTCTTCCATAGGAAAAATTGTATTCCATTTATTAATGAGATTATTTATAATGGCTGAACTATTATTATAATTTACATTTACTATTATTATAATTTACATTTATTATACTCTTAATATTATCTGTTAAAGTTATCCCTAAGTAATTATTTTTTTATCTCCCACAAGATAATTAGAAAATCTTTCTTCCATATCATAGGTATTGGAGTTCATAGGTAAAATGTTTGTTAACTTGTGAAAAACATTTAGAAAAATTACATTCCTCTAAAACCAAGAACACATCATTCCAATTGATTGAGTCCAAACTTACTTATGCAACCAATTATGGTTAATATTCTTTTAATATTATTTTAAGTATTCCTGTTTATTATGAATCCAGTTTTATCATTATTAATCAGATATGGAAGAAAATGTGGAATTCTAGTGGCATGAATAGCCATAAATATTTTATAATAAATGTTTAAAAGTGAAATTGGTCTATAAGAACAGCTGTCTGCTGAGTCCTGATTAACCTTTAAAATTGTGGAAATAAGTGTGTGCTTCCATGATGGAGGAACTTTTGCTACATTTTTACGTGTTAAAAAAACTTTGAGCAAAATATTTAAAGCTTCTTTAGGCATGCATTTATAAAGTTATGTCATCATTACCAAGTGTTTTGTTAAGTTTTAGTTCATTAATTTGAGTTTTAAATTCAAACATTAATTTGATCTTAATTTGATCTTCAGTCAACTCATTTTAGTATATTTTCTAGTAAGAGTTTTAATTATTTCCAGCGAGTCCGTTACTGGATTATACTGATTGATTTTATTAAAGTGCATTCTAAATACTCATAAGATATCTTCAGTTCAGTAACATTTTTCCTTATCATTAGGAGGATACAATTCCTTAATGTGATTAGATTTTATAAGCAATCTTGTCCTAGAGACTAATTTATGCATGGATTTTGGATTTATGGAGCAATTAGTTAATTTAATTTTTTCACCAAATCTACCATAGTTTTATGGTTTAGGATCTAAAAGTATTTACTTTGTAATTCATGAATTCCTTTTGTTAGGCTGTCTTGCCCTTTTTCATTATCCAGCTGTAACTTATCTATTATTTCTTGCAAAATTATCAAATCCTTATTACATTGCTTTTTCTTTATAGCATACCAATTCATAATTTTACCATTTAAATATCAAGTATATTTTCTATATAGGTAAGGAATGAAACTAAAAACGGAGTAAACACCTTCTAAAAAGCGGCAAATATAATGTAAACAGGAAAGTTCAGCATTTAGAAGGTGAAACAAGGCAGTATCAACAAACCACAAGTAGTTGGTGCAGATAGAAATAAATCCAATTCTCTTCACAAATGAATTCTCCACCAATAAACCACTCGCAAACGACACGGCTAACATAAAAAGACAGCTTTATTGAGTAAGCACTTT
The DNA here is from genome assembly GCF_019279795.1 of Protopterus annectens. NCBI lineage: Eukaryota > Metazoa > Chordata > Ceratodontiformes > Protopteridae > Protopterus > Protopterus annectens. Next base: position 114,883,035 of record NC_056735.1, on the reverse strand, counting down.
CACCTACACGGCTTCATCAGACTCACATATAATTAAAACTAATCTACAGCTTATATACTGTTAAAAGCGGGAAAAAACTTAATTAAACAACTTAATTAAACAATTACTCAATAGCAAAAGTTTAAAGAAGAACTTCACTCTTTCCATAAACTTCTAAGGCAAATTTAAAAAAACATATGATACTTAAAATACTTCATAGATGACTGTAATTAATTATAAAATGACTTAGTACTATTAAAACATTACTGAAGCATCTGTATCAGTGAAAATCTATGTATATAAAACAAATGAATAAATAACTAAATGCTAATTAATGAGCCTTCAATCTTCTCATTTTCAGGAATGGTCTAACAGAGATCTTAGCATTGAGACCTGGTGGAACATCAGATCTCAATTTCATGATCCACATATTTTCCCTACTCTCAGTGTGTGTTTTCACATCACCACCTCTGATGGTAACACTAACATGTTCTACTATTCTAAAAGTAAAGGTATGGTGAATGCCAAATTCAGATGTATGCCTGGCCAGTGCATTGCTAGTGTTCCCCATCCTGATGCTATAAAGATGCTCACGTATACGATCTTTGAAGCATCTATTAGTCTTCCCTATGTAGAAAGACTTACATAGGGAGCAGGTAGCAAGGTATATGACATTCCTGGTCAAACAATTACCATTCACTCTAAAGAAATACTGGCGTGAGCTAGAGGGATGAGTAAACAAAGTAGAGGGATTAATATATGGACAGAAATTACAACTACCACAACAACGTGTGCCACTTTGTAGAATAGTGTATCGTGGGTTGATGGAACCTCTGTCACATATCAATCTTTTTAAGTTCTTTTTATTCCTATATCTAAACTGGGGGGCATCACCTAGCATTTCTCTGATATGAGAATCAACCATCAAAACATTCCAATGACTCCTCACTAATTCTTGGATGGCAACAACATCGTTGGTGAAGAAAACTGAAAAAGCCCCTGTACTAGATATGGTATTATCTGTTCTGTTGTCTCTATGGATTGTATGTGAAGCATTGGTTCTCTCAGAGAAATATGGAGCTGCAGTATTCAGTCTCAAGTCGCTAAGGCCTGCAGTGCCCTTTGAGATATCATTCGGTCTGTACCCTCTCTGTATCAATCTATGATTTAACTCACTCAGATCTTGTTGAAACCCTGCATTGCTAGGATTGTACCTAGACACCCTCAGCGCCTGTCCCTTCACTATATTATTAAAAACATAGTTAGGGTGCATACTGGAACGATGTAAGATCGTATTCTTATGGCAGCTCTTCCTGAAGACCCCTGTATTGATCAAGCCACTAGGTAACTTCTCGACAAAAACATCTAAAAACGAGATCTTAGTATAAGACATTTCATAAGTAAACTTAAGGTAATTGGTGGAAGCATTAATATTTGACACAAAGCTGTGTAGATCTTCAACAGAACCCCTCCACAAAAAGAAGAGATCATCTACAAAGCGTCTGTAGAACAAAACATGTTCCACAAACGCTGATGACTCATACATAACATCATGCTCCCATTCAGCCATAAATAAGTTGGCGTAGCTATTGGCACAAGAAGTGCCCATAGCTACGCCATCTTGCTGCAAAAAACATCTACCTTGAAAGTAAAATATATTGTTAGATAAAACTAACTGTAGTAATGACATCAACAAATGAATTTTGATGTCAGACATAAAGCGCTTACTCAATAAAGCTGTCTTTTTATGTTAGCCGTGTCGTTTGCGAGTGGTTTATTGGTGGAGAATTCATTTGTGAAGAGAATTGGATTTATTTCTATCTGCACCGACTACTTGTGGTTTGTTGATACTGCCTTGTTTCACCTTCTAAATGCTGAACTTTCCTGTTTATATTTTCTATATAGTTATATGGCACCTGTGCACTGGCCCAGTAATCAAGGAGCCTCAATCCTCACCACTAGCTCCAGTGAGGGGCATCCACATTGTGAGAATAACAAGTACACACACAGTAAAGTACAATTTCCCTTAAGAGCACACAGAGATCACAGTCAGTCTGGGGCTGGATTCTCCCTTTCCCTCCAGATCCCCAATAAGACTCCCCACTGGCAGAGCTATAATGTTCAGATCTCAGCTGAGAAGTCATGCCAAAACCTCCAGGGCTCTCTCTGTCCAACCAATGCCCCATGTCCCTACCCAAGTAGCTCACACACACACACACACACACACACACACACACACACACACACACACACACACACACACACACACACTTTGAGATTTGATTTATATACAACACACAGACACTCCTGGAAAAGGCAGACACAGGTTCACTAGCTATGCCCCCTTCTGCCCAGACCATAAGGTAGTAATCCACTGCCACCAACTACTGTTATCAGCTACTATAAAGACCCTTACCAAAGGGTGTCCAATTACACTGTGTAATATTACTGTTATCCAAATAGCAAGTGTAACCCAAGGCTAAGGCTATTGGAGTGGCTTATACAGTATCACCAAATACATGCAAGTACTCTGAGAGCTTAAAGTATCTCTACACAAAACAGCCACAGTTGAAAGGATTAAAATAGTTAATAATAAATAATAAAAACGCAAGACAATACTTATTCATTCAACACAGTGACACTAGAGTGTTCAGAAACCACAGGAAATACTTTAAAACAACATTGTAGGATAGATCTGGCTATATTTCTATCTATCTTTAAGATAAATCACTGTTCTAAATACTACTTACAGAGAAAAGCAAGTGCTGGTGAGTTGTTGTCAGCTTCAGAACCAAATACAAAATGCTATCCTTACTTTCTGAGATAACCCTTAAATTTTTAATGCACATTACTGCTGAGTCATTTCAGATTACATCATTCTTGACACTTCTGCTGAAGTTTCTAAGGCTCACAGAACTCAACATTTTAACATTTCTTTTTGATCTGCACCTGCTAGGAAGCCCCAACTGTAAAAGACACTTTGCATGTAAAACCTAGTAATTATATATGTCTTAGGACAATAGAAAGAATTTCCTAGCCCAGACATCCTTTCTCAGAGCTTGAGATCAAATACAGTTGTAAAAGTCTTTACTTATCAGCTGTCTTCCAGCAGGGTGCACTGTGGTTACATTTTTGAAGCTTAGCACATAACACACATTTCTTACATTTGTGAAACCAGCCTGTGGATTGTATTAATATTTACAATGACATAGAATTATTTCCAAAATTCTATCTGGCTCGGCTGGCAGCCCCCTTGGTTTTTCACAAGTTAATTTCAATAAAAGTTTGAATATCTTCATTAAAAATTCTTTAAAATCTCTTAAATTAGTTACATAAGCTGGTATCCTTTTAATTAGAATGTTATTATTAGAGATTAATATGGGTTTAAATGTTAGAAAGTAGGCATGATGCTACTTTTACTTTGCCTAATCTACTAGTTAAATCATTAGAAACATTTACTTTTTCTATTCTTGCTGGAGTTCCATGTCTATGTGAAAAGGGAGTTTAAAATGTGATTCTGGATCAGAAAATGTATTAATATCCTTAATCTGAAATAATTCTATGAAATGTATTAATGCCTTTGCTGAAGCTGATATTCTTTGTTTCAAAGTTGTATTAGAATCTTCTTTAAAAATGGTGTAAGAAACTTCTGTGTGTGGAAGATTTTCAGTCCATATATCTCTAGTTAATCACTGTATATTAATCAGATCAGAGAATAGTAGTAGAAGTAATGAACTTAAACTCATCAAGTCAAAACAAAACAAAAAAAATAATAATAGAAAATATATAATTGTACAGCATTACTAATTCAAAAGTAATCCAAGCAAGGCAAACAGTCGGTTTCCAGTCGAAAATCCTTTATTAAGTACACAGACAAGCGATCCAAGTAAAACAAAAATAGAGTAATAATTTCCTCACAAGCTTTCTAAATATATATATAGATAGATATATATATATATATATATATATATATATATATATATATATATATATATATATATGGCATGGGAGTGGTTTATTGTGCTGTAAAACGAAGTGTTATTGGTATACATGTTAAATTCATATCCCTTCCCCCATCAGTGTGACATTCGAGCTGGTCCTGCCCTACTTAGTAGATGTCATAATAATATAACCCTTATGTACTTTAAATAAAACTTATAATGATGTGGTACTTCTTATTTAACCAGATTATTAAGTAGATTATTAAGTCTGTGATTTTATCCAAGACAATATACTACATGGCTTGAAATATATCAACCTTAGTTCATTTAGCAATCAAAAAATATATATAAATATATACATATACATTTTGCATGTAAAAATCAATTTCTATTTTCATAACCTATTGTTAACAAACATCGCTTTCGTCCTTCTAGACTTCTTCAGGTCTGTGTAAAAGAACCCTAAAAACAATCTATAAAAATATATATAATTGTATAATTAGTTAGTATTGTTATTATGCATCATTTTGAATAAAGTGGGAAAAAGAACCAGAAAAAAATAAAAATAAGAAAAAAATGCAGACACACACATCCTACAAAAAGGCCTCACTGAAACGGACAACTGGTGCCGTAGTCACGGCCTTAAACTAAATGCCAAAAAATGTATAGTCATCCCTTTTGGAAAAAACAAAGTACCCACAAATTATCACATAGACAGCAACCCACTGAGTACGGAAAAAGTAATCAGAGACCTAGGGACCCAAGTAGACAGCGACCTCTCATTTGACACCCACGTTGCCAAAGTGGTTAGAAAAACATTCTACCTTGCACACCTCATCATGAAGGGATTCACATCCAGATCCAAGGATGTCATTGTACCCCTATATTCCTCCCTCATCAGACCCATGATTGAGTACAATGCCCCATTTGGTATGTACCTCACCCGGCATTTGCAACAGCTGGAGAGACCACAAAAGTACCTCACCAAAAGGATCAAGGGTCTCCAACATATGTCTTATTCTGCCAGACTAAAGAAACTTCAGCTCTATTCAGTAGCATACCGCCTGCTCAGAGGTGATCTCTGCCTGATGTACAAGGCCATGTCCAATCAGGATCTGATGGACATGCTCCACCTCAAAAAATCCAAATCCATCAGGACCACGAGAGCTAAAGACTTAAACCTCGGCTCAAGTATGAATAGGACATGCTGGAGGGATAGATTCATAACCCAGAGGCTTCCCATGCTTTGGAACAGGATTCCAATTCGTATTAGGCAGAGCCCCTCACTGACTCTCTTCAAGAGAAATCTTGATGAGTGGATGGGAGATCGTAAGTTTACCCCAGGGGTCACATCTGTGTCACTGCTAGACAGGGGCATAGTAAACTAATTCTATTATATAAGGGGACCTTCATTGTGTCACTACTAGACAGAGGCACAGTATTCTAGATTTATTCTGTACATTTTTGTACCATTTCATGGGGTGGCAAAAGCCACATCACTATGGCTAGGCTTACAAATGCCCCAGGGCAGATAGCCTAGTACTATACTATGAAACTATGAAACTATGTATGTATGATGATGGAAACAAAATATACACTTAAATTACAACTGATTTAAAATGGTATTTAAAAACAACTGGTAGAATAAAATAAAATAAAATAAAATACAATTAGTCATGTAAACAATGTGGCAATTTTATAAGTTCCAGTACACTTTTAATTGAACAGTAATAGTTTAATCCAGGCTTCCTAAAAGAGCTCAGCTTTAATTGCCACATGAGTTCATGGTTCTCCAGAATATTCAGGATGTCTCCTTCAAGATCACCCATGTCTATGTGATCCAGGATCTGGAACTTAAAACCTGTGTGTTTTTTATGTAGAGAAAAGTGTTTGGCTAGTGCACTATTGTTTACATCCAGAGCAGATTTCTGACAGATGACATCTTCTTTTAATACACAATTAAAATATCCCACCAAAATGGTGCTACCTTTTGAGAGTTGTACGATCACTTCTAATGAATGTTTAACTGTTTGAACACCTATACCAGGTATCCTGTACACATTAATAAGAGTTTATAGTTTCTTTTTAATTTCCATTGTTAATTAACAAAGTATGCCCTTGTCATCACTATACATGTTTAATATATTGGGAGTAGGTAAAGAGTTTCTCCATAAAATAGCTACCCCTCTTTTCTCTGACTATACTGACAGCTGTTTAATACAGTGCAGTATCTAGTATAAGTCTACTTATATCTTCTTGCATCAGATGAGTTTCTTGTAAAAATATAATCTTGGATGTAAATAATTTTAGAAACTTATTTAAACTGCTTCTTTTGCAGACATTATTTAATCTGTTGATATTAATGGAAATACACTTATGTGTGCCATATAATAACTATAACAAAAAAGGAAATTAATTTCTTTATAGTACTCAAATGTAATATAAACAATGAGGCACTCTTAACTTCTTATTGCCCATTGTGAATCTGACATTCTTAATATTGTTAGCTATACAGATATAATAGAAACGATAGTAGACACCAATAAAAAAACAGAATGTTATATGAAAAAATTAAACATAAGATTCTTATTAACTTGCCTTCCTGCCTTCCTCTCATGGAGTCTAACATTCGTAGTTTGAATAGTAAAACTGTCCAAACTAGCCCATTCACCAACATGAGTAAATCGAAAACTTTTTCTGCTATTTAGAAAAAAAGACATCTTATTTATGTAAACGTCACACTCGAAAAAGATCAGTGAACCCATCTGTGGTATGTTGCCTATGCGTTTAATTTAGATAATCTTGAATAATATAATATAAAACAATAATTAATGAACAAGTAGTAACTTTCAGCACTTTGACTATCATAGATACATGTAACTGATTTGCATCTAACTGAATGAAGATAATAGTTAACCTATTAAATCATGACCACACTCACAACATGTATTGAAAATTAGTTCCAGTTGCATATTACATAGGTATTCTTGGCTATAGGCCAAACAAAGTTCACGCTACTACAGATGTAAGTCTGTCTCACTCTTTCTCTACACAAACATATTTTTGGGACTCACAGAATATGTACTTGACTTAGTACAAAGAACATGCCTATTGGCAGGTGCAAAGTACTGTCAGTGTGGAAGCTATTTTCGGAGTAAGAACTATCAGCAGGTGACTTCCACTGTGCCATGCAACCCAGTTTAAATGGAACATTTTTCAAACAAGTTTGCATTTCGCACAGATGATCTTGATTCCATATTCTTCACCAGAATAGAAGGATGTTATGTTACCCTGAGGTGCTGAGCACTTGATGACACCCAAAACTACTTGCCTATAGTGAGCAACCCAGAAAATGCTTATCCCTAGATCTGCATGGCCGCTATTTCTCCCTCTGTAATGGGATCCATATAAAATATATGTATATATATATATATATATATATATATATATATATATATATATGCATATTTATCTAACTTATAAAGATTATTTATACCATAACAATTTGGCAAACAATTTTATTCATGTAACTAAGATGGGTAAGTATGGTATCCCGTTAAAAAAGTAATAAATTTTAGGGTTCTTATGGGTCATATACATGACATCACTTTTAAATATAAACTGTATATGCATCTCAAAGTGATGCTAAGCTATACTCATTTAAAATACATCTCTTTTTTCTGAACCCACGGGCAAAAGGCTCACCAAATCCTGACCTCAGAGTTTCTTTTTCCAATACTTCTAAACTAGACTGAGAATCAAATCTAATGCATAACCAAGTGAATTTCCTGACAGTTATTTAGAGCAAAAGTTACAAGTCACTGGGAAATACTAAACTTCATTTATTGTGAGGTGTAGCTTTTATAAGAGATGCACATAGAAAAAGGAATCTCTTTACTACAGAGATTATAATATTTATAAGTCACTCACAACTACACTTCCAGGGTGGAAGGGGTCAGATGATATAATGACATCACACATCAGTCAAACACTAAATTAGGTAAAAATTGCAGTAAAACACAAATAACAAAGAACCTGCAAAATGCTCTGAAATTCCTATTAACACAACCCATTCAACGGTAACTGGAGTCACAAAGGACAAGATATGTTTACTCAGATGGACTTGTACCAGAACTTTTGTCTTGTGGCTAAAGTAGAGTTGTTTATTTAATCTGTGGAAAGTAAGTGAATGTTTCCTTGAAAAGTCCCAAGGCACAAGACTAGGCAAAGGGCCACTCAGCTATGGTGGAAAATATCCAGTTTTACTAGCTTCCTTCCCACTTATGCTGAGTAGTTTCTATTATTACAATCATTTGAAAGGTTGGATGACCCCACAAACTGTTAGTGAAATCTGCTATCATTATCATGTGGACTAGTGTAGAAAGTCTCAAGAAATATTAGAATTGCTCTGCAGATTTACACAGTCAAGAAGCAGACAAATTCCATTTTAATGTGTAATAGCAAGCAATAGCAATCTGTTATTTAGCGAACAAACCAATGTAGACCACTTATCTGTGTTAAAAACTGCTTGTTGAATTTTGCCTTGTCATATTAAATTAGTGTTTTATCGAAGGATTGTGGTGGTCTACATTGGTTTGTTCGCTAAAGATTTTTTTGTACTCTGTGGACCTTCAGTCAGTTTTCTCAATTTGTTTTCTTTGCAATCTGTTATTTGACTGGTATTTACAAAACGTATGCAACAAAACACAAAACACAGATCTCAACACCTATCAATGATGCCTAAGAAAAGCAAGCCACCAGCCCCACTGCACGGCCTTGATAGATCAGCTCACATGAGCAGTGCAAAACAAACAGCACCTCCTAAACAACAAACCCAAATCTTTCAGAATGATACAAAAGCCAATCCATTCCCAAATTGCCTTCACAACGACAAACTCCATGAGGCCTTCAGTAGGCACCCCAGAAAACAATCACCTTAACAAGTCACATAACCCTTTTCCAAATAAAAATAGAGGGCCTTCAATAGCACTCCCAAAAACAAACATCCATGAAACCAGCTACAAGACAAAAAAAGGAGGAAACCATAGATGAAATAGGGTATGAACTCAGTATTTAACTAGAAAACTGATATGCACCTGACAGGATAAAATATACTTCTCCCTTCAAAAGCATAGGTACAGCCTACCTTTACAAATTCCTCTATAATGCTTTTCATGTCACTGTACTGCCAACAAGCTACTATACATTACGCTAAACCTGAAATTTCAATTTCCATAATCTAACCTACAACATCAGATGCAAACATTGCACCCATAAACAGTAAATGCAGAACACAGAAATGAAACCCAAAGGCCAACCTGCCACACAAGAAAGCTTGCAACAAAAGTGGGAAAGTCGAGCTATGAAAAAGAAGACAAGAAGCTTCACCATTTTTTTAAGTTCTCAAGTTCATCACATTCAAAATCATTTTCATGTCAATGAGCATAAGTCACCGACAAGACAAACCAGTGCTTTTATTTGCTCATAAGAAATTAATAAGATCATCTGACAGCACATCACAGCCAACCACAACAATCCACAACCCAACAAAACAACCACAACACCAACCAAACCACACATAATAATCAAATTGAGGAAAGAGAGAAAAGAAAAAAAAATTACTTGAAAAATATATCCAAATAAAGAAACTCCATAGGTGACCCCCACCTCCAAACCACCACCAGAGATCACAAAAGATCCAGAAGAAAACAATACAACCACAGACATTCACAACACAAGCATGATACAAGGAAACCAAAGAGATAAATATAACACAAATACATTATAAGACAAGTCCATATCCATTAAACTGGTAATAAGTGTGTAACACTGTAACTAAGCAACAACATTAATTAATGAAATAGTATTTCTGAAAAAAAAGTAATATGCAATTTTATATATTAAGCTTAAGAAAGTAAATCCATTTAAAAGGGTAATATTTCTATAAATCAATATCTAAATTAATTTAAATAAAAAACATAAAAGTAACTAGGTATAGGAAGCTTGTTGGTTGGAGACACTAGTGATATTTTAGTGCAGAATATGCACTGCAATGTAAAAAAACTTGTTTGCTGTTTATTTATTTACAAGATGTTTTAGAATTTCTTTATTTGTGTATTCAGCACCAATAAATGCATATTCAAGTTCAGCTGATATTGGTTGTGTTACAGTTCTTTTGTTTCTTTTTTTCATAGCGGAAAATATCTTAGCATTTACTGCAGCCAGGTATTTATCACATTGGTTGGCAGAAATCTGACTAAAGCATTTTCTCTAATACCTCTACCAGACTACAAAACATCGCAAACAGGAGAAAACATATCTACTTTGAAGTATGGTACATCAGCTTTAGAATCTATATTTCAAAAATAAATGGCTTGTATCATTCTAAAATATTGTGGTGGTAAGCAGTTTTTAATTTATTTTTTTCTAATGTCTATGCTGTTCTAGCACTAAGCAAAACTCCACTGAATGCTGCTATCGCTGCTGTTATATGAGTGTGGCATTCAGGGGCCATTTATATCCTAATGAACAGCACACCATGGACTCAGCACAAGGATAGTTATTGTTTCCAGTAAGTAATTTGTCTTTCTTTTACGATGTGCGCTTCATCTTTTACTGAGGCAATGAACTATATACAGTATAGAAGAAAATAAATGGTAAGGCAGAGACAGAGAAAGAGAGCGAGAGAAGGACCTGGAAAGGCTAAAGTGCCCTTTACATCATAGAGTATGAAACACTGTACTTTATATAGAGGCTTTTGAACTTAATACCATTTCAATGCTACTGCAAAATGGTTCCTTTATATCAGCTGATATCCTGAATATGAACAATACATGCAGAGAAGTTGTTTTTCACTAACTCAGCTTTAATTCATGCTTTAGTTCATACATTCAAATGTGAATGTTTAGACTTCCGTTCATAGGTTCATAGGTTAACTGCTAGGCTATCTCCACATTACGGTCATTGAGAGCCTATATACTTTCCTTCAAAGGTGAAAATCAAATGCTGTACTTTGTTTCTGTAAGGTTAATACCATAACCATTATAGCAACCCCCCCATACAAAATCAAGAAATAGTCAACCAGCAGTTTGCTAGCAGGCCAAGGATATTCCTTCAAATCCAGAGGTGAAGCTGATGTGACTTTTCCTAACAAAACTAGTCAGTTGCTGACAGCTTTTTTTCTTTCTTTCTTTTTGATAAAGGCACGGTTTGTTCAGTCTATGGTACAGAAGGAAAATAACGTGTCCACTCACTTTTACTTAGAATAAAATATGTTCTTGTTTTCTATGAGAAACAGCATCTGTAAAAGACAGGCTGGACATTGTTTTCATGTCCTCAGTATGAGTGTGATACAGAAATCTGGATTTTTGTCAGACACTGAACTGTATGCTAACATTTCCAGTATAGCATTAATATTTCAAATCTGTTTTAATAAATGTGTTACACCAATAAGTTAGAAGGAATTATTGCCTATTGATTTCCTTTGACATGTACTTTGTATCAAAGATGTCTGAATTCAAGATGTGCTTGTGAGAGCTGGTCAGTAAAATCAGTATACAATGCCCCACAGAAAACAATTACATATACCTTTCTCTTTACTGTACAGAGATCTGAGGAATAGAACTCTTGGGAGAAAGCTTTGGAGATTAGTACTACATATGCTGTGACTTCTTACGACCTGCAAATGCTACTAAAGCTAAAATACTGGGATTTTTACTTGGTAGGATTCTAACTCAGTGGCAAGGTCATTGCCTCATACATCAGGGGTCTAGGGTTCGATACTGACTATCCATGACTATACTTGCATGCTCACTCTATGTCTGTACGTATGTTCTCCAAGTAGCCTGGCTCTTCCAGTTGTAAAGCATGCAGCTTGCTTGGTTGCACTATACCGTCTATGTATAATGCATTTTTCCTTTGGAGTTGTGGCCTGGATTGTGTCTGAAAAGTATATGTGGATGGAATAACAAAAGTAAAAACACAAACAAATAAATAAATAAATCTTACTTATTTGCCTCATGAAGCATGGTTTGGCTTAAAGATATGCAACAACATTTATTGCAGGGTTCCTTTCTATCTGTAATGTAGAAGAAAAGTATATGAGGCCAATAATACAGAAATGCAAGCCTGACAGCTAACATATAAGTCCTGGTAAAAGGTGCACCATACTGGTATTTGCATTAAGAGGAAAGTGTGACCTGCCAACTCTAGTTGCTCAATATCACAGAAGATCCATTCAACATGTCTTGTTAGAGCAAAGTCCTGGAATGTTGCTACTGTACTCTTCCTTCAGGGGCACAGCAGTGACAAATTATGTTGATTATGCAAAGTCCATGAATGTAGGAGTGCCACCCAAGACAAGTATCCTATTTAGTTTGCTTTAGCACTGGGCATGAGCTGGCTTGGTGTGTGAGAGCAGTTCTTTAGTAACACCCAGCAGTAACTCGTTTGATAGCTCTCAGAAATGCACACACACACACACACACACACACACACACACACACACACACACACACACACACACACACACACACACACACACACACACACACAGATACACACGTGCGCACGCGCACATGAACATGCACACAGATACTTTAAAGCAGAGAATCTGGACTAGCAGAGATGCTCTCATGTAGACACACAAATACACATACTTTCAAGCAGAGAATCTGGACATACAAACGCATAGTTTGAAGCATGGAATCTGGACACACACACAGACGTGCACACATGCAGAGAGACAGAGACGCACACACACACACACACACACACACACACACACACACACACACACACACACACACACACACACACACACACACACACACACACACACACACACACACACACACACACACACACACACACACACACACAGAAGAACTAAACATGCTCAGACATGGCAATGACCTGTATCATCAGCAGTTCCAAAAGTATCTTGCATTCTTTATTCACTGTGCTAGAAGCTTCCTTTTCCCATTAGTGTAAAGTGGAGCGACTCTGCAAAGGTAGCTGTTCATTTGAGATCTTTCTTCAAGTTTTTGCTACTTGGTTCACTGGAGACATTTAAGTACAAATGATTGTCACTAGACAGAACTTCAAAAAACATGGTAAATCTCTGCAGGGAGGAATGTACAGCCTAAGTGAAAAGTATCATTCCTCAGTGCAGATGATGGCAACACAATCCCATCATGCTTTACTCTCAGTATAAGGGAACATATGGGCTGAAGGGCTCTTGCCCTTGGGAAACAAATGGGTCTAGGCGGAACGGATGGGGGTCACCAGGGATCAGGAAGGAAACATAGAAAACAAAAAGGATGGCTAATGATATTGGTCCAGCATCAAATCTGAACAGAATATTTGATATTGCATCATATTTAGCCTTGCAGTGGGCAGTAAGAGAAAGGCTTCATTTTATAGTTGTCCTTCCTGTTCATTTCACATACTAGAATTCGCGGTTGGAACATCTGCTTTAATATCAGTATGCAATTTGGAAAATGACCTGGGGCTGATGGATTTAAATAGGCACGTTCCTCATCAATGCCACCAGAGCAAGTGGTAAATGATTAAAAGCAACATTATTATCTGAAAGTGAGATATCGTCTTTGACAGTGCATAATGACAGCTGGTTCCAAATAACCAACACACTACCATTACTAATGACTGTCTTTGATGACTGTCTAAGATCACCAACTATCCAACACACTACCACTATGAACAACTGTCTTAGGTCACCAAATAACCAACACACTACCACTACCAACAACTGTCTTAGATCACCAAATAACCAACACACTACCACTACCAACAACTGTCTAAGATCACCAAATAATCAACACACTACTAACAACTGTCTAAGATCACCAAATAACCAACACACTGCCAACAACTGTCTTAGATCACCAAATAACCAACACACTACCACTACCAACAACTGTCTTAAATCACCAAATAACCAACACTCTACCAACAACAGTCTTAGATTACCAAATAACCAACACACTACCACTACCAACAACTGTCTAAGATCACCAAATAACCAACACACTGCCAACAACTGTCTTAGATCACCAAATAACCAACACACTACCACTACCAACAACTGTCTTAAATCACCAAATAACCAACACTCTACCAACAACAGTCTTAGATTACCAAATAACCAACACACTACCACTACCAACAACTATCTTAAATCACCAAATAACCAACACACTACCACTACCAACAACTGTCTTAGATCACAGGATAACCAACACCCTACCAACAACTGTCTTAGATCACCAAATAACCAACACACTACCAGTACCAACAACTGTCTTAAATCACCAAATAACCAACACACTACCAGTACCAACAACTGTCTTAAATCACCAAATAACCAACACACTACCAACAACTGTCTAAGATCACCAAATAACCAACACACTACCAGTACCAACAACTGTCTTAAATCACCAAATAACCAAGACACTACCAACAACTTAGATCACCAAATAAGGAACACACTACCACTACCAACTGTCTTAAATCACCATATAACCAACACACTACCAACAACTGTCTAAAATCACCAAATAACTAACACACTACCAACAACGTTCTTAGATCACCAAATAACCAACACACTGCCACCAACTGTCTAAGATCACTAAATAACCAACACATTGCCACTACCAACTGTCTTAAATCACCAAATAACCAACACACTACCACTACCAGCAAATGTCTTAGATCACCAAATAACCAATACACTACCACCACCATCTATCTTAGATTATCTCACACATTTCTGAGCAGTGGGACTCATTCTGAGAACTCTTATATTCTCAGTAGTTGTTCTATGCATCTACCTCTCTATGAGAGAAAATAATTCTGTAAACTTTCCCTGAACACTCATGCTTTCAAATAAACACCACATTTTTTACATATTTTTTCTTAAAAGAATTCTATCAGGTCACTTCTGGAATGTGAACATTTCTGCCATGCTCCTGCTGCTGAAGAATATACCTCTTCCCTTCTTGTGTTCTCTTCTTAAGATGTCTGGAACACATTTTTCACCATATCTTACTTGTCCTCATGTGGTATTGTGTTTAACATCATCTAGTACAATAGATATAGGGTAAGGGCATCTGATACAGCTCTGCAAATAAATAATTCTAATTAAGAGCATGCAGGTTCCATCTGTTCAGTCTGAACTATCTTTTTTTATTCAGTATACCTGCAAGGGAGGAGTTCAGAAAGTATTTCTCCTTGCTGTCTCCCTTTGCAAATTTGAATATCTAGATTAAAATGACTTTTTAGGTTGAATTTAATCAAGAACACATTTGTAGTTAAAGTAATATAACCTTACAGAGCAGGTAGAATGAAAGCAGATAACAAGCAGCGAAGTGCTTGAAAGAGAAACACAGGCTTATGCTGCGTATGTTTGGTAATGCCTCATAACCATTAAAATGCTGACCTTATGTGGATCGTTCCTGGTAGAATTTATGAAATTTTAATAGAGTATATATACATAGAACTCTGAATCCAATGTTTATATCATTCAGTTTTTTTTTTAATTCAAATGCATTGTATAGTGCAAATTAAAATAAACCATTTAAGAGAAAACTAAAATACCAATAATTTGACCTTTTGTGCAAATCTAATGCCAGTTATTACTCATATATATTACTTTTGCTTTAATGGTCAGACCATTCATTTTTTATCTTCTTTGTCTACTCCTTTTAAGTATTATATACTCATTCTCCCAGCCTTTATTAAGAAGCAAAATAATGTTTATTGCTTTTCGAAATGTTGCATTCATAATTACATTAAATATGCAAAGATTCTTACTCATAATAAATACTTACAGTGGCTAGAAAATGAATATTTCTTCCTTCTCACAAAAAAAATCATAGTGATGTTCAGTGACCCGAGATGTTGAATGTTGATTGCTGCCTTGTTGGTATGTTAATGTTGGGTAATTATTCCAGTCAATTGAAGCTGAAAGTCAACATGTATATTCATTAATTCAGCTGATGTCTTTTCTCTCTGATTCTCTATGGAGGTATAAAATCTATTTTTATAGCAGATATCTGTAGCCTTTCCAGCCTGCTTCACCAACCATATAATTCCAAATCTCTCCCTTTTATACCAGTCTCCCCTAGGAAGTTTAGCAACATGTTTTAATTATTGGCCAACAGTTTTCACCACTGTTTGCCATAATGAAAAGTGAATTGCTGTTAAACATAAGATAAGTATATAAGGGTAGGAAAAGAAAACTTTAGGCAATCAATAAACCATGAATTCTCTTATTTGTTTTTATAACACAAGGCAGGGCCAAAGGTAGTCAGAAAAGACAAAAAAACTCACATCATATTCAGGACTTTAAAAGTTCTGTATGTAGTATTTTAGACCATTATATATTGTATGGAATCAATGTATTTTGCCTTGTTTATGCTTATAATTAACAGGTTTATTTTGAAAGTTTATTCATAAAGAATATGGCCAACAAATGCAGCGTTGTCACCTCAGGAAAGAAACCGTAGCACCATGTGTTTTGGGTATGAAGTAAAACAAGCAACTAGTGTTAAGCCAGCGCTGTTATGTATCCACTGTAAATGTAACAGGTTTAACTAATCATGCTAATCTGGAAACCATTAATAGATACCTGTTTTAATGTTTTTCCACTCCATATATATTTCATGGAATGTAATTTCAGTATTTATATCTTGAATTACTAGCCATTTAATTAGTAAAGCCTGTTTACTGAGTAAGACTGATCACCAGTTCTCAACATGAATAGTTACCTTGTCTATTGGTTCGGTTTGCAAAGGTTTTGGCCTTACTGTTCCAGGCACTGTGTCCTCAAGCCCTACTTCTGTTCACATTTTTTTGCCCTGTCGAATATGCACGTGTTCTTGATGCCTGTGTGAGTTTTTTTCCTGCAGAGTTCAGTTTTCTTTCCACCATTCCAAATGACTCAAACGAATCCTACCTAAGTATCATAGAGCTGCCTTTATATGTGGTATTACCCTTACATTACCTTAGCAGAATGGTTTATAAGTAATAACGAATTAGCTAATATATGCAGCTAAAATATATACAATGAAATAGAAGTATTTGCCAACATTGAGTTATTACCACTGTCAACCAGCAGAGGGCAGCAGCTGCACAGTGGTGGCAGAACATCTCACTGCTGTGGGATAAGATACCATATCAAGGTAAGTCTGAGGAGAAAATGCATTAAACCTGTATGACATTAAAAACAGGCTGACATTCAAAACATATATTTATAAGACAACAATAGCATAAAAGCAATACATTCAATGTTCCCCATAGAAAAGGAAAGTATAAATAAGGCAACATTTAAGAGTTGACTACATTTTTTAAATGAGAGATGGACGGTGGGGTGAACATTATTAAGTCTAAAAATATTCATCTTTCAACACCTATATTTAAAATAAAAGATAAGCTATTCAAATTATTTCCCATATTGGTGTGATTTTCAATATAAAATTTAAAAAACTATATTTTTTCTTTTTTAATTGCTGCATTATCTCTACATTATAAGTTATATCTGTTAACTTCCTTTTGTATAGCCATCATTGCCTTTTATATTCAGATTTATATGTAAATATATTTGTTCTCTTTCAGCTATATTATATTTTTATTATATTATACTGTGATTATACTCGGAATCCTACAGACTGCTAAGAGGTGACCTGTGTCTAGCATGCAAAGCATCCTCTGACCCATTACTGATGGATTTATTGCACATCAGCAAGCCAAATGGCATCAGAAAATCTTGGTCTAGGAATCTAAACCTCTTCTGCAAAATCAACAGAATGGTTTGGAGGGACAGGTATGTATCCTAGATGATACCACTGCTCGGGAACGGACTCCCCATCCACATTAAACAAAATTCATCCCTGTCCATATTCAAGTGCAACTTGCATCTGTGGATAGATAACAGAAAATATACCCCAGGACTGCCCCTGTACTAATAATGGATAGAGGTATTTCCTAAATGCTTTATCCCATGCCTGGATCCCCTCAAATTATCAATGGTAAGATCCCCGTTTTTTCTCATTCGGGGTAATATATAATTATCGACCATGGAATGGGGTGGGTAAGGGCAATTTCTACCCAAATGTAGTAGGTTAATTTGAGCACAAAAACGTATATTGGCCAGCCTAGTACTTACCTATTAACCTATTATTACAGAAGTGTGGTATAGCAGTAGGTTAACGATCCCATTTCATTTTATATCATTGTACATAGTTTATAGAGTTGTATCTATTCTTTTCTGTTGTTTGCTTAGGTTAGGGTATGTTGATTGTGGCATTAGGATTTGTTGACCTGTTTCCTTACCTTACTATATTCTGAAACAACATGTATTCTGTTATAGAATCTGTTATAGAATTTCCGCATCTTGGATTGTATTCCTCTATTATACAAAGCATCTTTTAATTAGACCTTTTTATAAACCATTTTAAATTTTAACAGTGGCATTTATTTGTTGTTTTATTATTTCAATTTGTGTCACTGTTTATCGTGATTAATTCAAAATGATTAATAAATGCATTTTGAAAAAAACAATTCTGGCTACAGATCTTGTCATTTTAATAAGTAAAACATGTTTCAAACAGCAACAGTGAGAACATACAGCAGGTTCTGGTCAACAAGAACCAGTAAAAGGGAAAATGTAATACATCAGTTTCAGCAGGTTCTACAGAGCAAGCATTGGTAATGATTAATTTTTACACTACTGGAAGTGATTTATTTTGTTCTTGAAATGCCAGTACTGAAGATGAAGTCAGAGCACCTTTTAGACAATTGTTTATTCTGATGGGGGTATTTTGATGTGATATAATGATGGTATGCATATCTTGCTTAAAGTAAGTTGTGCAAAACACAAAATGATAGTGTAGATCACTGGAATATAAATCTGCCATTTTTGCAACTGACAGACTATTTTAGGAGGGAATTAATGCATGTAACTTAATAAGTGAGGGTATAATATATCATATAATAAAGGAACATGATTCAGGATGTAGAAATTCTATAACAGAGTACATACTATTTCAGAATGTAATAAGGAAAGGAAAGGTCCTATTAAGTGGGCACACTTTCTGACAGTATAAATCATGTTGCTACACAAATTGCTAACAAAGGCGTTCAACACAGGATTGTTTCAGATTCGTGTCCCAACATGCTATGTTGTTAAGGGTCTAAAAAAGTTAGTTACAAAATTGAAATATAAGCACCCATAGAAGAGAAGAAGCAGGGAGTCCCCATCTCGATTATATTATTGTCTAGGGTAAACTAACACCTTATCCTCTTAAGGGTTCTCAGAGCGGGATAACATGAACACGGGCTTATTCAGAGTATAATGTGCATGAAAGGAATTATTTATGTCTCACATAAAATACTCATTTTGACTGTATATTTCTGAGAATGTATAGTTTTCACTATTCCTTTCTTGGAAGATTATATGCCAATTTTTACTATGATAATGTGTTATTTATTATCTGAGATCGTCACTATTCTGCTGCTATAATGTAGTGGTCATTCATATTAAAATGGCAAATGCATACCGTTGGACCATATCAGATGATAATGTTTTTCTTCTGATATTTGTGATATTTGTATGTGTTTGACATTAAGAAATCACCCGAATAACTGGCCCTTGATATTTTCAAGTTATGGTAATATGATTTGAAAATAATATTGTAATTTTATCTAATTAATATTTAAGGAAAATGGAGTCGGATAAGTGAACCTCATACCAGAAGCAAGAGTGCAAGCTACATTAACTACAGAAAAAAGTAATGCATCAGCTTATAACAACATAACCACAGTGGCAGCTATCGGTCGTTGTGTACATGCAATCACAAGAAGTTGAACTAGCCCTATAAAAGCCACCTCACAATTTTACCTCATTCCAGTGTTACTCACGGGGCAAATAGTTTGTACGGTGAGCAGCATTTATGTATTTAGGACTATTTAGGCCTACCTTACCTTATTATAGCACCCAGAACTATTTTACAGAGAGCATCTGGTTGGGTGCTGGGGAACATCACTAGTTAGGTTAGCTGCAGATTACGCCAAGTAAGCGCCCTTCCCTCATAGTTAGAAACACCCTCCATTCCTATTCCTTGCAAGTACATATTAGGACCTGCCACCATGGATGGGCAGTTTTCTGCTATCTATGCACCCAGCTTACTTGACATAGGCATCCTGAAGCAATGTAGCAATTGCCTTATGTACACTGACAACCACTTAAATTCTTTAACAGAGAAATACAATATGTGAAAGATAATTATGCATTGACACTGGTGGCTAGACTGTTATATACAGACACAAAAAACAACAAACAGGTTGTCAGCAACTCATACACATCACTTGCTACACCCACAGAGGACCACACATATAGACCCACATATGCGGAGCTTCTCACATGTACCTTACCTGAACCTCAAAGACCTCTCATTCACAGTGCTCAGAAACTCCACATGCACACAAACAAGACAATCCCCAATTGCCAAACAGACAAACCTTCCAACATAACAAAAGGTACTCAGGACAAGCTAAAGGTTTTATTGCTCGATGCTTGGAGTCTCAACAAGAAACTGCACTCCCTGGAAGCTCTCCTCACCTAGGACACTACTGGCATCTGTGCAGCTACTGAAACATGGTTCAAAGCAATGGCAAGCACTCTCGGTGCATGGCTGTACATTTTGACCACTCACTGAATATGAATAAGCAAAAGGCATAGGTATAGGTTCATAGATTAGTACTAAGCTAACTGCCCTTGCGAGCCATTTTAAGCCTAGTCAATTATCCCTTGTGAGACTCAAACCCTGTACCTTGTGTTTGTAAGGCAAACACCTTAACCATTAGGCCACCCTCTATTTCCATAAAGGATAGGCACAACTCAAGGCTGGTCAAGCAGTATGACACGCTTGAGCTACTCCATGTCCAACTAACCCCTGGAAAAATCCATTACCATATTCTTACTAGCTACATGTCCCCCACTGAGAACCAGGAAACCCACATATCATACCTGAAGTTACTAGAATTATTCACCATCCAGCCCAATACCATACTCATGGGTGATTTTAACTACCCCTCCATTAATTAGAAGGTGTACATGACCATTAACATGTAGACCCAAAGATATCTTGACTTTAAAATTCAAATGCCCTGGAGCAGCTAGTCTGCACTTTCACCAGGGAAACAAATATCCTAGATCTGTTACTCACAAATATGGGAGAGTGCTGCACCCCCCCCCCCCAGTGTTATGTCATCACTAGTAAGAACAGTTGACAAAGCAGTCTCCCTTAAAATAAAGGTAAAACTAGTTCCCCAACCTAACCCCAAAAACTTTTAAGAACTTCTGGAAGGTAAATTACCCCCTATGAAGGAATGGCAGAACTAGTTTCCAAGCTCCCTCAAACCCAGAAATCACAGAAACCTATGCAGATGCATACACAAAAGCCCTGCATGACCATATAAACAACTGCATAGAAACAGCAGTACCAGGCCAAAATAAATCCAGGTCAAACTGCAAGAACAAGTGAACCTGGTGGAACCCTGGTATTACTAGGTTGTACAACAAAAGAAATAAAAATCTGTTAAAGAAGTAACACAGAACGTGCACAACAGAGCAAAACATCCCTCATTAGTCTAAACAAGTGAATCAGGAAAGAAGTCAAGTCTGTGAAAGCAGACTTTGAGGTTCAAATAGCCTCCACAGCTAAGGATAACCATAAGGAATTTTTCAGGTATGTCCACAGTCTTAAGGGCAACACCCAACAATGTGCAGAATTAGTTGTAGATGGCATAACCTATACTCAGCCAGAAGATATAGAAAATCTGCTGGCTGATAAATTGAGCTTAAATTGCACCTCCGCATCACCCTCATTTCTCCTCCAAGAAATACCGTCTTCCACTTTACTGCCAATTATCACCAAAGTATAGGTTACCACTGCACACCGATGAGCTAAAAACACAGCTTTAGTTGAGCCTAACAGTGTAGCAGGTTGCCTCTTAAACAGCTTAAATCAGTAGTTATTGGGCACATTAGGATCTCTATTTAACTACAGCTTCTGGAGAGGCTTTGTCTAGAGAGAGTGCAGGACAACAACAGCAGTCATCCCTTTGCATAAATAGGGACCATTTACCAGCCCAGGAAATTACAGACCCATGAGTCTGACATGTCTTATATGTAATGCCATGGAAAGAACAATCACTGACCTGATGAATAATGATAAAGGAAACATCCAAACACTGGGCACAACCCAAGTCACCTTTATCAAGTGGACATCATGGCATCTGAACCTGGTAAATGTCTTTGAGAAAGTCACTAAGGCCATGGAATAGGGTAAAATAGTGCATTCCACCTACTTTGACCTGGTGAAGGCATATGACACAATTCCCCACTCAGGTATTATAAGTAAACTCACAAAACTGGACATAAATCTCTACATTGCCAGATGGATAGCCATCACCAGATGTATAGCCAGCTGGCTGATGAACACATGTGGTTAAAGTGGGTGAATCCAGAATCAGGAAGACACCAGTTACTAGTGGTGTGACACAGGGCTCAGTGCTCCGTTCACTCCTGTTCAGAATATATTTCCCTGAAGTCAATGCCAGTGAGGAAGGCCTCTAGATGACAAAGTTGGGGGCAATCATTTTAGACAAATAATTGGTGCTAGAACCATGGCCTAAATCAAAATGTGAAAAAACTGTATTATCATACCCTTTGGGAAGTCAAATACCCCTGCAAATTACAACATCAATAACACACCCCTGAGTATACTCAGATATGAGAGATCTAGATAGTCAAATAGATAGCAGCCTGAACTTTGACCCTCATGTGTCCACAGTGGTGAGGAAGTCCTTCTACATGGCACAACTTATAAGTAAAGCCATTGTATCCAGATCCAAGGAAATTTTAGTCCCACTGTACTCCGGATAGACTAAAACTCTTCCCTTTTACTTACTCTGTCTTCTGTTGATTACTAATAGGTGACCTATGTCTTACATGCAAGACAGTCACACATCCAGCCCTGATGGAGCTGCTACAAATCTGCAAGTCAAACAGCATGAGAGACACCTGACACAGGGATCTAAACTTAGTCAGTCACTCAAACAAAACATGCTGGAGAGACAGACATGCATCTCAGAAATTGCCGTTTCGGAACAGGCTTCCTAATCACGTTAAGCAGGTGTCTTCCCTGGCCCTCTTCAAATGCAATTTGGATCAATCAATGGGGAATCACAAATTCATGCCTGGGGTAGGGCCTATGTCCCTTATGGACAGGGGCAGTCTGTAAGGTACTCAAGGCATAGCCACAAATCCATGAAATCCACTTGCCCCTAGGGGTGGCACAGTGGTGCAGTGAATAGTGTTGTTGCCTCACAGCAAGAGGTTCTATGGTTTGATTCTCAGCTGGGGTGCCTTCTGTGTGGAGTCTGCATGCCCTACCTGTGTTTGCATGGGTTTCCTCCGGGTGCTCCAGTTTCCTCCCACATTCCAAAGACATGTGCCTGAAGTTTCTCCCGGGCCTCCACTGAAAATGGGCTCTGTACATAGTAATTTCTTATAAACCTATAAAAGAAGTTTACCATCATATACTTGGCTACATTAGTAGGACAGCAAAGATTTGTCTTTAAATACTGCTGTACAATGAGGCAGTGTTGTTGGCAAACAGTATAGAGATCCAAAATTTCTGGCTACACCATGAACATGAATTTGTAAAAGTGGAAATTTAACAAATCACATGTAATTTGCTTGACACGGAAGATGCCAACAGTATACATGTATGTGTGTGTGGGTGGGGGCAGCAAAGAGTCATGAAGTCGATACATAATTCCAAAACTCCTGGCTACATTCCGTATGGAAGGCACCTGTAAAGAATTACCAAAACTGACAGTTTGTCTAAAAATAATTTTAAAAACTACCACATTTTTTGCCTTTTTATAATTGTTGACATGGAAATTTTCACATTGCTAAGCTAAATTAAATTTTGCATCAATAAAATTAAGGAGTGGTTAGAGATGGATGCAATAGATGTGGTCAAGGAAAACAAATATGTTCACTTGAGCAAAACAGATACATATTGACAATAAATATAAGCAAATGATTACAACAAGCACTACATTTAGACACCGAATAAAACTGTTAGCAATTGCAATAGTTTTCTTTCTCATCTTAAGGAAACTTCTAAAATGTTAACCCATTTGACTGTTGCACAGTACTTTTTGTTTATTTGTATCTAGTTAATTGGGCTGGTTCTTGGACCCTTTTCAGTCCCAGCTTGAGCGAGATAGGTTCAATATTAAATAGGAAGTTGAAAAATTCAAAAACAATATAGTCATTACAAAACATCACACATCTCGGTACTTCATTTACATTTTCTGTTTCCTTTCTTATATTCAGCAGTCAATTTAATCTATTTTATAAAGGAACCGACGCAACCTGTTGTTCATTCTATATGTATGTAAGATACATTGCAACCACATGGCAAAAAGAAGCCATGTTCTAATATTACGCAGATTCTGTGTTTACCTGATAGTAATGTTTGGAAAGATTCTTTGATGAAATATATATCAGATCCTCAAAGGGAGATAAATGGATGTTTATAAATGGATATGTTAGCCAAATGTCCCAAACAGCAAGTGCTAAAAGCAGAAAATTGTGGCATCAAAAGGCAAACATTAAGTACTTTTTAATTATTCATTCATGTAGTTACTGTCTCAGTATAATTTCAATTAAGTTTTAAGTGGAAAGTGCATGGGATCAGGTTTCCCCCTAGTTCTCCACTCATAAAGTGATTTTAAATAGTTAAATCTGTTTGGTAGGTACTAGCACCCTGACAGTATATATGCTTTAGAAAATGAGCAGGTAAGAAGTCAGCACGTCTGATAAGGTGTGGGTTCAGAGGGCTGCGATGTAAATTTAATTGCTTTAGTCCCTGCTGTAAGTGACTGAACAGCTCACTAGGTCTGTGTCACCGCCTTATTATCCCAGCTGTTACTGTAGGCACAGAAATACAACATGGCAGTACTGATGAGGGCAAAGGGCAATAATTTACTCCCGTCTTCTGGGACGAATGCCAGCAGCTGCTAACTAGAAAACATTTAGCACGACTGGCTTTTCTATTTCTTTTCTGTGCCAAACAGAATTTTTCACTCAGTTGTTTAATGACCGTAGTCAATGATACATCCTATACTACAAAACTTTATTCCTGATCTATGAACCAGAAGGATATATTTATTTTACTTATTTATTTGTTAAACATGTAGGTGGTTAGTTCAGTAACATTTCCATCCATGACCCAGGACAAAACCGCAGCAGAAATTATAGGAAAAAGAAAAGGTACAATATTTTATTCTGTTTACTTCACATCTGTTTACAGGGAAAGTCCACCTGGACACAGGTCCTTTTTCAGCAGAGACCTAAGGAGAAAAGCTCCATTTATAAGAAGGACAAAGTTACAAATGCTAACAAACACATGATTACAGAGGTATTTGCAAACAATAGTTACATAATGATGGATCATACAATTGTTTGGTCGTAGTCGTGTATCTAACAGTTAGATACTGATGGAGTGTAATATTCTCTTGTAGACATTTGCATCACAAACGCACAACGATGGAACCTACTGTTGTTTAGTAGGTGGGCATTTACATTGTACATCATGCTTGAGTCTTTACAATCTAGAGAGGATGAGTTTCCATGCAGTGGTGTTCAAATATAGGTATAGTAAAACACTCAAATAGCAATATTTAGTTAATGAGGCTGAGATAAGGACAGTTACAAGAGCAGAGCCAAGTGTCTTTTAAGTGTGATTTTAGGAGGATTTTAAATTGTACCATGGAGCAGTTGGAGGTTATTTCAGTTTGGAGCTTGTTCCATATTTTAGGAATGAAATTTGTGAAGAGTGATTCCACGACTGAGTTGTTGGCTTTCGTAACATCTAGGAGAAGTTTGTCATTGGAGCAGGGGGGTTATATGGTTGCTGTAGTATGACTCTAAAAAGAAGACATCATTCTAGCTCATAATTAATGACATGTAAACTAAAGTAAGAATTCACAAAGAGTACATACTGTTATGGTATTGAAATAAGGACATTTTGTAGTAAACATACAGATTAAGTAGCATGCATAAATTTTATACTGATGTCAACTAGGTTTCACATCAAACAATTACTCACCATTGTTGCAGTAGAATCCATACTCTTAGAACTCCAGTTTGTGCCATAGCAGGCTAGCTTTTTCAGTCCTGGACTACTGGTAGATTATAAAAACAAAATGAAATGCACAAACTACTATAAAGCAAACACAATACTAGCTTATGGAATAAAGAAAGAGTTGTATCTAATGTTAAGCGCTTTTCATTTACTGCATTAGTAACCTTCATCAGACAAAACCAGTATAACAAATTCACAAGTTAAATAGTTTAAAATTTGGCGCCCTTTTTCTAAAACAGGAAATGACATCATAAACCTAAAGATTATGCTACTTCCCCATTGCATGTACTATTATTCATGAGTAAATTAATATTTATGTATATTACTAAACGTTCCAAATACACCAAATACAAACAATATAGACGACTGATAAATTAAACATTACTATAAAATGCCTAAGATATTAAATTAAGTGTGTATACATTTATATAAATAAAATATTCATTTTAAATTAAACTTATTGCCATTGCCAAAGCAACCTTTATCTACTTAAAGCTTTCAATTTTAAGATACTGTTAATACTGCAAAGATCATTAAGTCCAGGCCATGCATAAGAATGAAGCGTGAGCTGCCATATAAGCTCTGCCTTTTCCAATTGTAGTCCCCAGGGACCACCTCTGTCATTGCTAAGCACTCGCTGCAATATTGCAAATCGGAAACAATGATCCTGCTGTTCATGCACAGGTTTAGCTAGTGCGTTATTTAACTGATATTTCCTTATTGCATACATGTGTTTAGCTAGTGCATTAGTTAACTGATATTTCCTTATTGCATACATGTGTTTAGCTAGTGCATTATTTAACTGATATTTCCTTATTGCATACATGTGTTTAGCTAGTGCGTTATTTAACTGATATTTCCTTATTGCATACATGTGTTTAGCTAGTGCATTATTTAACTGATATTTCCTTATTGCATACATGTGTTTAGCTAGTGCATTATTTAACTGATATTTCCTTATTGCATACATGTGTTTAGCTAGTGCGTTATTTAACTGATATTTCCTTATTGCATACATGTGTTTAGCTAGTGCGTTATATAACTGATATTTCCTTATTGTGTACATGTGTTTAGCTAGTGTGTTATTTAACTGATATTTCCTTATTGCATACATGTGTTTAGCTAGTGCGTTATTTAACTGATATTTCCTTATTGCATACATGTGTTTAGCTAGTGCGTTATTTAACTGATATTTCCTTATTGCATACATGTGTTTAGCTAGTGCGTTATTTAACTGATATTTCCTTATTGCATACATGTGTTTAGCTAGTGCGTTATTTAACTGATCTTTCCTTATTGCATACATGTGTTTTGCTAGTGCATTATTTAATTGATATTTCCTTATTGCATACATGTGTTTAGCTAGTGCGTTATTTAACTGATCTTTCCTTATTGCATACATGTGTTTAGCTAGTGCATTATTTAACTGATATTTCCTTATTGCATACATGTGTTTAGCTAGTGCGTTATTTAACTGATCTTTCCTTATTGCATACATGTGTTTAGCTAATGCGTTATTTAACTGATATTTCCTTATTGCATACATGTGTTTAGCTAGTGCATTATTTAACTGATATTTCCTTATTGCATACATGTGTTTAGCTAGTGCATTATTTAACTGATATTTCCTTATTGCATACATGTGTTTAGCTAGTGCGTTATTTAACTATTTCCTTATTGCATACATGTGTTTAGCTAGTGCGTTATTTAACTGATCTTTCCTTATTGCATACATGTGTTTAGCTAGTGCGTTATTTAACCTTTTATTTCCTTATTGCATACATGTGTTTAGCTAGTGCGTTATTTAACTGATCTTTCCTTATTGCATAGATGTGTTTAGCTAGTGCGTTATTTAACTGATCTTTCCTTATTGCATACATGTGTTTAGCTAGTGCGTTATTTAACTGATATTTCCTTATTGCATACATGTGTTTAGCTAGTGCGTTATTTAACTGATCTTTCCTTATTGCATACATGTGTTTAGCTAGTGCGTTATTTAACTGATATTTCCTTATTGCATACATGTGTTTAGCTAGTGCGTTATTTAACTGATATTTCCTTATTGCATACATGTGTTTAGCTAGTGTGTTATTTAACTGATCTTTCCTTATTGCATACATGTGTTTAGCTAGTGCGTTATTTAACTGATATTTCCTTATTGCATACATGTGTTTAGCTAGTGCATTATTTAACTGATATTTCCTTATTGCATACATGTGTTTAGCTAGTGCGTTATTTAACTGATATTTCCTTATTGCATACATGTGTTTAGCTAGTGCGTTATTTAACTGATCTTTCCTTATTGCATGCATGTGTTTTGCTAGTGCGTTATTTAATTGATATTTCCTTATTGCATACATGTGTTTAGCTAGTGCGTTATTTAACTGCTCTTTCCTTATTGCATACATGTGTTTAGCTCGTGCATTATTTAACTGATATTTCCTTATTGCATACATGTGTTTAGCTAGTGCGTTATTTAACTGATCTTTCCTTATTGCATACATGTGTTTAGCTAATGCGTTATTTAACTGATATTTCCTTATTGCATACATGTGTTTAGCTAGTGCATTATTTAACTGATATTTCCTTATTGCATACATGTGTTTAGCTAGTGCATTATTTAACTGATATTTCCTTATTGCATACATGTGTTTAGCTAGTGCGTTATTTAACTATTTCCTTATTGCATACATGTGTTTAGCTAGTGCGTTATTTAACTGATCTTTCCTTATTGCATACATGTGTTTAGCTAGTGCGTTATTTAACCTTTTATTTCCTTATTGCATACATGTGTTTAGCTAGTGCGTTATTTAACTGATATTTCCTTATTGCATACATGTGTTTAGCTAGTGCGTTATTTAACTGATCTTTCCTTATTGCATACATGTGTTTAGCAAGTGCGTTATTTAACTGATATTTCCTTATTGCATACATGTGTTTAGCTAGTGCGTTATTTAACTGATCTTTCCTTATTGCATACATGTGTTTAGCTAGTGAGTTATTTAACATTTTATTTCCATATTGCATACATGTGTTTAGCTAGTGCGTTATTTAACTGATATTTCCTTATTGCATACATGTGTTTAGCTAGTGCGTTATTTAACTGATCTTTCCTTATTGCATACATGTGTTTAGCTAGGGCGTTATTTAACTGATATTTCCTTATTGCATACATGTGTTTAGCTAGTGAGTTATTTAACTGATCTTTGTTTATTGCACACATGTGTTTAGCTAGTGCATTATTTAACTGATATTTCCTTATTGCATACATGTGTTTAGCTAGTGTGTTATTTAACTGATATTTCCTAATTGCATACATGTGTTTAGCTAGTGCGTTATTTAACTGATATTTCCTTATTGCATACATGTGTTTATCTAGTGCGTTAATTAACTGATCTTTCCTTATTGCATACATATGTTTAGCTAATGCGTTATTTAACTGATATTTCCATATTGCATACATGTGTTTAGCTAGTGCGTTATTTAACTGATCTTTCCTTATTGCAGACATGTGTTTAGCTAATGCGTTATTTAACTGATCTTTTCTTATTGCATACATGTGTTTAGCTAGTGGGTTATTTAAATTATATTTCCTTATTGCATACATGTGTTTAGCTACTGCGTTATTTAACTGATATTTCCTTATTGCATACATGTGTTTAGCTAGTGCATTATTTAACTGATATTTCCTTATTGCATACATGTGTTTAGCTAGTGTGTTATTTAACTGATCTTTCCTTATTGCATACATGTGTTTAGCTAGTGCGTTATTTAACTGATCTTTCCTTATTGCATACATGTGTTTAGCTAATGCATTATTTAAATGATATTTCCCTATTGCATACATGTGTTTAGCCAGTGCGTTATTTAACTGATATTTCCTTATTGCATACATGTGTTTAGCTAGTGCATTCTTTAACTGATATTTCCTTATTGCATACATGTGTTTAGCTAGTGCGTTATTTAACTGATGTTTCCTTATGGCATGCATGTGTTTAGCTAGTGCGTTACTTAACTGATCTTTCCTTATTGCATGATGTCTTTAGCTAGTGCATTATTTAACTGATCTTTCCTTATTGCATGCATGTGTTTAGCTAGTGCGTTATTTAACTGATCTTTCCTTATTGCATACATGTGCTTTGCTAGTGCATTATTTAACTGATATTTCCTTATTGCATACATGTGTTTAGCTAATGCATTATTTAACTATTTCCTTATTGCATACATGTGTTTAGCTAGTGCCTTATTTAACTGATATTTCCTTATTTCATACATGTGTTTAGCTAGTGCATTATTTAACTGATATTTCCTTATTACATACATGCGTTTAGCTATTGCATTATTTAACTGATATTTCCTTATTGCATACATGTGTTTAGCTAGTGCGTTATTTAACTGATATTTCCTTATTGCATACATGTGTTTAGCTAGTGCGTTATTTAACTGATCTTTCCTTATTGCATACATGTGTTTAGCTAGTGCGTTATTTAACTGATCTTTCCTTATTGCATACATGTGTTTAGCTAGTGTGTTATTTAACTGATCTTTCCTTATTGCATACATGTGTTTAGCTAGTGCGTTATTTAACTGATATTTCCTTATTGCATACATGTGTTTAGCTAGTGCATTATTTAACTGATATTTCCTTATTGCATACATGTGTTTAGCTAGTGCGTTATTTAACTGATCTTTCCTTATTGCATACATGTGTTTAGCTAGTGCGTTATTTAACCTTTTATTTCCTTATTGCATACATGTGTTTAGCTAGTGCGTTATTTAACTGATATTTTCTTATTGCATACATGTGTTTAGCTAGTGCATTATTTAACTGATCTTTCCTTATTGCATACATGTGTTTAGCTAGTGCATTAGTTAACTGATATTTCCTTATTGCATACATGTGTTTAGCTAGTGCGTTATTTAACTGATCTTTCCTTATTGCATACATGTGTTTAGCTAGTGCATTATTTAACTGATATTTCCTTATTGCATACATGTGTTTAGCTAGTGCGTTATTTAACTGATATTTCCTTATTGCATACATATGTTTAGCTAGTGCATTATTTAACTGATATTTCCTTATTGCATACATGTGTTTAGCTAGTGCGTTATTTAACTATTTCCTTATTGCATACATGTGTTTAGCTAGTGCATTATTTAACTGATCTTTCCTTATTGCATACATGTGTTTAGCTAATGCGTTATTTAAATGATATTTCCTTAGTGCAGACATGTGTTTAGCTAGTGAGTTTTTTAACTGATCTTTCCTTATTGCATACATGTGTTTAGCTAATGCGTTATTAAACTATTTCCTTATTGCATAGATGTGTTTAGCTAGTGTGTTATTTAACTGATCTTTCCTTATTGCATACATGTGTTTAGCTAGTGCGTTATTTAACTGATCTTTCCTTATTGCATACATGTGTTTAGCTAATGCATTATTTAAATGATATTTCCTTATTGCATACATGTGTTTAGCCAGTGCGTTACTTAACTGATATTTCCTTATTGCATACATGTGTTTATCTAGTGCATTCTTTAACTGATATTTCTTTATTGCATACATGTGTTTAGCTAGTGCATTATTTAACTGATATTTCCTTATTGCATACATGTGTTCAGCTAATGTGTTATTTAACTATTTCCTTATTGCATACATGTTTTTAGCTAGTGCGTTGTTTAACTGATATTTCCTTATTGCATACGTGTTTAGCTAGTGCCTTATTTAACTGAAATTTCCTTATTGCATACATGTGTTTTGCTAGTGCGTTATTTAACTGATCTTTCCTTATTGCATACATGTGTTTAGCTAGTGCGTTATTTAACTGATCTTTCCTTATTGCATACATGTGTTTAGCTAGTGCGTTATTTAACTGATATTTCCTTATTGCATACATGTGTTTAGCTAGTGCATTATTTAACTGATATTTCCTTATTGCATACATGTGTTTAGCTAGTGTGTTATTTAACTGATCTTTCCTTATTGCATACATGTGTTTAGCTAGTGCATTATTTAACTGATCTTTCCTTATTGCATACATGTGTTTAGCTAGTGCATTATTTAACTGATATTTCCTTATTGCATACATGTGTTTAGCTAGTGCGTTATTTAACTGATATTTCCTTATTGCATACATGTGTTTAGCTAGTGCATTATTTAACTGATCTTTCCTTATTGCATACATGTGTTTAGCTAGTGCGTTATTTAACTGATCTTTCCTTATTGCATACATGTGTTTAGCTAGTGCGTTATTTAACTGATCTTTCCTTATTGCATACATGTGTTTAGCTAGTGCGTTATTTAACTGATATTTCCTTATTGCATACATGTGTTTAGCTAGTGCGTTATTTAACTGATCTTTCCTTATTGCATACATGTGTTTAGCTAGTGCATTATTTAACTGATATTTCCTTATTGCATACATGTGTTTAGCTAGTGCTTTATTTAACTGATATTTCCTTATTGCATACATGTGTTTAGCTAGTGCTTTATTTAACTGATATTTCCTTATTGCATACATGTGTCTAGCTAGTGTATTATTTAACTTATCTTTCCTTATTGCATACATGTGCTTAGCTAGTGAGTTACTTAACTGATCTTTCCTTATTGCATATATGTGTTTAGCTAATGCGTTATTTAAATGATATTTCCTTATTGCATACATGTGTTTAGCTAGTGCGTTATTTAACTGATATTTCCTTATTGCATACATGTGTTTAGCTAGTGCATTATTTAACTGATATTTCCTTATTGCATACATGTGTTTAGCTAGTGCGTTATTTAACTGATATTTCCTTATTGCATACATGTGTTTAGCTAGTGCGTTATTTAACTGATATTTCCTTATTGCATACATGTGTTTAGCTAGTGCATTATTTAACTGATATTTCCTTATTGCATACATGTGTTTAGCTAGTGTGTTATTTAACTGATCTTTCCTTATTGCATACATGTGTTTAGCTAGTGCATTATTTAACTGATATTTCCTTATTGCATACATGTGTTTAGCTAGTGCGTTATTTAACTGATATTTCCTTATTGCATACATGTGTTTAGCTAGTGCGTTATTTAACTGATCTTTCCTTATTGCATACATGTGTTTAGCTAGTGCGTTATTTAACTGATCTTTCCTTATTGCATACATGTGTTTAGCTAGTGCATTATTTAACTGATATTTCCTTATTGCATACATGTGTTTAGCTAGTGTGTTATTTAACTGATCTTTCCTTATTGCATACATGTGTTTAGCTAGTGCGTTATTTAACTGATATTTCCTTATTGCATACATGTGTTTAGCTAGTGCGTTATTTAACTGATATTTCCTTATTGCATACATGTGTTTAGCTAGTGCATTATTTAACTGATCTTTCCTTATTGCATACATGTGTTTAGCTAGTGCATTATTTAACTGATATTTCCTTATTGCATACATGTGTTTAGCTAGTGTGTTATTTAACTGATCTTTCCTTATTGCATACATGTGTTTAGCTAGTGCATTATTTAACTGATATTTCCTTATTGCATACATGTGTTTAGCTAGTGCGTTATTTAACTGATATTTCCTTATTGCATACATGTGTTTAGCTAGTGCGTTATTTAACTGATATTTCCTTATTGCATACATGTGTTTAGCTAGTGCGTTATTTAACTGATATTTCCTTATTGCATACATGTGTTTAGCTAGTGTGTTATTTAACTGATCTTTCCTTATTGCATACATGTGTTTAGCTAATGCATTATTTAAATGATATTTCCTTATTGCAGACGTGTTTAGCTAGTGAGTTATTTAACTGATCTTTCCTTATTGCATACATGTGTTTAGCTAGTGCATTATTTAACTGATATTTCCTTATTGCATACATGTGTTTAGCTAGTGCATTATTTAACTGATATTTCCTTATTGCATACATGTGTTTAGCTAGTGCGTTATTTAACTGATCTTTCCTTATTGCATACATGTGTTTAGCTAGTGCGTTATTTAACTGATCTTTCCTTATTGCATACATGTGTTTAGCTAGTGCGTTATTTAACTGATATTTCCTTATTGCATACATGTGTTTAGCTAGTGCATTATTTAACTGATATTTCCTTATTGCATACATGTGTTTAGCTAGTGCATTATTTAACTGATATTTCCTTATTGCATACATGTGTTTAGCTAGTGCGTTATTTAACTGATCTTTCCTTATTGCATACATGTGTTTAGCTAGTGCATTATTTAACTGATATTTCCTTATTGCATACATGTGTTTAGCTAGTGCGTTATTTAACTGATATTTCCTTATTGCATACATGTGTTTAGCTAGTGTGTTATTTAACTGATCTTTCCTTATTGCATACATGTGTTTAGCTAGTGCATTATTTAACTGATATTTCCTTATTGCATACATGTGTTTAGCTAGTGCATTATTTAACTGATATTTCCTTATTGCATACATGTGTTTAGCTAGTGCGTTATTTAACTGATCTTTCCTTATTGCATACATGTGTTTAGCTAGTGCATTATTTAACTGATATTTCCTTATTGCATACATGTGTTTAGCTAGTGTGTTATTTAACTGATATTTCCTTATTGCATACATGTGTTTAGCTAGTGCGTTATTTAACTGATCTTTCCTTATTGCATACATGTGTTTAGCTAGTGCGTTATTTAACTGATATTTCCTTATTGCATACATGTGTTTAGCTAGTGCGTTATTTAACTGATCTTTCCTTATTGCATACATGTGTTTAGCTAGTGCATTATTTAACTGATATTTCCTTATTGCATACATGTGTTTAGCTAGTGCATTATTTAACTGATATTTCCTTATTGCATACATGTGTTTAGCTAGTGCATTAGTTAACTGATATTTCCTTATTGCATACATGTGTTTAGCTAGTGCATTATTTAACTGATCTTTCCTTATTGCATAGATGTGTTTAGCTAGTGTGTTATTTAACTGATATTTCCTTATTGCATACATGTGTTTAGCTAGTGCGTTATTTAACTGATCTTTCCTTATTGCATACATGTGTTTAGCTAGTGCGTTATTTAACTGATATTTCCTTATTGCATACATGTGTTTAGCTAATGTGTTATTTAACTGATATTTCCTTATTGCATACATGTGTTTAGCTAGTGCATTATTTAACTGATATTTCCTTATTGCATACATGTGTTTAGCTAGTGCATTATTTAACTGATCTTTCCTTATTGCATACATGTGTTTAGCTAGTGCATTAGTTAACTGATATTTCCTTATTGCATGCATATGTTTAGCTAGTGCATTATTTAACTGATCTTTCCTTATTGCATACATGTGTTTAGCTAGTGCGTTATTTAACTGATCTTTCCTTATTGCATACATGTGTTTAGCTAATGCATTAGTTAACTGATCTTTCCTTATTGCATACATGTGTTTAGCTAGTGCGTTATTTAACTGATATTTCCTTATTACATACATGTGTTTAGCTAGTGTGTTATTTAACTGATCTTTCCTTATTGCATACATGTGTTTTGCTAGTGCATTATTTAATTGATATTTCCTTATTGCATACATGTGTTTAGCTAGTGCGTTATTTAACTGATCTTTCCTTATTGCATACATGTGTTTAGCTAGTGCATTATTTAACTGATATTTCCTTATTGCATACATGTGTTTAGCTAGTGCGTTATTTAACTGATCTTTCCTTATTGCATACATGTGTTTAGCTAGTGCATTATTTAATTGATATTTCCTTATTGCATACATGTGTTTAGCTAATGCGTTATTTAACTGATATTTTCTTATTGCATACATTTGTTTAGCTAATGTGTTATTTAACTGATATTTCCTTATTGCATACATGTGTTTAGCTAGTGCATTATTTAACTGATATTTCCTTATTGCATACATATATTTAGCTAATGCGTCTTTTAACTGATATTTCCTTATTGCATACATGTGTTTAGCTAATGCATTATTTAACTGATATTTCCTTATTGCATACATGTGTTTAGCTAGTGTGTTATTTAACTGATCTTTCCTTATTGCATACATGTGTTTAGCTAGTGCATTATTTAACTGATATTTCCTTATTGCAAACATGTGTTTAGCTAGTGCGTTATTTAACTGATATTTCCTCATTGCATACATGTGTTTAGCTAATGCGTTATTTAACTGATATTTCCTTATTGCATACATGTGTTTAGCTAGTGC
The DNA here is from genome assembly GCF_019279795.1 of Protopterus annectens. Taxonomy (NCBI): domain Eukaryota; kingdom Metazoa; phylum Chordata; order Ceratodontiformes; family Protopteridae; genus Protopterus; species Protopterus annectens. Next base: position 114,846,683 of record NC_056735.1, on the reverse strand, counting down.
ATTATTTAACTGATATTTCCTTATTGCATACATGTATTTAGCTAATGTGTCATTTAACTATTTCCTTATTGCATACATGTGTTTAGCTAGTGTGTTATTTAACTGATATTTCCTTATTGCATACATGTGTTTAGCTAGTGCATTATTTAACTGATATTTCCTTATTGCATACATGTGTTTAGCTAGTGCGTTATTTAACTGATATTTCCTCATTGCATACATGTGTTTAGCTAATGCGTTATTTAACTGATATTTCCTTATTGCATACATGTGTTTAGCTAGTGCATTATTTAACTGATATTTCCTTATTGCATACATGTGTTTAGCTAGTGTGTTATTTAACTATTTCCTTATTGCATACATGTGTTTAGCTAGTGTGTTATTTAACTGATATTTCCTTATTGCATACATGTGTTTAGCTAGTGCGTTATTTAACTATTTCCTTATTGCATATGTGTTTAGCTAGTGCGTTATTTAACTATTTCCTTATTGCATACATGTGTTTAGCTAGTGCAATTTTTAACTGATATTTCCTTATTGCATTCCTGTGTTTAGCTAATGCGTTATTTAACTGATATTTCCTTATTGCATACATGTGTTTAGCTAATGCATTATTTAACTGATATTTCCTTATTGCATACATGTATTTAGCTTGTGCATTATTTAACTGATATTTCCTTATTGCATACATGTGCTCATAAATTCCTTCCTTGGGAGACCTGGTGGTTTTTCCTATGTAAAATGTTGGGCAGAGTTGACATACTGCCACTTATATTACCCCCTTAGAATTACAAATAAATTTGCCCTTAATAATATATTCTGTGCCCTTTATATGTATATATTGGCCTTGATGTATGCTTCTTCAGTAATTGCACATTCCACAGTTATTCATAATACCTACTGATTTATCAGCCATACAGCTTGTCCTGCCATTCTCTAATAGATTTTTAAAATTACTTGCTCTCCTAGCTACCATTTTGAAACCATTACACAATTTTGTTCTAATATTCAAATCCTCATCCATAAGTGTCCAGTTTTTCATCGTAATAGCCTTAATTTCATAAAAATGTGTATTAAATGTTGTTATAAACAGTGCAGCATTGTCCAGGTGGTGTTCACTCACATCTAAGATTATTGAATTATTATTATATGATAAAATAGGTGCAAAATGACCATTTGATCTTTTTGTATTTACTTCATTATACAATCTCTAAGGATATGACTGGGGTAGCCTCTCTTTTTAAACATATCAGTCAAATTAGTGCACTCTGTTTCAAAGTCCTTATCTAAGATAACCATCCCTTCCGCCCGGACAAGCTGTCCCTTAACTACTGATTTCTTATTAATTGCCGGCTGTGCACTAGAAAAATGCAAGAATGAATTTGAGTAGGTGGGTTTTCTGTGAATATTTGCTGTGAATCTTTTATTGTCCCCATCCTTACTCAACATGACATCCAAAAAAAATGAATTTCATTGTTGTCCACTTGTTGTGTGAATGTCAAATAAGAAGTGGTATTATTACTTACTATATGAGAGAAATTAATCTAGTGGTGCTTGACTACCCTTCCAAAGGATGAATATGTCATCCAAATAATGTAAATATAGGTGAATATGCTGAAAAAATTCACTACCATAAATATACTGCTGTTCCCACACAGCCATAACTATACGTTCATAGGTTCATAGGTTCATAGGTTGGTACTAGGCTATCAGCCCTAGGGCCTATACAAGCCTAGCCATAACAATTCCCTGGCTATTTCTTCCCACATTATTTACTTTCCTGTACCCTTGTCTAGCAGGGCGACTGACGTGATCCCCGGGGTGAATTTCCTTTCTCCCATCCAATCGTCAAGGTTCCTCTTGAAGAGGTCCAAAGAGGCACTCTGCCTGACATGTATGGGCAATCTATTCCAGAGTCTGGGGAGTCTCTGGGTCAGGAACCTATCCCTCCAGCATGTTTTGTTTATTGTGATGACAAGGTTTAGATCCCTGGAGTGTGTAGCTCTGAGGGATTGGGATTTCTTTAAGTGTAGCATGTCCAACAGCTCTGGGTTTGACATGGCCTTGTATGTTAAGCAGAGTTCGCCTCTGAGTAGACGATATGCGACAGAGTACAGATGGAGTTTTTTAAGGCAGTCAGCGTAGGCCTGTGATTCTTTTAGTGAGGTATTTCTGAGGCCTTTCCAGTTGTTGCAGATGTCTTGAGAGGTACATACCAAATGGGGCGTTGTATTCTATAATGGGTCTAATGAGGGATGAGTACAGTGGGACAATGACCTCCTTTTCTCTGGATGAAAAGCCCTTCGTGATGAGGTGTGCCACATAGAAGGATTTCCTGACTGTTGTGGTGATGTGGTTATCAAAGGTGAGACCACTGTCCACCTGTGTCCCTAAGTCTCTTATCACACTTTCTGTGTTTAGTGTACTGCCACCTATATGGTAATTAATGGATACATGTTTTTCCCAAAGGGATAACAATACATTTCTTGGCATTGAGCTTGAGCCCATGGCTCTGGCACCAAGCATCTGTTTCTGTAAGGCCCTTTTGTAGAGTATCCACATCATTTGGGAGTCAATAATGGCACCCAGTTTGCAGTCAGCTGCAAACTATGATAGCCAGAGTCCCTTAGTGTTGACCTGTACTTCAGAGAAGTAGATGCCAAACAAGAGCGCCCCAGGACTGAACCCTGAGGTACTCCACTTGTCACTTGTCTGGAGCTGGATTTGGAGTCGGCTACTTTTACAGTGTGGGTTCTATCAGTAAGCCATTTAGCAACCCATTGGGTGACATAGGGATTAATGCCCAACTTAGTAAGTTTATCTATGATTCCAGAGTGGGGATGGTGTCAAAGGCCTTGGCAAGGTCTAGATAGGCTGTGTGGACCACCTTACCCTTGTCCATGGCTCTGGAGACTGATTCAAAGAAGTCAATCAGGTTCAGGAGACAAGATCGGCCCTTCACAAACCCAAACTGGGTGGGGTCCAGTGTTTGAAGGTTGCCAATGTCTTTGTTTATAAGTTCCATGATAATACGCTCCATGGCCTTGCAGATAAGGCTTGTCAGACTGATGGGACGGTAGTTTCCAGGATCCAAGGTGGATCCCCCCTTGTGGATTGGGATAACTGTAGCTCTGCGCCACTCAGTGGGCACGAAACCTGAGGTGAGGCTATGATTAAACATGACACTTAGGTGAGGTGCCAGTTCATATTGTACTTCATGTAGTACACAGCCCGGGGTGTCATCTGGTCCCATGGATGCTGTATTCTTGGCTTTAGAGAGTACGTTTTGTACATCTGTGGCCGTTATTACTGGAATTTGGCAATCTTCCGGTATTGAGATGGGCCATTTAGGGGGTGAGAGGGGGGTGAAGTTGGCACTGAATCGATTTGCCAGGATATTGGCAATATCCTTCAGATCAGTATATTTAATGCCATTCTGTTTTAGCTCAGAGCAGATCTGAGCATTGCCATTTAGATTCTTGACATAGTTATAGAATGCTTTGTGGTTGTCTTTGGAATCTTTGGCAATTTTATTTTCGTAACTAGCTTTGGAAGATTTTATGAGGCATCTCAGTTTCTTACTGAGGCTAGTAAGGGAGTTTTTTGCATCCTGGGATTTTCCTCTTTTCTGCAAAAGTTTCTTCCTTTTGTTGTAAAGTTTGTTCATGGCAGGGGACCACCAGATTGGCTTCCTTTTTTTGGATGAGAGCATTTTGGTTCTATTTGGGATGGCACGATTCATGCATGAGTGGATGTGCTCGTACAGTGCCTTAGTGTAGGATTCAGCAGTTGAACTTTCAGTTCCCATCTGCATGGGTGTCATGAAGTTTGTCACTTCTGACTTGAGTAGCATGAAGTTGGCTTTGGAGAAGTTTTTATGGTGGTTTCTTTACTAGGGGTGGGGTGGGATGTGGATGTTAAGGGTGACTAGCTTATGGTCAGACCTGACAAACGAGGGGGTGACCATAGGTATGGAGCATTGATTTCCCATGTTGGTAATGACCAGGTCTAGGATATTGGAGCCCCTGGTGGGACTATGGATTAGTTGATCCAGGGTGTTGGAATTTATGAATTCCAAGAACCGTTGTGCAAAGGTGTTGGGACATGAGTAGTTTTCCCAGTTAATGGCAGGGTAGTTAAAATCACCCAGTATTAGGGTGTTTGGTTCTATCTTAATATTTTCCAGTATGTTTAGAAAGGTGTAGTGAGAATCTTGGGGTATGGTGGGGATCTGTAGCAAGCTACAATTTGGATTGCAGTCTTACCTAGTGTTAGTTGCACTTGGAGAATTTCAGACACATTGTGTTGGCCAACTAGCCTGGTGGTGTGAATATCCTTGGTGAATATTGAAACTCCTCCACCTTTAGTGTTTCGGTCCTGGTTTGGTGGCCGAAAAGTGTGGTAAGAGTTGTAGCCTGGTATTGCAGGGGTGCTCTCTGGAGCCTTGAACCAGGTCTCAGTTACTGCACAGATAACAATGTTCTCCATTTTTAGGAGTGCCTCGAGAGAGTGCATTTTGAGGTTTAGACTTCTAGCATTGAGTAGCATTACCTTCAGATTTTGCATGCTTGTACCTGTTACAGTGGTGGTTTTGTCCTTTGAAGTTTGCCTAAAAAAGGCACTATAGGGGTGGCAAGAGCCTTAGCCAGTAACCTGAATCACAGGGGCGACAGGTGCAGACCATCTCTGGCAAAGCATCGTGGTCTGTCAATCATGTCATCCCAGGCAGTCAGATACTGGATCCCCTTTGAATGACACCATAAGCTTAGCCAATTGTTGAAGTCAATCATTTTATCCTTATATTGTTGTATCATTCTGGGTGAAGGCAGGATGCTACTCAGGGCTAGGGTCATACCTGCCTGGGCCACATGATCCGAGAGCTCCTCCATGTCTCCTTTCATGTAGTCCAGGGAGGTACGTCTCAAGTCATTCACTCCAACATGGACAATGACAGAGTCATATTTGTACTTGTTGTGGAGTGACTTGAGTGCATGCATTATGTGGCGGATCCTGGCACCCGACAGGCAGCTGACTGTAATTTTCTCCTTATTCAACCTGGTGAGAGGGACATCAGTGTGCCGGACTATAGAGTCACCTATGACTAAAGTGTTAGGTACATTGTCTTGCCTTAGGGGCTGTTGCTGGGTGGCACACTGGTGTTGTGAACTATGTGACACATTGGTTGTGATTGGTGTTTGTTTGCGTTTCAGCTTCAGAGGTCTTTGTTGCTTGGGCAGGTTACAGTTAAGGGCCTCTGCATATGTGGATTTAGTGTTGCTATACGTGGGTGTTGGTGGTGTGGGTTTAGAAGGGCTATGTGTTGCTTGAGGTGTAGTGTGGGTGTTAACCTTCTCCTCTTGACTGTTTAGCACAATCTTGGGTTGAGAGAGCTTTGCTTCCATTTTGGCTATGTAAGTGCATCTCTCACAGGTTGTAGTGTTGGGTGGTAGGAGGAGAGGGTTGTCTGTGTACATGAGGCAATTGCTGCATTGCCCCAGTATGCCCAGATTCACCAGGTGGACAGGAGAAATCACCGGAAGCTGACCCTTGGACATGCCTGGTTTGGGGCTTTTTTTTTTTTCATTGTAAAGTATAGGAGCTGTTTCCTTAGCAAGGTACTTTGCAATTATAGGCTGTTTAGTGCCTACTATTAATTTCTCCTTGGTGGATTATTCACATTCTTATGAAACCTTGGTGTCCCAAATATGGTGGGTATTATAGGAGAAATAATATTTAAATTGTTATAATTGCCAATATTTATTCTATTTTCAAGAAACATATCATTAAGCACCATATGTACCCTTCAATAAGCTACATTAAGCTCATTTTTACTAACCTCCTGATATGTGTCTGTATTAAGTATATCTCACATTCTTTGTTTATAATCAAATGTGTGCATCATGACTAACCCCCCCCCCAAATCATGCATCATTATTCTGAAGGACTGATGCATGAGAAATGACAAATTCATTCTCTCTTCATCTGGTAAATTATCATTCAAGTGTTTTTTTGTTATTCACCATATGCCTGATATCCAACTCACATAGTCTTTCATATGATGCTACAATGGGATGAAGTGGGGGGTTAAATGTACTATGGATATGTGTTACATCAGGAGGGTCAGAATATGCTATATATTGTTGTCAAATAACAATGTGAAATTTAATTTTCTTAAAAAAAGTTTTAAGTCGATCAATATTTGTGCAAGACTAGGTTGCTGAGATGGTACAAATGTAAAACCTTTACTCAATAAATTCACCATTGATTCATCTATCAAAGTATCTGAAAAGTTATACACTTTAAAATCACCTAAGGAATTACATACAGTGACTAGACTACTAGGAGCATCATTAGAAACTGAATCAATAATGGCTATATCTTCCTCGATACGTGTGGTACTGCATGCAGTAGCTAATTGTATTTCCTCCCCCTGCCACGATACTAGTACCCCCTCTCCTCTGATTCCGCCTCGAGGGCGTATAAAAACCCTGATTATCAGACCAGCCATGTTTGTTATTAATATTCTGGTTGTTTTTGTTTTTTATTCTTTCTGATCTTCTGAGAGGTGGGAACTGTTCATCATACTCTTCAAAATCATTCTGATAAGTAACTTGTTCAGCATCATCAGTTATTACTTGCTGATGCTGTGCCCTTATGTTTGGACCATTGTTAACAGTATTATTAACATAATCAACTTGTATTTCAACTTTCGGTGGTTTAGGGTAAGTCTGACCCTTACTATACTGTTGCTGGTCCCTTAACAGATTATTATGTTTTTTATGCTTCAAGTCAGATAAAATATGTTCAATACTAATATATATTCTTTGACGTTCATACTTATACCTACTATAATTAACATCAGCTTGTAGTTGTTTTTCTAAAGCATCACATTCTACTAACAGCACTTCAATTTCTTTTGCATTATACTTGATTAACAACTCTAACCATTCAAAACAATGTCTGTCATACATAGTTAACAATTCACAATGCAAACAAGAATGTTCAATAAGTCCTGAAGGGTATCGCCAAGTTCATATTCCTTTTGGAACAACTGTATTTTTTATGCAGTATTTTAAATAATATTTTCCACCTGCAACTTTTCCAGTTTAAATAATTTTACATCCAGTTGCTCCAACCATGTTTTTAAAGGCAAGCCCTCAGAGCAACTGCTAACATCAGATGAGGAACATGTCTGTTCATCCATTAACCATTGAGATAAAACTGGTGGTTTTCAATTAGCTATGTCACTGGAACCTTTATACTGTTCACAAATGTTGCTGTTATTGACATTATTTCCATTACTGGCATTACTATTTCACATTAAACCCCCATTTTGCACCATGTCACACCTTGTTAAACCATCATTAAAAATAACAGTATCTATGTTAGTGCCTTGATCCAAGCCCGTTTGTGAAGCTATATGCTGCCCATCAGGTATAGAACAATTATCCGACTGTGAAGTACCTGGTGAGCCATCAAATACAGATGTACCATAAGCCAGTTGTAGAATATCAGCAGAAGAAGCTAAAACATCTGTACTGCAGTCCTTAGCTGACGAAGAAGAAGTCAACATAACCAAATTTGGTTCTATGTGACCATCCATAGCACCACTATCTTTTTCAAGGATTTGCTGTTGATTCTGTCACAACAGCTGCTGCGTGGTATGCGAGCTCTGGTAGTTCCACACTTCCTGACTACCAACTGACCTCATTTCATCCACCTGTGTAGCCAAAAGTTCTAAACGCATAGTGAGCCCCTCAATGAGACCCATAAGCTTATCCAAAGGGTGTTTGCATCTCTTCAGATGATTTACTGCTTTCCATATAATCCAAAATGCCAGCATACAATATAAACTAATAAAAACGAAATGAAACGCACAAACTACTATAAAGCAGATACAATACTGACTTATGGAATAAAGAAAGAGTCGTATCTAATGTTAAGTGCTTTTCATTTACTGCATTAGTAAACTTCATCAGACAAAATCAGTATAACAAATGCACAACAGTTAAATAGCTTAAATTTGGTGCCCTTTTTCTAAAACAGGAAATGACATCACAAACCTAAAGATTATGCTATTTCTCCATTGCATGTACTATTATTCATGAGTAAATAAATATTCATGTATGTTACTAAACATTCCAAATACACCAAATACAAACAATATATACGACAGTATAAACTAAAGGGAGAAAAGCTCCATTTATAAGAAGGACAAAGTTACAAATGCTAACAAACACATGATTACAGAGGTATTTGCGAACAATAGTTACATAATGATGGATCATACAATTGTTTGGTCGTAGTCGTGTATCTAACAGTTAGATACTGATGGAGTGTAATATTCTCTTGTAGAAATTTGCATCACAGACACACAACGATGGAACCTACTGTTGTTTAGTAGGTGGGCATTTACATCATACATCATGCTTGAGTCTTTACAATCTAGAGAGGATGAGTTTCCATGCAGTAGTGTTCAAATATAGGTATAGTAAAACACTCAAATAGCAATATTTAATTAATGAGGCTGAGATAAGGACAGTTATAAGAGCAGAGCGAAGTGTCTTTTAAGTGTGATTTTAGGAGGATTTTAAATTGTACCATGGAGCAGTTGGAGGTTATTTCAGTTTGGAGCTTGTTCCATATTTTAGGAATGAAATTTGTGAAGAGTGACCCCATGACTGAGCTGTTGGCTTTTGTACCATCTAGGAGAAGTTTTTTACTGGAGCGGAGGGATCTAGAAGTAATGTATGGTTGTATAAGATTTTACAGAGCAGGGGGTTTATATGGTTGCTGTAGTATGATTCTAAAGAGATGACATTATTCTAGCTCAGCATTATTGATATGTAAACTAAAGTAAGAATTCACAAAGAATACATACTGTTATGGTATTGAAATAAGGACATTTTGTAGTAAACATACAGATTAAGTAGCATACATATATTTTATATTGATGTCAAGTAGGTTTCACATCAAACAATTACTCACCATTGTTCCAGTAGAAACCATGTTCATAGAACTCCAGTTTGTGCCATAGCAGGCTAGCTTTTTCAGTCCTGGACTACTGGTAGATTATAGCCAGATCCACAGGAGTAAACTTACCAAAGTTGTCTTCACCTCTCATGAGTCCAAAAGCAGACCATAGACCATTTTAATGATAATTCCCCTAATGCACTTTTCAAGGCCAATACTTCATCAATGGTCCTAGATAATATCCCAGGAAGCCTCCTTAATAGCATGGACCACAACATATGAGGACCATGAGAATCATTATTTATGGGGTTGAAATTAGAGGTTGACATAAGAGTTAAGGTGTTTACTTCAGAGATACAAGGCACAGGATTTGATTTGCTCCTTTGAAAGGAAAATTGGCAAAACTTAAAATAGCCCACAAGGGCAAGTAGCCAAATACCTACCTAAACTGCACCATAATTTTGAGAGTGATGGGGAAAACAGACGGATGTATCTTTTAACCTGCGACCTAGAGGAGAAGCGAGAACTAGGTGCAGCAGTTTGCACCTGAAAAAGGTAAGTAGCAAGTCAGCTCGGAACTAATCATTCTTAAAGGGAAACAGGGGTGCTAACAATGACCTGAAAGGACAATGAATATGCAAATTATGTTGCAAGCTGTTTTATTTATTTGTTTACCTGTTTTGTTTTATTGACCTGGATAGTCCAACAGGGCAAAGACCATTTAGGTAGAAGCCTAAGAAGATACGCTCCAACACACTGTATAAATAAAATGAATTAAATAAGCTCCAGCACACTGTATAAATAAAATTAATTAAATAAGCGCCAGCACACTGCATAAAAAAATGAATTAAATAAGCTCCAACACACTGTATAAATAAAATGAATTAAATAAGCCCCAACACACTGTATAAATAAAATGAATTAAATAAGCTCCAGCACACTGCATACATAAAATTAATTAAATAAGCTCCAACACACTGTATAAATAAAATGAATTAAATAAGCTCCAACACACTGTATAAATAAAATGAATTAAATAAGCTCCAACACACTGTATAGATAAAATGAATTAAATAAGCTCCAACACACTGCATACATAAAATTAATTAAGAAACATATGAAATATACAGGTAATTTTGTCAATAATCCATGGCTGCTAGTGTAGATCAGTCATGTTACAAATCTGTTAGGTGCAACCCACATCCTAGAGCATATTATTGGTATTATACAAAGCTATTATTTAACATAATAAATTAATTGTGGTGTTAAATAATAGCAAAGTATGACGGAAGTTGCTTTATTTGACATTTTCAGTGATTGCAGATTGTGTTGTAAAGTGCTATACATGTGATGCACATTTATTCATTTATTTATTTAGCATTTGTTTACTGGAATAGTCCAACTGAGTAAGAGCTCTTTTTCAGTGGAGTCCCAGGGAGAAAAGCTCCAGAGGCAATCAAATACATTGAACCATCTATTTACACATGCCACAAAATTAACTTGAGTTACAAAAACACTAGAACTGAACTAAACATATACAAGATGTCAGAAAGTCAACTAAGTAAATGTTTTGGAAACAATGCACTACATGGAGTACAGATTGTTAGCTAGTATAGTGAGTATAGTGAAAAAACATTTAGTATTGTGATTCCCTGGTGAGATCAGATCATCATAGTGAAAAACAATCAGTATTGTGATTCCCTGGTGACATCCGATCATCATAATGAAAAAAAAAAACATTCAGCATTGTGATTCCCTAGTGAGATCAGATCATCATAGTGAAAAACATTCAGTATTGTGATTCCCCTGGTAAGATCAGATCATCATAGTGAAAATATATTCAGTATTGCGATTCCCTGGTGAGATCAGATCATAATTCCCTGGTGAGATCAGATCATCATAGTGAAAAAACATTCAATATTGTGATTCCCTGGTGAGCTCAGATCATTATAGTGAAAAACATTCAGCACTGTGATTCCCTGGTGAGATCAGATCATCATAGTGAAAAACAATTCAGTATTGTGATTCCCTGGTGAGATCAGATCATCATAGTGAAAAAACATTCAGTATTGTGACACCCTGGTGAGATCAGATCATCATAGTGAAAAACACATTCAGTATTGTGACTAACTGATGATATCAGATCATCATAGTGAGAAAGCATTCAGTATTGTCACTCCCTGGTAAGATCAGATCATCATAGTGAAAAAACATTCAGTATTGTGATTCCCTGGTGAGATCAGATTATAATTCCCTGGTGAGATCAGATCATCATAGTGAAAAAACATTCAGTATTGTGATTCACTGGTGGGATCAGATCATTATAGTGAAAAACATTCAGCACTGTGATTCCCTGGTGAGATCAGATCATCATAGTGAAAAAAAACAGTATTGTGATTCCCTGGTGAGATCAGATCATCATAGTAAAAAAACATTCAGTATTGTGATTCCCTGGTGAGATCAGATCATCATAGTGAAAAACATTCAGTATTGTGATTCCCTGGTGAGATCAGATCATCATAGTGAAGAAACATTCAGTATTGTGACTCCCTGGTGAGATCAGATCATCATAGTGAAAAAACATTCAGTATTGTGACACCCTGGTGAGATCAAATCATCATAGTGAAAAAAACATTCAGTATTGTGATTCCCTGGTGAGATCAGATCATCACAGTGAAAAAAAACATTCAGTATTGTGACTCCCTGGTGAGATCAGATCATCATAGTAAAAAATCATTCAGTATTGTGATTCCCTGGTGAGATTAGATCATCATAGTGAAAAAACATTCAGTATTATGATTCCCTGGTGAGATCAGATCATCATAGAAAAAAAAAACATTCTGTGATTCCCTGGTGAGATCAGATCATCAGACTGTCTCATTCAAAGTTTCTATCCCACCCAACCCCCCAGCTGTAATCAAGCTAAAAAACTTCTCAAAAGCTGACTACAACCTTCTAAGGAAGGGTATCTGTAGCTTCACACCACCACTCCCCTCAGAGGATGCAGACAACTATACTGAACAGTATGCCAATGAAGTATAGAAGCACCTGTACAACTGCATCGACTCAACAGAACTAAACCTGCTGCTCAAGGAAACACAAAACTGTTTGTTCAACATTCTCTATCAACAGGCTTTACAACAAAAGGAAGAAATTGTTGTCCAAGGGCAAAAAGGAACAAATTCCAAATTGGAAAAGTTCCCTCTGTAGCCTCATCAAGCCAATTAGATCACTAGTGAAAACCTCCAAAGCCAATTATGGATTGAAACTAGCCTCTGAAACAAAGGGAAACCATGAAGCCTTCTTCCGTTATGTCAGAAGCTTCCATGGCAAGGCCCAGGTTTGTTCTGAATTAGTACTTAACAGTTTCACCTACACTGATCTTGTTGATTTAGCCAACCTGCTAGTAGATAGGTTAAGCACAAACTACTCCACCCTGTCCCTCTCAACGGCCCTTTCGACATCCCCAATACTTGTCCCAATCTCACATCTCCAAAGATCAAGTGTTAAGGGCCCTATCCAAGGCAAAGAACACAGGTTCCATGAGATCTGATAGTATCCCAGGCTGTATTCTGCACCATCTCCAGCAAGAACTGGCTTCGCCATCGAGCACCCTATTCAACCAAAGCCTAAGTACAGGCTTCATCCCAGCAGAGTGGAGAACTGCCACTGCCATCCCCTTGCACAAATGTGGTGCAACTACTGACCCTGGAAACTATTGCCCCATTAGCTTGACAAGTCTAATCTGTAAAGTCATGAAGCATATTATTATGGATCTCTTAAACAAGGACATAGTTATTCTCCAAGAACGTAACCCCACCCAGCTCAGATTTGTCAAGGACAGATCTTGCCTATTGAACCTGGTTGACTTCTTTGAGACTGTCATCAAGGCCCTGGATGAAGGAAAGTCAGTACATACAGCTTATCTTGACTTGTCCATGGCCTTTGACACAATCCCCACTTGGGCATCATCGAAAAGCTAACACAACTTGGTGTAAATTACTATCTCATCAAGTGAGTGGCCAACTGGCTCACTGACAAGACCCCTAAGGTCATAACAGGCTCCTCCACCTCCAATAGCAGACCTGTCTCTAGTGGAGCTCTCCAGGGATCTGTCCTGGGGCCCCTACTGTTTTGCAGACAACTATAAGTTGGGTGCTGTCATTGACTCCCCAAATGATGTTAACATATTACAAGAGGGTCTCACAGCAACTAATGACTGGTAACAAAGTCATGGCCTCAAGCTAAATGCAAAAAAAATGTATCATCATACATTCAGCAAAAACATAGCCCCTACTGATTACCACATCAACAGCAAATACCTAAACAAATGGCTACCCCCTAAACACACAACCTGTGGTGAGAGACCTGGGCACTCAGGTTGATAACTATCTCACATTCGACCATCATGTAGCGGCAGTGGTTAGAAAAGCCTTTTACTTGGTTAATCTCATAAGTAAAGGGATTTCATCCAGAAAAAAGGAGGTTATTACCTCTCTACACACCTCCCTTATAAGACCAATACTTGGGTATAATGCCCCATTGGGATGTACCTCTCCAAGCATCTGCACCAGCTGGAAATGCCACTGAAATACCTCACAAAGAGAATCCATGGCCTCCAGCACCTGTCCTATGTGGACAGGCTCAAATTACTATCACTCTACTCTGTTTCATACAGGTTGCTCAGACGTGACCTGTGTCTCACCTACAAGGCAATCTCAGACCCTGCCATACTGGAGATGCTCCATATCCATAAGTGTAACTCCTCATGCATTACCCACTCAAAAGGCCTGAATCTAATATGCAACATCAACAAAACCTGCTGGAGAGACAGGTGTGTCTCACAGAGGTTGCCCCATCTCTGGAATAGACTTCCCATACACGTCAAACAGAGTAACTCGCTGACTCTCTTCAAGTGCAACCTTGATGAGTGGATGGGAAACCACAAATTTGTCCCAGGGGTTCCATCTGGGTCCCTCATTCATAGGGGTGGCAGGTTCTGACTGAGGTTTCTTTATGGGGATAAACTCTTAGATAGGTTTGTAAGGGCTCTAGGACCATTAGCCTAGTAACCGCCTATGACCCTATGATCCCAGAGAAATAGGATAGTATGTAAAATAAGTGTACTGATCTAGGTAGGACAGTGAGTAACATAAGGGTGATAATCTAGGTAGTATAGTGAGTAACATAAGGGTAATAATCTAGGTAGTATAGTGGGCAACGTAAGTGGTGTCGAAATTATGTCATCGAAAAATGTGTTCATCAAACATGTATTCATCGACCAATAAACAGTGAAAACACTAATCTATGAATGACCACTTCAGCGAATTTTTTCCCAGGGGGAAAAAATGCATGGCTGTTCTTGGGATTTGCCCTTTTCCTTACTGTAGTGCAATCTCAAAGTTGGTATATTTAGTTGGGGGGGTGGTGGGCAAAGACTCCCACTTTGTAGAGTTTGAAAGTTTGTGTTGTTTTTGTTTGGCCAAGCGATTTTTTTCCCCCTGGAAAAAAAATTCACTGAAGTGGCCGTATTTATTGGTCGACGAATGCGTGTTAACACATTTTTTGATAACGCAATATACACCCATATAAGTCTAATAATGTAGGTAGGACAGCAAATAACATAAGATTAATAATTTAGGTAGAATAGTGAGTAACAAATGTAATAATCTAGGTAGGATAGTGAGTAACATTAGTGTAATAATCTAGGTAGGACAGTGAGTAACATTAGTGTAATAATCTAGGTAGGACAGTGAGTAACTTAAATTGTAATAATCTAGGTAGGATAGTGAGTAACATTAGTGTAATAATCTAGGTAGGACAGTGAGTAACATAAATGTAATAATCTAGGTAGGATAGTGAGTAACATTAGTGTAATAATCTAGGTAGGATAGTGAGTAACATTAGTGTAATAATCTAGGTAGGATAGTGAGTAACATTAGTGTAATAATCTAGGTAGGACAGTGAGTAACTTAAGTTGTAATAATCTAGGTAGGACAGTGAGAGTGAGTAACATTAGTGTAATAATCTAGGTAGGACAGTGAGTAACTTAAGTTGTAATAATCTAGGTAGGACAGTGAGTAACTTAAGTGTAGTAATCTTAGTAGGATAGTGAGTAACAAGGGTAAAATTCTAGGTAGGATAGTGAGTAACATAAGTGTAAAAATCTAGGTAGGGAAGTATATTAGCAGAAGACTAGGTGTGGTGGAGAATGGGGGAGTAAGGTTTAATTTGGGCGAGTACACGGTCAGAGCCAGTTGATATTGAGGTGGATTCTAGTTCGTTTTTTTGACTTTATTGTGTCAGCAGGAGTTCTAATGTGTTGTGGTATGATATTCCATATTTTGGAGACAAAGTTAGAGTAGAGGGAGTGGCCCGCTTTATTGATGGATTTATAGACCAGTAATAGGGATTTATTTGTGGATCATAGTTTACGTGTGTTGATATGAGGTTGAAGAAGAATTTTAAGTGCTGGGGGTCTTATCAGGTTGGTGGACCAGTTTATGGGCAGTGGAAAGTTGATTGTACAGTAAGTAATTGGGAAGTTCTAACCAGATGAGCAACTCATCTGGTTTGCTGAAGTAAGGAACATTGGTGAGACCTATGTGAGGAATTAGTAGCAAATGTTGCTATTTTATTGTATGTAGCAAGATCCAAGCTTGGCTAGATCTGTTTTCCTTAGGTTAGTAAGAGTAGGGGGAGTGAAGCATATAGCAGGGGGGGAGGAAATGAGTTCTAGCAATTGCCTGTCTTGTAGTGTTAGTAAGGTAACGTCTGATTCTATACAGAGAGCCAAGTTTAATGTGTGTCTTTTTAATTGACTGAGATATGTGGATGTTGATTTTCAAGTTGTTATCTGTTAGAAGTCCTAATGACGTAGCTTGTGAAATGGCTATCATTGTACAGTTGCTGGATGAATGAATTTAGAAAGGAGTAAGGGGATCTCATGATTTGCTGGGATGAAAGAGCATCAGTTTAGTCTTGGATGGATTAAGGATTAGGTGAGAGTCAGACAACCAGGATTCAACAGCAGAGAAGGACTGTTGTGTTATGTCTTCAAGTTGTTTTATTGAAGGGGCAGCACAGATAAGGGTTGAGTAATCTGCATATTGAATTATGGAGGCAAGAGGCAAAGATATGTGCAGTCTGTTGGTGAAAATACTGAAAAGAAGAGAACCTAGAATTGATCCTTGGGGAATTCCTATGTTGACAGGTAAAAGGTAAGATAGTTGTTGCTGTTGCCATTTGATAGCTTTTTGGCAGTCGGTTAAGTAATTGTGCATCCAAGATTGTGATGAGTGGCTAAGATTTAAGGTGGATAGCTCATCAAGAAGGTTGTGATGGGAGACAGTATCATATGGTTTGGATAGGTCCTAGAAAATGGAGGATACCATGCTTCTATTATTTCTGTATTGGTTGATGGTGTTGGCAAAATGTAAGAGGGAGGTTGTGGTGCTATGACTGCTGCGGAATTTGTGCTTTGTGTTAGATAATAAGTTATTAGATAAAAGGTCGTTTAAAACTTGGCTATGGAAGCACTTTTCTAAGATTTTAGATAGGGGAAGTAAGATGGCTAGGGGTCTATAACTGGGAATTCTGTAGACTTGCCACCTTTGTGTAAAGAGAGAATATAACATATTTTCCAGACTACAGGGATGTAGCTTTCAGTGACAGAGTGGTTGACTACGATAGTGATGGGGTAAGCAATCATGTCTGCAGCTAGTTTTAGGAATTGTGTTGTAGGTTGTCTACTGCTGGGGTGGTGGGCTTGAGTTTAGAAAGTATTTTTTTTTTATTTATTATTGTAGAAGTTTGCACTGGTATAAAGGAGAAATTGTGATTAGAATCTTTTAGTATGGTTGGAATAGAAAGAGGTGTAATGGGAGGGGTATTGGAAAGAGAGCAAATGGAATTTATAAAGAATGTATTAAATTGTTCAGCATGCTGTCTTTATTAGAAGATAAGGAGGAAGTGGACTTGGCTAATGTGGTTTGAGTAGTTTATTTATGGCAGTCCAAAATTGTCTGGGATTGTTGTGGTGCTGTTGTTGAATTTTGGTGTAGTATCATTTTTGTCTAGTTTGATTTGTGACTTGGCCTGGTTCCGAAGTTGCCTGCAGTAGTCTAGGTTAACTTGAATTTTTTGGAAAGCCATACTTTTATGGCCTTACCTCTTTATTTAAGTAGGTTTTTAGTGTTGTTTATATAGTTAGCCTTTACTCTGGCAGTTTTGCAGGGGGCTAAACTGTTTAGTATGTTTAGTAAGGTGGAATTAAAATATTGTAGAGCAAAGAATCAAGAGGAAGGGGTTTTAGTGGTGTCCAGTCCAGAGTGGTAAGCCTGAGTTAAAGGTTTGGGATTTGGATTTCTATTAGGTATTTGACACTGCCTCTAACAAATCAGATAATGTTGGTTAAATTATATCAATGCCAACAATCTCGAATTCCTGAAACAGTGAAAACACTGAAACCCAAAAGTCCTACTGCTGCGGACCCAGGAACAAGTGCTAACATGGGTCTCGAAGGAGGGATAGGTCCAGTAGTTTGGTATATCGGTTGTTTGAGTTTTGTCAACATTGCTGAATTCAGTAGAGGTTATATTAAACACTTGATAGTAAGTATACATATATGTGTGTGTATGTATAATCTATGTATAATTTTAACACACACACACACACACACACACACACACACACACACACACACACACACACACACACACACACACACACACACACACACACACACACACACACACACACACACACACACACACACACACACACACACACACACACACACGCATATATATATTTGTATAATTATAGACCCAGTAGCAATGATACAAATGTCAGATACAATCAAGATTGAAATAGTAACAGTTGCCATATCAGGAAGGTTTTGAGCAGTGATATCACAGACTCTAACATCTATTCTACAATAATACAAGTGGGTGGGGTCTCTTTGGCGTATATTGTAGAAGATGACTTGCAAGGGAAATGGAAACTTCGAAGTAGTAAACAAAGAGTAGGATTATAAACAGAATCAGGGGCTAAACGAACGAGGTAGATTGAAAAGGTTTTAAATAAATAAATAAAGGGTAGAAGATAAGAAGGTCTACGGCTGCTGTTTTTTATGGAATGTAAACAAAGCTTTGTAGGTGTTTTGAACACATAATCTAGCCATATATTTGTAAATAATGGGCCATTTCAACTATCCCTCTTGAGAAGATAATATTAGGTGACGTCAGCATAGACTGGCTCTCTGTTAATAGCAATTCCCGCATAAATGCTATAAATCTCTCTGGTTTCAGTCAGCTAATAACCTCTCCAACACACTATATAAAAGTGCATACGAAGGCTCCATACTTAACTAGGCACTTACTTCCAATCCCAATAGCATATCTTCCCATGGCTGCCTCTCTAACACAATAAATGACCACCTTCCTACATTGGTCATCAGAGCCATTCACTCCATCCCCAGCATGCACCACATTAATGATGTATGTAATCTCACTCACTTTCATGAAGATATATTTATCCATAACTTAAAACTCTGGAAATTGCATAACCTAAAGGATACCCCCTATATGACGCTGGTACATATTTCACAAAAGTCTACTTAATATCTTAAACAAGCTATCCCCTCTCTGTAAAGAAAATGACTAAAATCTACACCGGCCCCATGGCTACAGCACTGCTAATGAAACACAGAGTTAAAGCCTGGAAATCCTGGATTACAAATAAAACCTAAAACAATCTACAATTATTTCACCAACTTAGAAATCAAACACAATCTCAGATAATAATAGACAAAATAAGCTACTATACTAACCTGCAGACATAAAATCTCCCAAACCCAAAGGCATTCTGGTCTACCATATAAACAAAATCCTCAAACTGGGTTACTCCACCCAACCAGAACCAATAATACCCAACAAAACAAGCACTGTTTCCACTCTCTTTAATAGCCTCTTTATCTAACAGCAAGCACCTCCCTCTGGTCAGACCAACAACTGCAACACCTCTGACTCAAACTCCTTCGCACTTCAACCTGCCCTCCACCTCTGTTATAAAAAAAAAAATTCTATCAAAGCTAAAACCCACTGCCCTCACACAAGACAATCTTCCTACTGAATACATAAAAAATGGCTTTAGAAATTATTGCCTACCCAATGTCCATAATCAAAAAACACTGTATCTCTGTATCCCATATTCAACCGCTATAGACAAAATTACATTCTACTTCTACACAAAGGAGGCAATAGTACAGAATCTGGACATTTTCACTCTATTGCCATTGTGCCTCTTTATCTAAAATCCTTGAAAAATTAAATCAGTTCCAACTGACCCAACACCTCACCCAATATAACCTCTCCCACCAAAATGTCTTCAGTCCCCATTGCAGTAATACAACAGCACTCTTTCATTTCAGTAATACTGTTAATGTTCACAGAAATGGAAACAAGCTAGTGTCTGCATTCCTCCTTGAGCGTTCCAAAGCTTTCAATACAGTATCTCATCCTATCCTTCTCCATAGACTCTCAGAACTCAGTCTTGTTAAATCTTCATTCACCTGGTTCCACAGGTGTTTCAAAAATAGATCTCATGCCATAAAATAATGCAGAGAATTGTCGCCTTTTTCCAAGGTTCTACAGGTGCCCCCCAAAGTTCCAACTTTGGGCCCAGAATTTTAAACATCTTTATTAATTTTGCACAGGCATCTAAATCAGCCACAGCAGTTCAGTGCATGGATGACTCTGCACTTTTATTTAATGCCAAAAATACTGCCAGCTTACAGAAGCCCACTCAAGACTCCTTCTCCTCCACTGAAGCCTGGCTAACAGAATCACAACTTTCTCTCAACTGCTGAAAAAGTATACTTATCCTAGTCATCCCAAAACACATCTCAGGGCAAAAGTCCTCCTTCAACATTACATCATCAAACAATACTGAACATGAAACTGTCAACATTACCTCATCAAAACAATGCCAAACATGAAACTGTCAACATTACCTCATCAAACAATACAGAACATGAAAATGTCACCAATTCTTCATCAAACAATACCGAACATGAAACTGACAACATTACCTCATCAAACAACACTGAACATGAAACTATACACATTACCTCATCAAAACAATGCCGAAATGAAACTGTCAATATTACCTCATCAAACAATACAGAACATGAAAATGTCACCAATTCTTCATCAAACAATACTGAACATGAAACTGTCAACATTACCTCATCAAACAATACAGAACATGAAAATGTCACCAATACTTCCTCAAACAATAATGAACATGAAACTGACAACATTACCTCATCAAACAATATCAAACATGAAACTGTCAACATTATCTCATCAAACAATACCGAACACGAAACTGTCAACATTACCTCATCAAACTGTATGAAACACAAAACTGTCAACATTACATCATTAAACAATACAGAAAATGAAACTGTTGCCATTACTTCATCAAACAATACCGAACACAAAATCGTCAACATTACCTCATCAAACAATACCGAACACGAAACTGTTAACATTATCTCATCAAACTGTATGAAATATGTAACTGTCAACATTACCTCTTCAAGCAACACCAAGCATGAAACTGACAACATTACCTCATCAAACAATACCGAACATGAAACTGTCACCATTGCCTCATTAAACAATAACGAACATGAAACTGTCAACATTACCTCATCAAAGAATACCAAACATGAAACTGTCGCCATTACTTCATCAAACAATACCTAACATGAAACTGTCAACATTAGCTCATCAAACTGTATGAAACACGAAACTGTCAACAGTACCTCATCAAACAATACCAAACATGAAATCGTCACTTGTACTAAACTGCTTGGCATCTACATTGATGAGAGCCTAAAATCTGACTATCACATCCAACATATGGTAAAGAAAACCCACCAGAAATTGGGTTCCCTTTACAGAGTTAAACGATTCCTCACTGACCAAACCAGAAGCACTTAGCCTTCAAACTACTTCTCACAACACTTGCATCAATTTTCAGTAACTTGCATTTCACCCAACTAACAAAGTTATCAAAAAGTAGCAAAGTTCTGTGAACCATCTAAACAAATCCCAGCATGGCATAGCCATGAAGGAACTGAACTGGTTTGAACTACCCCACTGCCTGCCTTACTCTCAACTAGCTACTATTAATAATCTCATTTACAAGCCTAGCAACTGCCCACCTCTCTCTCTCTCTCTCGAATTATATCCAACACTACAAATGTAATACAACCCTAGATCTACAGATAATCTCCTTATCCTTGCTACTAAATCAAAAAACACTTCAGAAAATAACCTTTTTTTAAATTGTGCCACCGAAACTTGGAATTCTATTCTCTCACACTAAAATTGGAACAGCACCACAGACCTTTTAATTCTATTCTCTCACACTAAAATTGGAACAGCACCACAGACCTTTTAAACTTCATCTACTCAATCTCTGGTTCTGCCCATGTGCTAACCCTCTGTAATTACCATACACATAGCTTACTTTAGCCCTCATCAGCTTTTTACCACTTTTACCACTTACACCCATTGTCTATGTCCCTCACTTTTGTACAGCACCATCCCACTACTCAATGTCCAGTCTCCACCTCTCTCTCCTCGAATAGCCATTTACCCACGCTTAGCACTCGCTCATCTAAAACTCCTTAACCCCCCCTTTTCTTTCCAACCCCAGTCCCTGAAACTCTTCCCCTCTCTCCTGTTTGACTAATACTGTCTGTATACTATATAGCAAAAATGCTGATCTTCGCAAATTGCATACAAATCAAAGAATATATTTGAATATATAATATGATGTTATCTGTTACAGGCTGTTAAATATACTTATGTCTTTAAATTGTATAATATGTCTTGTAGTTTTCTGCCCTTAAATTATATAACATATCATGCACATTGTGTCCTTCTTTAAACCATGTATCCTTATTCTATATAACATATACTATATTTACTTTAAATTACTTTTTTCTTCTTGAAACTTTTTGCATATTTTTAACGTCTTTCTATTTTTGGAGCGTTTGTCCCAGGGCCTCCACTGAAAAAAGCCCTGCATACCCAGTCAGACTTTCCTTGTCAACAAATGCAAGTTAACTTTCTTGTGGCAAAAGGTGTAAGTGTCGGACTACCATACAGATGGTCCTGGGTTCGAATATGGGATATTCCATACACTAAATAAATAAATTAGTTAATTAATTAATTGCACAATAAGGAAGGTCTCTTTCTTATGTATTCTTAATGCTGCAAACAGCAAGTTGCAGAGCAGGATGGGCATTTTGTTACCTTTGCATTCTTCAATAAGTTACAGATACACAAAAGTGTAGGATTTTCCAAACAAGAAAATCTAGGCACAAGAGTGCCCAAGTATATCTCACTCTACTGTAAATTATATTGTTGATCATAAAACTGGAAATTTTAAAACTGTGGGAAGAAAGGTTGTGTCTTTATATTCTGACTTTGATCCAGAGAAGAGTGATGCAGTAAATTTGGACAGCAGGAATATGTAGCGAGCTCAAGGTTGTAGCATCTCAGAGCACCCTCCTATTTCAATCTTCATAGATTACTCCAGGGCAAATCTACTCCAGTTAAATGATAACCAGATTGCTCAACGTTTTCTAGAATTCATAAATTCCAATGCCTTGGATCAACTTATCCACACCCCCACCAGGGACAGCAATATCCTAGACATGGTCATTACCAACATGGGCATCCAGTGTTCCACACCAGAGGTCAATTTCTTGTTGGTCAGATCGTACCACAAGCTAATCACCCTAGACATCCACATCCCACCTCCACCCGCCATTAGGGAAATCACCATAAAAAATTTCTCCAAAGCCAGCTTCACACTTCTTAAGACAGAAGTGGCAAACTTCATGACAGCCATGCAGATGGACAATAGAGGTATGACTGCTGAATCCTGCACAAATGCACTTTATAGGCACTTACATGACTGCATGGATCATGCTATCCTTAAGAGAACCAAGATGCTATCCTCCAAAAAAGGAAGCCAATCTGGTGGTCTGCTGCCATAAATTAACTCTACAACAGTAAAAAGAAACTGTTGCAAAAAAAAAGAGTAAAATCCCATGATTGGAGGAACTCCCTGGTCAGCCTGGATAAGAAGCTGAGATCCCTCATAAAATCCTCCAAAGCTAGTTATGAAAACAAAATCACCACTGTTTCTAAAGACAACCACAAAGCATTCTATAGCTATGTCAATAATTTCAATGGCAACACTCAGATCTGCTCTGAGTTATAGCATAATGGCACTAAATATACAGAACCAACTGATATTGCCAACATCCTGGCAGATAGGTTCAGTGCTAACTTTACCCCCTCTCACCCCTAAAGGGCCCATCTCCATACTGGAAGAATGCAAAGTTTCTGTAATCATGGCTGCACAGGTAAAAACCACACTCTCCAAAGCCAAGAACACAGCACCCATAGGACCTGACAACATCCCAAGTTGCATTCTACATGAACTACAGAATGAACTGGCACCCCACCTAAGGACCATGTTCAGTCATAGCCTCAGCTCAGGCTTTATGCCCACTGAATGGTGCACAGTGACAGTTATTCCACTCCACAAAGGGGTATCCACCATGGACCCCGGGAACTACAACCCCATTAGCCTGTAAAGCCCAGTCTGCAAGGCCATGGAATATATCTTCATGAAACTTATAAACAATGACATTGGTAATCTCCAAACTCTGGACCCCACCCAGTTCGGGTTTGTAAAAGGCAGATCATGTCTCCCAAACCTGATAAACTTCTTTGAAGCAGTCACTAAAGCCGTAGATGAGGGTAAGGTAGTTCACACAGTCTATCTAGATCTCGCCAAGGCTTTCAACACCATCCCCCACTCTGGAATTATAGATAAACTCACTAAACTAGGCATAAATCCCTATGTCACAAGATGGTTTGCCAACTGGCTTACTGGCAGAACCCACACTGTGAAAGTAGCAGACTCCAAATCCGACTTCAGATCAGTGACAAGTAGAGTACCACAGGGTTCAGTCCTGGGTCCTCTCCTGTTTGGTATCAACTTCTCTGAAGTACAGACTAACACAGAAGGTCTTTGGCAAATGAAATTCGCAGATGACTGCAAACTAGGAGCCATAATCGAAACTCGTAACAATGTGGACATCCTACAAAAGGGCCTCACTGAGATAGATGCCTGGTGTCAAAGCCATGGCTTCAAGCTCAATGCCAAAAAGTACATTGTCATCCCTTTTGGTAAAAACTCTGTACCCATGAACTACCACATAGGCGGTAGTCTACTTAACACTGAAAGTGTGATAAGAGACCTTGGGACACAGGTGGACAGTAGTATCTACTTTGATAATCACATCGCCACAGTAGTCAGGAAATCCTTCTACGTGCCACACCTCATCAAAAAAGGTTTCTCACACGGGAAAAAAGAGGTAATTGTTCCCCTCTACTCGTCACTTATTAGACCCATTATAGAGTACAATGCCCCTTTTGGTATGTACCTCTCAAGACATCTACAACAACTGGAATGGCCATAGAAATATCTCACAAAGAAGATTACCTGTCTCAAACAGATGCCCTAAGCAGACGATCTCAAAAAACTCCAGCTTTACTCCATCGCATATCGCCTACTCAGATGCGATCTCTGCCTGACATACAAAACTATGTCAAACCCAGAGCTGTTCGACATGCTCCACTTAAAGAAATCCCAATCCCTCCAAGCTACATGCTCTAGGGAGCTAAACCTTGTCACCACAATAAAGAGAACATGGTGGAGGGATAGATTCCTGTCCCAGGGACTTCCTATACTTTGGAACAAACTACCTGTCTATATCAAACAAAGCTCCTCATTGGCACTCTTCAAGAAAAATCTTGATGGTTGGATGGGAAATAGGAAATTCACCCTGGGGATCACTTCTGTGGCTCTGCTCGACAGGGGCACAGGAAAATAATTTTCTTGGGTGGCAAAAGCCAGGGTACCTTTTTGGCTAGGCTAATATAGGCCCTAGGACCAATAGCCTAGTACCTACCTATGAACCTACCTATGAACCCATGAATAAACTATCTAGATTTCAATATTTAAATAATTTTCTAATTAACTTTGCTAATAGCCTTGTCTACATATGTATCATACTTTAGTTCTCTGTCTGTAATTACAAGCTAGTTGTTATACCATTTACTGTTACTATATTTACGCTGTCAAGTTATTTAAAGGAGACATCAACTTTTTGGTTCATTATAGAAGTATTAATTAATAATATTAACTTTTTTTGTGTCATTCAAGAAGGTGAGAGTGCACCAGCCCCTGTTCAAATATATTTTGAATCCTTGTCCTTGTTGTGTATTTTTAAAAAGATCATGCATGGACTCAGCATTACAGACATAGGTAGAATTATCATCACATCGCAGTACTGTAGATATGATGCTTCCTTGTCAACGTCATTAATGAATATCTTGAAAAACAAGGGGCCCTGTATTAATTCTTGTGATGCTTGTACTGTGACAGGGAAATAAGTAAATGCATTTTCCCATCTTACAGATTGTTTTCTGTGACTAAGATAACTTGAGAACCACTGAATGACCTCCCTGTTTATGTCTCAGTTAGTAAGTCTAAAGAGAAATAACATATGGGATATAGTGTAAAAGGCGTTGGAGAGA
The DNA here is from genome assembly GCF_019279795.1 of Protopterus annectens. Taxonomy (NCBI): domain Eukaryota; kingdom Metazoa; phylum Chordata; order Ceratodontiformes; family Protopteridae; genus Protopterus; species Protopterus annectens. Next base: position 114,821,010 of record NC_056735.1, on the reverse strand, counting down.
CCTGGGAATAAATGCAGCAACATGGTTGCCTTGGTTTAAAGGTTTGGTTGTATGATCTAGAAAAAACAGCAGCAGAACTGCGACTGTGTATGAAGCCATGCCGGTTCATACTGTTAATTTCAGTGGACGAGATCTAACGTTGAACTCTAGAGGAGGCACAATCTATAAACTGATTAATGATAAAGGATGTTGTAATAAGATGTGTCATAAGTGCTTAGGGAAGACAATGCTGTAATAGAATCAGTTGAAAGGGCTTAGGGAAAGGGATGCTGTAATAAGATCAGTTATAAGGTGATAGGGAAGAGGATACTGTAATACGATGTGTCATAAGGGCTTAGGGAAGCAGATGCTGTAAAAGATGTAAGATGATGCTGTAAAAAGATGTTTCATAAGGGGTTAGGGAAGAGGATGCTGTAATAAGATCGGTCATAAGGTGATAGGGAAGAGGATGTTGTAATAAGTTGTGTCATAAGTGCTTAGGGAAGAGGATGCTGTAAAAAGATCGGTCATAAGGGCTTAGGGAAGCGGATGTAATAAGTTGTGTCATAAGTGCTTAGGGAAGAGGATTCTGTAATAAGATCGGTCATAAGGGCTTAAGGAAGAGGATGCTGTAATAAGATCCGTTATAAGGTGATAGGGAAGAGGATGCTGTAATACGATGTGTCATAAGGGCTTAGGGTAGAGGATGTTGTGATAATATCTGTCATAAGGGCTTAGGGAAGACAATGCTGTAATAGAATCGGTTGAAAGGGCTTAGGGAAAGGGATGCTGTAATAAGATCAGTTATAAGGTGATAGGGAAGAGGATACTGTAATAAGATCTGTCATTAGGGCTTATGGAAGAGGATGCTGTAATACGATGTGTCATAAGGGCTTAGGGAAGCAGATGCTGTAATAAGATGTGTCATAAGTGCTTAGGGAAGAGGATGCTGTAACAAGATGTGTCATAAGGGCTTAGGGAAGCAGATGCTGTAATAAGATGTGTCATAAGGGCTTAGGGAAGAGGATGCTGTAATAAGATCTGTCATAAGGGCTTATGGAAGAGGATGCTGTAATAAGATGTGTCATAAGGGCTTAGGGTAGAGGATGTTGTGATAATATCTGTCATAAGGGCTTAGGGTAGAGGATGTTGTGATAATATCTGTCATAAGGGCTTAGGGAAGAGGATTGTGTAATAAGATGTGTAAGGGCTTAGGGAAGAGAAGGCTTACTAAGATTTGTCGTAAGGGCTTAGGGGAGAGGATGTTGTAATAAGATTGGTTATAAGGTGATAGGGAAGAGGCTGTTGTAATAAGATGTGTCATAAGGTCTTAGGGAAGAGGATGCTGTAATAAGATCGGTCATATGGGCTTATTGAAGAGGATGCTGTTTCTAACTCAGCACAGCTCCTCGTGGTGTCCTGCAGAGTGATTCAAGTAGCAGAGAGACAAAAGAGAGACTTTAAACAGATAAAGTATTTTTTTCTCTGCTTTCTAACTGTGACTGCATTTTCTCGCCGTAAAGCGAGTTTCTGGCTTACCCAAATATCTCTAAAGCATTGTTTTTGTATTTTAACTGTTTTCTGCACGTCTAAAAGTCATTTTTGTGTTGTTTAACTGTTGTAGGCTACACACTCAAGTGTGCTAGCCGTTTAAAGCATTTACAGTGTTTCCTGTTTAAGTTTCTGTTGTTTCTGCTAAAAAAAAAAAAAAAAAAAAAAAAATTCCTTGTTTTCCACCTTTTCTAAACTAGAGTAGTCCAGATTTCAGGTTTGCTGAATTCTGGGCTGTGGTTTAGTTCCTGTGTTGCCCATATCCCTACTTGGATAGCAGGAAGCTTCTCTATTCACCAGTGAGAGAGGGGAGCTTTAAGCAGCCTATCTGTCCATAGAGGAGTGGTCTCAGCCCAGTAACTAGTAGCTTATTGGCCATTTGGGCTAATTCCTATCTCTTTCTAGCTCCCTGCCTTAAAACCCACATTTGCGCAGTTTTGCGCAATTTTGCGCATCATGCAACATTGCACAGCACCTTTTAAGCAGTTTTAAACTATTCCCGGCTCCACAAAGTCTGCTCTTCAATTTTTCCCTTAGAACTAGTCAAACTCTCAAAGTAAGCACTCAACCGTCCTTCTACAGCCCAGTATTTGCTCACATTTCTCAGTAAAACAGTAACATACTATAGCACTACACCCCGTTATACTATCTAGAAGTACAAGGGTCCCTATTTGTCCATTCTGGACAACCAACAAAACATTTCTTTAAACTATCCAGGCATATCCAAAGTGCAGTTTCAGGTATACTCTCCAGTCCAGCTGGTGAATCTGGGAATCTTGTGGCAATGTTACAATTGCCTTATGTACACAGATAACCCTCTCCTCTTTCCAACAAACTCAAATGTATGTGAGAGATGCAACTATACAGCCAAACTGGAGGCCGAGCTCTCTCAATCCAAGACTGGCACAGTCAGTCAGGAGGAGAAGGAAACCACTCGCACCACACAACCAGTCTCACATAGACCAATTGTATCAGCAAACAAGACACATAAACTCATAAAAACATACTCGGAGGCTCTAAATAAAAATCTGCCAAAGCAGCAGAGACCTCCAAAGCAGACATCCAAGCAACCGCTACCACCTAACAACTCTCACATATCACATACTTCACAAATAAACACAGGAATGAAACGGTCCTTGCCCAGTCCCAGAATGAAAAAATATCCACAGTGCTGATACACCATTTTATTATGATCCAAAATGAATTATTATCTAAAATCAAACAAGGGAAGAGTATGCTGTAATAAGATCTGTCATAAGGGCTTAAGGAAGAGGATGTTGTAATAAGATGTGTCATAAGAGGTTAGGGAAGAGGATGCTGTAATAACATGTGTCATAAGGTAGGCAGCCAACCCTGGAAGTACCAGCATTATGTAAATCAACTGTCTTATGAAAGCACAAGCATTACTTTGGCACATGGAGCGCTATCTGACTCCTCTTCTTTTCTTATTCAGAGCAATGACAAAAGAAAGTGGCCCCTTGCCTTCTGGGAGCAGTAACCCAGTGTGCCGGTCATCATTTTTAGCCAAGTATAAGATTTAGTGCCTGGCAACTAATAGTGACTGCCATTTGCTCTTATTCTTTTCCAATGCAGGGGGGTTTGTATAATTACTCAGCCTCAAGACAAAAATAATATGCTCCATTAAAAACATGAGTATGGCTGACAGGCACATGACCTTAGTTTGCTTTCTTTCTCTTAACAGCTAAGAAATGTGAGGAATTGAATTTGCATGTATGTATGTGTATATGTCTGCATGTGTGCAAGTGTGCATATGTGCTCTTACATGAGTGCATGCATGCAACCCTCAGCACCCCCCTGTTTCTATCTCTGCATTTAATGGAAATAATTCAATATTTTAAATCTGTTAAATTCTGACAATTTCATCACATTCTTCTTGGAAAAGAAAGACAGTTTCATAACAAAGCATAAAATGATGCTGCCTTAGATATCCACAATGTATACTAAAAATTAGTATCTCTTCCCTTGCCACCCGATATGCCAGTGAAAGGCAAGGATATATATAAAGTCCATTCTTTTGTTTTTAAAAAAGGTATCAAGAAGCGCAAGCTATGGGCCCAGTTCCAAAAGTCACAGAGTAAGTGATTACTTAAACTGAGAGCCTACTTACACTGAAAACATGTCTTTTGGAATCTAGCAAACCTCTCAACCTCTCAGCTCAAGAAATCTGGAAATGCCAGAAATGGTTGAGGGACAAAGGCCTAAAAATGGGGACAATTTTAAAATGTTGCTGCTACAAACTTAGAAAATAGCCAGAATAACAGTTTTGTTTTAGTAGTGTGTATTTTCTGAACAATATGAATTTTGAAACTCCATGCACGTGTGTGGGCGCGCATATATGTGTGTGTGTTTGTGTATATAGGTATGTGTATATGTGTGTGGGAGTTTGTGTATATATGTGTATATATGTATGTGTGTGCATGTGTGTGTGTGTGTGTGTGTGTGTGTGTGTGTGTGTGTGTGTGTGTGTGTGTGTGTGTGTCTGTGTGTGTCTGTGTGTGGCTCTGTACCTTATGCCTTACCAAACTAGGCTCCAGTTATCCCTGAGCCTAAATATAATATGGAGGATTATGATCAGATCTCTGATTGTAATCCTCTTATCATGGGATCAAGACATCGATGCCAAGAATTTTGGTGTCCGTGATGAGAACACATAATATAAGGTTATGATTGGTGACCCAATCATAATTCTTTGTAGAGCATGGAGTTTCATCTGTTCCATGTACTAGCAGTTACAGAAAAAGGAAACAGCAAGCCCAAGTGTTTTATCAGCTTTGAAAGCCAGTGAAGCACTTAGCAAGTGGTTCCAAACAGACAGCAAAACACCTCTCAGCTTATTTGATCACAGATTCTGGACAGGATAAAGGATAATAGTCTGGGACAGTTTTTAAAATGTGCACTAATTCACTTAGAAAAGTTAATAGAACAATAGATGTTGCATCAATATGCATTTCTGATCAATAAGAAGTTCCAATCTAAGTCTGGCATTTTTGTCTGCAATCTTCAGATTTACAAGAGACAGCAAAAATGTGAGACAAACTAGGGACAGTTGAGGGACATGGGCAGTAGGCAGAAATAAAGCTGTTTACCTTCTGCTGCTGATCTTCACTGGCCGGCCTTGTCCGTTGTTAGTCGCTAGTATGAGACCCAATCATAACAACAGTTAGAGGTGTATGTAACCTAAACAATGGTATTCTTGGCTGTCCTGCTAGAGAAGCACTTAAGTTTATCATTTTCTCTGATATAGCAGGATAATTATAGTGCTAAATGCAATGCAAAGTATGTTATTAGAAAATATGAGTGAATGAATAAATGAACAAATGAATGAAGGATGGAATGAACCTGTAGGACTACTGCCACTTTACAAGGATGTGGACATCATCAGCTGTCCTGGAAGCTGAAGTTTCTAGCCTCTGCATTATCAAGGTCTGTGCACTGTGAAGACTTTTGGGAAAAGGAACATATTTCCTTATCTGCCATATGTAGAACCCCACAAGACACATATTTGTAATGACTGGATTTTTTCACAATTATCACAAATATCTAATTGGCTGTTGTCTACCTGTTTGAATGGCTTCAGGGGAAACTGTTAACCTAAATGTTTTTTTTTTTTTGCCAAATTCAGTTATCAGAGAAGATACTGGATGTTGCTGAAAACCTAGTAAAGTGCAGCCTGAACTATTTATTACTCAGAGGGTACAGCAGATTTATAGATTTACATCTCTGTAACATGACTGCAGACCAGCTAACAGTGAAAGCCTGGGTTAATGGCCAGACAGCACTGGGCAGCGGAATGGGGGGGGGGGGCAAGTCATCAAACTGCACTGTGCTTCTGTCAGGACCTTAAGTCACTTTGTGTCAGCACTTTATATGTAAGTACTCGCACATACATGTATGGGTCCATATGTGGAAACCACGCCATTGTGTCAGTGCATAAGTGGGAGAATAATGCCTCAGCATAGGCTGCTGGACAGAAAACTATATAGATATTTACCTGCCATATATTTGCAAATGCTTATAGACATTCACAGTACAAACATTTGCAGCTTAGCATTGTTTGCTATTCTCTTTTGCATTCCAAACCTTTTACAGAGGAGAACTCCTATGATATGTTACAACGTTGCTATCCATTTGTGTGTGTGTGTGTGCGCGCGCGTGTGTGCGTGTGTGTGTGTGTGTGTGTGTGTGTGTGTGTGTGTGTGTGTGTGTGTGTGTGTGTGTGTGTGTGTGTGTGTGTGTGTGTGTGTGTGTGTGTGTGTGTGTGTGTGTGTGTGTGTGTGTGTGTGTGTTTGTATAAAATTTCATTTAAAGCCAATTATCTCTCTCCCTTCTCTCTCTCTCTCTCTCTCTCTCTTGCTCGCTCTCTGTCTTTCTCTTTAATGGTAATATTTAATTTTGTCAAAATTAACATTGGTTGACATCTGTTTATTTGGCAACATTTGGTTAACTAAAAGGACAGTTATGCCAGATCGCCCAGTTCTTATGGTTGTGGAATATGCCCTTTACCTGCCTTTGTGTGATTAAAGAGTTAGTAGACACAATTAAAAGGGGTGTGCAGGGGTGCTTGCCCCCTGCAAAAAATTATGTATTTACTTTTTTTTTACTTTTATTTTTGTATGTGCACCTCACTCAAACTTCCCCTGTTCACAAGCAGCCCTTCCAGATACGTGAAGCTGGTAACGTCCTGCACTCTTTTCATTTCTATATCAGTTGTCAGCTTCTTGTGATTTACCTTGTTAACGTTACAACTGTCTTATTTGTGCTCAGTTTCATCTTGCATGCCTTCATTTTTCCCTTCCATTCTCCTATTCTACACTAACGTTCTTGTCCAGAGTCTGCCTGTAATGACACATCATCTGCATACAGCAGCTTTGTTGACATGCCCCCTCCAACCTGTATGCTAATGTAGTATATCATCAGTATGAACAGCAGTGGTCTCAGAGATGAACCCTGATGTACACCCACTCCTACTGGGAACACTTCTGTGAGACTGAACACTGTTTATACTTGAGTTATTAGATCTTTGTATATACTCTGCACTAATTCTACCTATGTTTCTTTGACCAAACCACTGCACGACTGCCCAAATCAGCTTTCTTGGGACCTTGTCATACACTTTCTCCAAGTCTCAGAATGACCAGTTGGACTTTTTCCTCATCTGTAACTTCTCAACTCTCTGTCTCACTGCAAGCATCGGAGTTGCAGAGTTGTGTTGCATCCTGAACTGAATCTGAACTGCTCATCTCCCATCTTACTTTCTAACACTCTGTATTTGTCTATCAATCATCCTCTCCAGAACTTACATTATGTGTGACAGGAGTTTGATACCTTTGTACTGCCCACAGTTGTGGATGATCCCTTTGCTCTTGAACATTGGCATTAGTATGCTTGTTCTCCAGTCATCTGGGATACAGCCTTCTCTATAGGGTCTATATTATAACAACAAACGATCAGATGATTGAACGCTGTTATATCGACCCCTAAATGTTGAATTGCCGAAACAGTGAATGGCGCTGGTTCCAAAAAAAAAAGAACACTAAACACTAAATAATGTGGGGGGCTTTGTCCCCCACACCCCCCTACTTAAATATGCCAACTCCAAGACTGCACTACAGTGGAGGAAACGGCACAATCCAGACAATGGGCCAGCAATTTTTTTTTCCCTAGGAAAAAAAATCCCTGTTCCAGCCATTTGCTGTTTTGCCGGTAAGACACTTAGGGGTCGATGTAACAGCGTTCGATAATTTGATCATTCACTGTTCTAAAGCCAAGCCTTCTCTATATACTGCTTTGAGCACTCAGGAGCCATTTCTCCCCTGTCTCACCCAACATCTTGATCACATCTGCCATGACCTCATCTGAGCCTTTGCTTTCTCTGACTTGATTTTCCTTAGTGATGCCCGTAGTTCTTCTATGGAGGCTCCTCCTCTTTCATTGTAGGTTGTGTCTGGGGCAGTACAGCCTCTGTGGGGTTTTCTTCATTCAGAAGCTGCTGGATGTATTCTTGCCATTTACTTTTGATGTCCTTTGAGTTTGCTGTGGCACCCCTTATGAATGGTGTTGGAAGCTAAACTCCTTTCTCTTTCTGGTTTTGCCTTGCAACGTTTTGCGCCATCTGCTGAGTGACATTTTAGAAGCTGCTAGAGCGTCTCTGACATGTTGCTATTCTCATTTTGCCTGTTGGTTAACCAGCCAGTATTTCATCTTAGCCTGCTCTCTCTTTCTATCTCCCACTTTTTCCTGCACTTTTTCTTTCTTTTGATGACTTCCTGGGCTTCTTAATTCCACTAGAAGCTTTCCTCATGTGCCTTGTTTCCATATCTGACTCCACCACATATCTATTCTGTAGCCGTAACACATGTTGTTTTGAGGTTCTGCCATTCTTCTTCAACTCCACCTATTTCTCCTTCTTCTTGAGGCGCTAGCGCCTTGGGCAGTTCATTGACCTCTTGTACTTTCTCTCCAGTCCTCAACTTCCAGGTCTTCAACCTTGTCTCTGTTGACGTTAGAGCTGATTGTAGCAGCAAGTGGTTCATGCTGTCAGCAGACTGTTTCACTTGGAATGACTTTGCAATCACTGATTCTACCTGAGCTGAATGTTGGCCATTCTTGCATGTGATTTTCTGACTGTCACTCTGCTAAACCATGTGTTGGCTGCATCTAACCAGACAGAAGTCATGAATGGCCTCTTCTTCTATATTCCTTTTGCCCCACCCTTGTGGACTCAGTCTTCATATCCTGTTCTGTCTGTCCCGATATGGGCATTCAAGTCACCCACTATCAACAGTATATCATGTTTTTCTGCATTATCTAGTAGGTCCTGCAACTGCTGTCAAAAGACACTATTTTTCTTGCTATCACAACCCTGTTGTGGGGCATAGGCTAAAATTATTAATAGTGCCCTATCATTACTGCTGTGAGTCTATCCCTAACTCTAATGACATCTCTCACTGTCTTCAGAAGCCTATCACAACAATTCCTATGTCATTTCTAGTCTGTCCTCCCATGTGTAGTAGACTCTGGATCCCTAGTCAACTGGCTTTGCTACACTGCCTTTCCATCTTGCTATTACATGAACTTTCCTGCCTTGATCTCACATCATCTTCCCTTGCATGGTTTAAGTGTTATATCACAGGCAGACGGTCACTTAAGTGTCATGGCACTCGTCCTCCTTTTCTACCAAACATCACAGGGGTTCCCAAGGATCCATTCTTGGGCCCCTTCTGTTCAAAATCTTTATAAATAATCATTTATCCACTAAGAAATCCAAATTAATCCAATATGCTGATGACTCAGCTATTATTTACTCATCAAATAAAGTCACTGACCTGCAACTCATGACCCAGGAAGCTTTTTCATCTATTGAACTCTGGTTAAAAAACTCCCAATTGCTACTCAAGCCCAACAAAACAAAACTCACACTTTTTCTCCCAACATGATCTCCATAACCGAAGTAACATCAAAAAAGCCCAAAACCAGGAAAAGTAGGAGACCAAACAACAATCCAAGACACTTGCGGAAGAAGGTAAGTCCTCTCCAAGTACTGTAGTTTCTTTTCTTTAATATTGCACAAGCAAAAATAATAACAAATACAGAATATGTATTGAAGTAGATGATAAAACAACTGTGAACACAAAGCGCTTTTTGTCCCACCTAGTGGTGAGACTTCTTCAGGTAAAAGCATTCACTAAAACCAGTGCATTTAAATACAGTACATGGTGCAAGCATGTTGTTAGTCACCCAATGGGTGGGGGCTATTCCGAACACACTGATGATGCTATGAGGGTTCACTCAATAAGTAATTACTTCCTTTAAGAGTTTCTTTTAAAACACCCTCTGGACTTATTACAAGGCAAGTAAGTATACACACTCTGTTGTCCAGTATTGTGACATAGTAAATCATGCTTGTAATATGTAAACATACGGTTATTAAAAATATTTAAACATTTGAGAACCTTTTAAAAATATTGTTGTAAAAAATGTTTGAAAATATTTAAAAATATAAATGTTCTTAAAATGCATATAACAGAATGGTTAAGTATAAAGAGGTAGTAAAATGTACTAATGCATAAAAATGTTCAGAACACTTTTATGTCTTATGCAGCATGGCATGGCATCCTACAGTTAAGCATTAGAATAAAACATATATATATAAATATTGGGGTAACGATTATATATGGATACATGGAAGTACAAACAACATTCCTGTCTATACATCATGGCATGGCACCCACCATTTGAATTAAGCGTTACTAAATTGACTGCTGTTAAAAGTTTGCACGTATTAGCTTGTACTGAGGCAACTGTTATATATTTGGCATAGCCAGTTTGTCCTATAATTCATCGTTAGTCATCTCTGGAAGTTGCTTAGCTTTAAAATGCAAGAAACAGAGTAAACCTCACTTAACCCAGGGGAAAGCTCAAGCCGTAGTCCTGAGTTGCCACAATAACTCTAACTTTTCTAAATGTAAAGATTCTGAGCCCCCTCTTCCATCAGAATTCACACTGTCTATTGCTTTAAATTTAAATGTGTGGTCTGTGTATTCCTGCTTGTGTCTACTTAGGGCATTCTCTTGACTCCCTTTCTTTATATGGTACAGGTGTTTGTAAACTCTTTCCCTGAACCTCCTGTCCATCTTCCTTATGTAGAATGCTGGACTTTGTTGGCATAGAGCTACACAGATCACAGCTTTAGTCTGACAGTTAAATTTGTGTTATATTTGATGCTGTTTATCTCTAATTGTAAAGGTTGACCCTGTAGACATGTGTGGGCAATAATGGCATATGTTACATCTGGACATACCATATCTAACTGCATTGGGTCATTCCATAAAATGTCCCAGTTCTTAGTGATAATCCTCATGGTCTCATATGCATCTGAGCTAAAGGGTGTAATCAAACTACCCTGTCCAAGATTGTTAGTACCTGTTTTTGTGTGCAAATCTAATGTTACGTTTTCTGGAATGGTTTTCCTATCCAATATATTGGTTTATAAAAGCCTCTTGATCTTTTTGACTGCACTTCTGTCATTATATGATTCAGTAAGTGGTTTGGGTAACCTCTTCGAGAAAACATACCCTGTAGTTTACTACATTCAGTGGAAAAGTCTTCATGTTTTGTGACCATCCTTGCAGCCCTCACTAGTTGCCCCTTCAGCACCGATCTTTTTTGGTAACGGGGATGGCAGCTACTGTAGTGTAAAAAGGTGTTTGAGTACTTTTCTTTCCTGTATATAGTTGCTGAATAGCAACTATTAGTGTAGTCTCTGCTAAGGCTGGAAAGATAACATTGCATATCTGGATGTTTACCAATATATAAATATCTATATCTATATATGTAGATAGATATACATGTATGAGTGTATAATGATTTGTCAGCATAGAAATTCATTGATGCATTCCTAATCACCACTGGCACATCAACCTCACAACCTGGCAGACATTCAGAGTAGCAAACCACCATTCGCAACAAGAATCTCGTCAGATCATTTCAATCCATAGCTGCAGCTATCCCAGACACAAAAGAGCAAAGTAAATAAAAATAATTAATGTGGAGTGCAAACCCTGACATCCCCAGGAGTTAGCTTTACCCCCACAACACCCTACCCCCAAATATACCATGCTTTACTTGTCTGAATTTGAGTTGACTATAGTTGACTATAGTACAAATCGAAAAACTGTGATATTGAAGGGTAGTGAAGCCTCTTCTGCTCTCTGAAAATTTGTACAATCAACCAAAACCAAGAACGAATTATCCAGATAACAAATAATCAAAACAAAAATATAGAAAAGAAGCTCAGGGAATACACAAGGAGTTGAAGCAGCTTCACATTATGATGAGTACGCATTGAAAAAAAAACAGTTGTAGAATAAAGGAAGAACAATAAAAAATCTTCAGAAGCTTCCACAAAAAAAGGCTCCAAGATAAACCAAACATCACAAGAACATATACACACATACATACATGCACACACATATGCACAAACATGCATACATGCACTCACACACAGACACACACACATACACAGAGGTATGCACATAGTCATATACGTGCACATACACACACACACACACACACACACACACACACACACACACACACACACACACACACACACACACACACACACATGCACACAGAGGTACCCACTGGTCTATATTATATATTCAAAGCTTCAAAATTTCGAACCTCATATGTTCGACAATAAAGACATAAAAAAAAAAAAACACTTACGTTAACACTCTGAGCAGGGGGGCAAGGCCCCCATGCACCCCACACCCCCCTGCTACTTAAATATACCAACTCCGAGATCGCACTTCAGTGCAGAAAAAGGAAATTTTCCCATTCTGCGCACACGGAGCCATTGCCTTTCACTTTTGAACTTTTCAAAGTTCGATAATATGGTGTTGACCATATGACATTTGAACTTTGAAACATTTGCTAATATAATTGGCACCCGGTATGCACATATTCATATACACACACACACACACACACACACACACACACACACACACACACACACACACACACACACACAAACACACACATTCTGATGATGGAATATTTCTCCCTAAATTTTGTTTCAAATTTCTTTTATATCCTACATGTATCACTTCTTATTGTAAAGGCTTTTTATACAGGAAACCAACAGTACTGCCAAAATCATGGAAATGTGCAACCACTGTGCTCTACTCTTGGACTCCCAGTGACACAATAACTGTACCCCTTGGAGGAAATATAACATATATTGTGGATACATCTCCAAACCTGTCTGTATGACAAGGGGTCTAAAATAAAAATCTAGCTAAGACTGCTCTAACAGATACAACGGACTTTACTTAGTTCTTTTGTCTAGCACTTATGAAGAGACATCATCAGAGTCTTCTAACAATTTCATAATCCATATTTAAGGCAAAAAGAAAGTGTCCATGTATTTAAAATAATCAATATACAAATGTCATATTCAGTCATATCTATATAATTCAAAATTTACCAAACAACAGCAAATAGTATAAACTTAAGGTAGGATAACATGTAAAAGAGGTCACCTTAATGGGTTTAGTTTTAAAAATGTATTTTTCTTAAAAATGAATTCATACCAAGTGAGGACACTGCATTCAGCTTTAGTTTCCTGTGTCTTTATTTTCCACCAAAATATCAATGTTCACCTCCTGTCATGTCTAACTCACAAGAATCCAATACAATTTTTTTTCTCATACCCTTTTTGACAGTGTTAAAAACTATAACTTAAATTACAAAACATGACAAAAGAATACATTTCATTTGCGTGCTACATAGAATGCTAGAACTGCTGCAAATTTACCTTGTAGTCAGAAGCTACTTCTGACTGATTGTCATGTAACCTTAGGCAAGTCTCATTTTTCTTTATATTTTGTACTAAGTAAGGAAAATCTAGTTTGTGATAGCTCATCCATCCATAACTCCCTTTTACCTATTTTTGTACATGGGGTTGAGGTGTTATGTCAACAATGAGCATCATCTGGAGCCAATGATCATGCCACTGAGGTGGGTAGCCCTGCAACGGTTATGACAGTGTTGTCTTTTTAAGAACAATATATGTTATTAAACTGCAGTGTTATGACAATGATAAAATGCCAACAGCTAACTACATGCCTGGCATGCATTGGATAAGTTCCTTAAAGAGCTTGGAATCTCTGTGGGGAAAGAAAATGAATGGAGTGTTGTAGGAATATACTTATCTCAAAATATACACAATCACATTTTATATTAACAGAATGTAGAGGCAGAAGGATTAGGTTCCTTCTTACACAGATTTACCTTCTTTACTGAAACTGGCATAAAGCAGGAAGGAATTAGATTTAAACAATCTAAAATCGGTTTCATCACTGTAGAAAATTCATGAAGCCAGCACACAGTAAAAGCCTCCTAAATGCTATTAATTCATCATCAATTTGATTTCTGCAGCCTGAGGAGATTTTGTGCCTCATTTCCAAACAGTTGAGTTCTTATTTTGAGCTTTTTGCATAATAAGCAATTGTGCTATCATGGTTTCAATTTTCATGCAGAGCTGAGACAGACAGCTGGGAGGAAATCTGCAATGCATATTTTCATCTACCGATAAATTGGAAAGAAGAAAAGACAGGCCAGTCGTATCTCATGGGCTGGGAGGTCACTGAGATTGAAATTACCCATTAAAATCAAGGTTTTTGTGGAAACAGAAAGGTAATTGCATTTCCTATTAGGCTTCTAATATGAAAATTGGTTCCAAATGGCATCTTTAAGTATCCAACCCGGATCTCATGGCACATTTAGCATGAATGATAAGTTATTGTATGAAAAAAATAGTCTGTCTGAGCAATTAAAATCTGTACTATGCAGTTCAAACTTAATGTGCGCAGACAGCACAAAACCGTTCTTTGATGGGGTTTTGCATTATAAGGCCATCTGTTTAATTTTTATAGTAAAATTCTTGATGATAAGCAAAGTGGAGGGCCTAGAACCAAGGTGTGTTGTCAGACATTCATGTAGTGAGTACGTTCTTCCTGTATTACAAAATGACCATAATAGAAATGGTCACAAAAGCATTAAGTATCCATCAGACTATGTATATGTGATGTCAAATTTCTAAAATTCAAGAAATATTTGTTTGTTTTACTTGATGCAGGAAATGTTATTTATACCATTTCAGAATGGATTCATCTGTACTTACTTCACTTAATTTCTTATAATTTCTGAAAGGTTGTATGAAGCTCTGTGCTCATCATCACAATAAGACTTGTAATTAATATTTATATAAACTATGAATGAGTATCTATCAAAGAATTGACTGTATAAAACTGTATTTATTTATTATATAAATATATTTCATGGCCTTCAGCAATATATGCTGTGGACATCAAATATATTAACAATTTTATCCAGATTAACATTTTTGGGTCACCACTGAAAGCAGGAATTTGAATTTTAGGGGGATTTATTTGGTTAATTAGCATTAGCTAAATAAAATGTATGATAATTCAGTTTATTTTATCATGATTGTTGTTTATTTTTCATAGTTTATAAATCATAATAAGCAAAATGAGACAGCTGGATGGTACAATCTGAAGCGTGTAAAGTTATATGTTACTTTTCATCTACAGTACAACAACATGCTAGTTATAATGGTCGTCTTTGCAATTAACTGCTGGACAAGATGACTGACAGATGAAGAGCTCCAGTTACCTCTGGGGGTTATACAGTTCTTCTTCTCTCTTTTGGCTGTTCCCGTTAGGGGTCACCACAGCAGATCATCTGTTTCCATTTCTTCCTGTCCTCTGCATCTTGCTGTGTCACACCAACCACCTGCATGTCCTCTCTCACCACATCCATAAACCTTATCTTAGGCCTTCCTCTTTTCCTCTTACCTGGCAGCTCCATCCTTAGCATCCTTTTCCCAATATAGTGAGCATCCCTCCTCAGCACATGTGCAAACCAATGTAATCTTACCTCTCTGGCTTTATCTCCAAACCTTTCAACCTGAGCTGACCCTCTAATATACTTATTCATAATCCTGTCCACCCTTGTCACACCCAGTGCAAATCTTAACATCTTTAACTCTGCCACATCCAGCTGAAATTCCTGCCTTTTTGTCAATGTCACTGTCTCCAACCCATATAACATAGCTGGTCTCACTACCCTCTTGTAGACCTTCCCTTTCACTCTTACTGGTACTCGTCTGTCACAAATCACTCCTGACAGTCTTCTCCACCCATTCCACCCTGCCTGTACTCTCTTCTTCACCTCTCTTCTACACTTACCATTACTCTTAACTGTTGATCCCAAGTACTTAAACTCATCCACCTTTACCAACTCTACTCCCTGCATCCTCACCATTCCTCTATCCTCCCTTTCATTCACACACATATATTCTGTTTTAGCCCTGCTGACCTTCATTCCTCTCCTCTCTGCAACCTGATCCCTACTCTCACTACATATCACAATGTCATCTGCAAACATCATAGTCCATGGGGCCTCCTGTCTGCTCTCATCTGTCAACCTGTCCATCGCCACTGCAAATAAGATAGGGCTCAGAGCTGATCCTTGATGTAATCCCACCTCCACCTTAAACGTATCTGTCACTCCCATTGCAGTCCTCACCGCTGTCACACTACCCTTGTACATATCCTGCACCACTCTTACATACTTCTCTGCCACTCCCGACTTCCTCATACAATACCACAACTCCTCTCTAGGCACCCTGTCATATGCTTTTTCTAAGTCCACAAAGACACAATGCAACTCCTTCTGACCTTCTCTGTATTTTTCCAACAACACTCTCAGAGCAAACATTGCATTTGTAGTGCTCTTTCCTGGCATGAAACCATACTGCTGATCACTAATCATCACCTCCCTTCTTAACATAGCTTCCACTACTCTTTCCCATAACTTCAAGCTGTGACTGATCAGTTGTATCCCTTTGTAGTTACTGCAGCTCTGCACATCACCCTTATTCTTAAAGATAGGTACCAAAACACTTTTTCTCCACTCCTCAGGCATCATCTGACTTTCCAAAATTTCATTAAACAGTCTGGTTAAAAATTCCACCGCCATTTCTTCTAAGCACCTCCATGCTTCCATTGGTATGTCATCTGGGCCAACAGCCATTCCATTCTTCATCCTCTTAATAGCTGTCCTTACTTCCTCCTTGCTAGTCTGTTTCACTTCCTGATTCAGTATCCCCACATCATCCAACCTTCTCTCTCTCATTCTCTTCATTCATCAGCCCTTCAAAGTACTCTTTCCATCTACTCAACACACTCTCTTCACTTGTGAGTAAGTTTCCCTCACTATCCTTTATCACCCTTACCTGCTGCACATCTTCCCCAGCTCTGTCCATCTGTCTAGCCAATTGGTACAGGTCCTTTTCTCCCTCTTTAGTGTCCAATCTCTCATAAAACTCTCCATATGCCTTATCCTTAGCCTTCGCCACCTCTCTCTTTGCCATGCGCCTCATCTCCTTATACTCATGTCTACTTTCTTCATCTCTTTGACAATTCCACTTCTTCTTTGCTAGCCTCTTCCTCTGTATACTCTCCTGTACTTCCTCATTCCACCACCAGGTCTCCTTGTCCTCTTTCCTCTGTCTAGATGTCACACCAAGCACCTTTCTAGCAGTATCCCTTACTAGCTCTGCTGTAATTACACAACTATTCAGTAACTTTTCACTGCCTCCCAGTGCCTGTCTTAACTCTTCCCTGAACTCCACCTCACAATCACCCTTTTTTAACTTCCACCATTTAATCCTTGGCATTGTTTTCACACTCCTCCTCCTCCTCTTCTTGATCACCAATGTCATCCTACAGACCACCATTCTATGCTGCTTAACTACACTTTCCCCTGTCACCACGTTACAGTTTCCAATCTCCTTCAGACTGGTCCTCCTATATAAGATATAATCCACCTGTGTGTATCTTCCTCCAATCTTGTACGTCACCCTATGCTCCTCCCTCTTCTTAAAATATGTATTCACCACAGCCATGTCCATCCTTTTAACAAAATCCACAATCATCTGACCTTCTGCATTCCTCTCCTTAACACCATACCTACCCATCACTTCCTCATCCCCTCTGTTCCCTTCACCAACATGCCCATTAAAGTCTGCTCCAATCACTAGTCTCTCACCCTTGGGTACACTCACCACCACTTCATCCAACTCACTCCAAAATTTTTCTTTCTCATCCATCGCACACCCAACTTGTGGAGCATATGCACTAACAACATTCATCATTACACCATCAATTTCAAGATTCATAAACATCACTCTGTCAGACACTCTCTTCACCTCCAAAACACTCTTGGCATACTGTTCTTTTAGGATAACTCCTACCACATTTCTCCTGCCATCCACACCATGATAGAACAATTTGAACCCACCTCCTATATACCTGGCCTTACTTCCCTTCCATCTGGTCTCTTGCACGCACAATATATCAACCTTCCTTCTCTCCATCATATCAGCTAGCTCTCTCGCTATATGAGTCATACTGCCAACGCTCAAAGTTCCTGCCCTCACTACTACACTCCTAACCTTCCTCCTCTCTTCCTGCCTTCGAGCATGCCTTCCTCCTTCTCTTCTCCTTCAGCCAACAGTAGCCCAATTTCCGCCAGCACCCTGTTGGCTAACAGTACTGGTGGCAATAATAGACTGTAAAAGCAAGTGTGTAAAACACTATCATGGATAGATGAGGGACTCCTATATAGAGAGAAACTTCTCCCTTTTCTTTGTGATAGTGCATTTTCAGAGTTTGTTTAGATAAGTTGCAGGAGGGTGGCCACAGTGGTGCAGCGGTTAGCAGTGCCACCTCACAGCAAGAGGTTTTCTGGTTCGATTCTTGGCTGGGGTGCCTTCTCTGTGGAGTCTGCATGTGGTCACGTGGGCATTCTCCGGGTGCTCCAGTTTCCTCCCACATCCAAAAGACATGCAGTAGGTGGACTGGACACTCTAAATTGGCCCTAGGTGCAAGGGTGTGCCTTCTGTGGAGGGTTTGGTGCTGGGCTGGCAACTCAACACTGTAAAACTCCACTGCCAATCATGAGCGGACAGATGATCCGCTGTGGCGACCCCTAACCGGGAAAAGTCGAAAGAAGAAGTATAAATAAGTTGCAGGGGTGCCGACAATCTTGCCCCCACTACAAAAGTAGTTACTTAATTAATTTACTGCCTGCGTTTTGACATGAAAAGCATGGTAGTAGTGATATAGCTCTTTCAAGAAGCTGTATTTTCAGCAGCTCACTAATTTCAACAGCTTAAAGGCATTGAGCTAAAGCTTGATTTGATTATTAACTTTATAGATCAAACCCAAAGATTCACATTAAATACAAAGCTGTGTTAGTAGACAAGCAGTGGAAAAGTTCCAGAATAGTATATAAAACAGGACAGTCACACTGCTAAAGTCATATGGTTTGCAAGATGAAGGTGTGTAGCAGAGGTCCAGGCAAGTGGCTGATGCCAGGTAACCATTATGGGGCATGGTATTATAGCAGGTTCATTAATCATAATAAAAACTTCAAATCAATGATAATATGTGGATGAAACCATATGCATGATCACAATATCAAGGCAACTGAAGGTTGCAAACATTTATACCTCCTCACTCTTAGACGGTAGCATATTTTTCAGTGAAGACTAGCCTGGACAAGCCATCGATCCACAACCCCCTTTCCTGGTTTTGTGCTTGTGCTCATAGTGCCACTTCAGCAGTGACTGTCATCTTGAGTTAAGGTGGAGATGAATTTATGAGCACCAATCCCATCATCCATTTCCCGTATAAGGGAAGATAATTGATCACACTGCTAAATTTGCAGCAGTACTGCATTCTGGAAGTGGGGAGGGTGCTGAGCAATGCAACTTATTTGTGGATGAATATTTAGACCCTAATTCTGATGCCTGTGGGACTAATTGATTTATAGAGACACATGGTATCTAGGACCACTGGGTCTCTAATCGCAAGGAAGAGAAGGCATAGCTCTCTCATCAGTATAAAATACTGAATAAATGCATAATGCTTCCAGTCTCTTCTGGCAGATTACATTTTCTAAGCCAATATCCTTCTTACTTATGAACCCTTGGGGTCTTTCAGGTTATTTGCTATGTTTAATGAGGCACATGAAAAGAGGGCATTGTAATTAATAATTGGCTTAATCAATGCTGAATACAAGGGGGACAATGACTTCTTTAGATCAGGATATTTCTTTGGCAATTGACTGTGATTACTAACTACTGCCATTACTTAATGGTCAAATGAGATTGAATGATCAACTCAAACTCCAAGGTCTTTAATAACATTACACAAGAAAAAAAAGAGGAAAGAGGTGCCCAAAGACTACAAAAACAGCAACCACACAAACTGCAAAGTAGGGCACTTGGAGGCACCTGATGAAAGGAATCACCACTTCCAAAGTTATTTCAAACAAATCTTTTATTACCACTTAACGAAATCACTGCATTTTCATCTGCTAAATACCAGGACTTCATCAGATATCAATGCCATAACCAATTCCGTTCTTACATAGGGATAGGTATTTAAGAATGGAATTGGTTACAGCATTGATATTTGATGAAGTCCTGTTGTTTAGGGGATGAAAATGCAATGATTTCATTAAGCATTATTAAAGATTTGTTTGAAATAACTTTGGAAGTGGTGATTCCTCTTTGACAACATTCTCACTGTAGAGTTTGGTGTTGTTTATGTTGTATGCTGGGGGGAAGGGCCCATTTTTAGTACACCAGGCAGTTATGAGTGTTAGTGCTTGCTGAAGGACTTGGACATCAGAGGGGGACTTAACAATGACCTTAACTTGACTGCAAATTGGGTTAGCCAGAAGTTTTAGTTCATAGTGTGAAGATCAGAAAAGTAGATGCTGAAAAAAAGGTCCCATCACCAAGTCCTGTGAGACGCCACTGGTTACCTTCATAATCTCTAAATGTGCATCTGCTACTCGCACCAAGTGGATTTTGCCTTTTAGCTGATTTTTCTATCCATCATATGATGCAGAGATCTATCTGTAAAATAATAAGCTTAATAATTATGCTGTTATTGGGGAGAGTGTCAAACACATTGGAAATATATGCCATGTGGTCAGCAAAAACACTGTCAGCAGCCAGTGTAACCCTTTTGAATAAGTTAACTAAATTCTTTAGGCAGGATCTACTCTTAACAAAAGCAAACTGTTGCAGATCTAACATGATGAGATTTTTAATGTCATAATTATTATGCCAGTTAAAATATGTTCTTTAGCTTTGCAAATAAGACTCATCATGCTGATGGGTCTATAATTCCTACTAGCAGGGCTACCCTTATACAGTGTTATCATTACTTCCATGTGACAAACCTCAGGACTAAGTCACTGGCTAAGCTTGGGTTAAATAGTTTAAGAAGTGGCTTTGTTAAGTCTTGTTTTGTACTGTATATTATACACCAAAGATATTATCAGCTGGCACGGATTAAGTATTTTTGGTCTTAGAAAGTACTTTCAATGCATGTTCTTTAGTAATGATATGGGAAGGGGGGTCTGACTCAGGTATAAGTGGACTTTGGATAGTCACCTTTAGGGTAAAATACACAATGAATTTCATTGCTACTAAGCTGACAATGTCTACAGGGTCACAGTAGATAATGTAATTATGAATAAATGCATAGAAATGTTAAGTGTTATTTCTTACACTCTTAACATGACTAAAGAAGGATTGGTAGTTTTCCTTAACTTCAAATGTTAGCATAAGTTCAAAAATGAAATTATCAGCTAGCAAACAAACTACTTCCTCATTAAAATGGAAGTTATTCTCTTTGAAATATATGCATAAATAATGCATTACTCCACATAAATT
Organism: Protopterus annectens; assembly: GCF_019279795.1. Classification (NCBI taxonomy): domain Eukaryota; kingdom Metazoa; phylum Chordata; order Ceratodontiformes; family Protopteridae; genus Protopterus; species Protopterus annectens. Next base: position 114,800,111 of record NC_056735.1, on the reverse strand, counting down.
GAATTAATGTATAAACAAAAAAATGATGGATGTTGGCCATGTAAACTGAGCACTAAGGCAGATTGGCAGCACATGTTTTGATTGTAAAATAATTAAATCTTTTTGGAATGATATTAATGCTTTTTACAGGCATTAGTTAATAACTGATTTGCTCTAATTAAATCATTAATTTTATTTAATACTCCAATACCTATTTGTGCTAAAAAAAATCTATTCACTTCTCTGGAGTATTTTATCAAGAGCAAGAAAAATAATCACTAAGAATTGTAAAAATTAATCGACCCTAGCTTTGAAAGAATTTATAATTGTTGCAACCAAATTTTATCATCTTGAACTATTCCCATTTAAAGCAAGAACAACCAGAACTACCACTTCTTACGATACCTGGATGAAACGTAACTGCTAAATAAACAATCATTAATATGTCAGTAATAAAGACTGTTTCATAAAAATATAGTTTTCATATATAGTAGACACCTTCGTAAATAGTTGCCTTTGTTATATTTTTTTTATATTTCTTATTCATGGTTTATTTGTTTAATCATCTTATTTCGTCATATATCTATTTTAAATTTTATTGTTTATTTAAAAAAAAACTGTAATAAAATATTTAAGCAAAAAAAAAAAAAAAAACAGCATGTCTAAAATAAAACAGAAACAAATTTGTTAAAAAAAGTTAGCCTAAGTTCATGGGCTGCTTTAGTAGACATAGTAGCATTTTTCAAAAACTTGAAAAGCTTGGCTAGGCATAGAATTTATTGATCACCAAAACATTTTATTTGTACAGCGGTTTTTCTAACAGATTTGTGATAATTTAACTCTTTTTGAATCTTTGTTGTAACAGTGCTTGAAGGTGATCTGGTGTTGGATTTTCAATGAGACACAGTCTTCGAGGACATTTTACTGTGAGCTGACATAGAGTGCAGTGATTGTGTGCATTGCTCATAGCCTGAGTTGTTTATGAGCATTAGGGCTTCACAGTTTTTAAATATTTGCCTCTCTCATAAGCAGAATTTCTTGTAGTGAGTAAGAGTTTATTATCTGTGAGCACGAGGCAGTAGCTGCAGTACCTATGGATACCAAATGCTATGATGCTGGCAACAGAAGGCAAACAAGTAGGGTTACCTTGCAGCTTGGTCCAGAAATTTGAAGTGTGCAGTAGAATTGCACTGAATAATGTATATACTAAAGAGATAGTTAGTGGGCTATACTTTAGAGGAATGTAGCTAAAGAGATTTTCTTATGGAGGACTTACACTGAGTTATCACACTATTAAGAGAGGTAAACTGGGTTTAGTTGGTAAGCATTCACTGCTTATTATTATATGAATTAATGAAGCACATTAGGCTTGTTTGGTGGGAGTACATTGCCTGTTATTATATGAACTTAAGAGGTACATTAGGTTTGGCTGGTAGGGGTACACTGACTATTATTTGAACTTATGAGGAACATTAAGCTTGGCTGGTAGGCTAACTAACTAAAGTAATGAACTAATCTGAGTCAAGTTGGAACTATGACAATGGACAGAGCAGAGTCGCTAAGCTAGTATAGAGTATGAGCTATATGGAGCAACTGTGGGCTGCTTTCGGCAGCGTAGAGCAGCTGTAGGCTGCTATTAATGGCTTGCAGTATAAGTGCTATACAGTGCGGCTCAGTGCACAACTGTATATAGCTGGTTGTACCTTCACATATAGTTTTTCGCAGAAGCTAATAGGATTGTGGAGAGGTTAGTGGTATTTGGTAGGAATCAAGAAGCCTGTGTCTGTACAATGCATGTTGTAACCTCTCTGCACTAAGGGCAGAGACACGCAAATGTGGTTAATTTATAGCAACACTGGCAAAAGCAGAAATTATTCAGATGAACACACTGGCCAGTAACAAATGACACTGCTCAAGGTCCATTATCAATCTAAGGCCTAGATATGGGATGATCCCATCTCAGTCCTCACTAGAGTAAACCAGTAGAAATTCTTATCTAGATTACTAAAGATACAAAAATGTGTACAGATACCACAGTAAATTCAACATAAAAACATAACCAACTTATCCAAGATTTTTCAGAGCTGGTATTTTAGTCTGTCTAAAAGAAGTAGGTCAAATGTAGGAACATTAGTCACAGTCCAGAGCTTAACTGCAGCTTGTAACTTTAAAGTTCTTCCCTACATTAGTGAGGACTGCTTTCTGAGGTACAGTGGGGAGCTAATGCTTTTAACTGAGAGTTGAGTACTTGAGGGTCTCATTCTAGAGCAGCAGAAATGGAATCATGCAATTGGTCAACAGAAGGGGTTCTGCTCCTGATTAGCTGTATACTGTAGTGGTCAGTGGTAGTAAAAGTTAATTGCATTGACAGCATTCTCAATTAACTGGTTGATGCGCCTACCATCCTCACCAATGGTCCTGAACTTTGGGTGATGACGGAATAACTGAGTAATTTGTTTCAGTCATTTGTGATTTTAGTTAAAGCAACCTTTGACAACATGATACAGATCCATCAAGCACAAATGCATCCTCTTTGATGGCTCAGGCTGTAGCCTTTTCATTTCATCTACAAGTTTGACATCCGGTGCCAATGTAATGTGACAAATATTACAGCCATTTAAAACTTAATTTGTACAATGTGGTGTACATGTTGTATTATCTTGCGATGCCCACAATTTAAGGCACTGTAAGTTATTAATCAGACTTTTTGCTGACTCCTTTGGAACATAATGGGCTTCATTAAGAAAGTGGTTAATTAAAGAGAACAGTGTGCTTAAAAACAACTAGGTATTTTTTGGTATAATCATATTTTGCTTTGTGACTCCCTTAAAAGGGTTTGCCATAGAGAACAGTTTAGTGTATCATTTTTTATTTCAGGTAATACATTAAGATTTGATGGTAATTAATCTCTTGATACCATTATAGTGAGTTGTTCAAACTGTTAAGAAGAAAAAAATATGCTTTCTTTTCAATACATAAAAACAAGGTAATTAAACATGCTGACATGGATATTTTATGCAACTGATTATAAGTTCATTTGTATACATCAAGGTGGTGGAAAATGACGGCATTCATATTGTGAGGTCTGGCTAGGAATATAGGGGTTAATAATCTGCAATGGCATCTCATCTTTTAGCCAAGTTAAGAGATATGCCATTGAAATGTTAAGTTTACACTGTAGCGCTCTAAACAATTGCTAAAATATATTAAGTCTTAAAGCTAGAAAAGAAAGAAGTCTGCTAACAAAGCAGCCAAGAATCTGATTTATGAAACTGCTACTCGCATGAGATTGTAAGTGATAGAGGTACAATGGACTGCTAGCAGACTACAGGAAGATGGCACTGAGAAACTGCTAGAGTAGCCTGGGGAAACACTAGTGGTGGGGATACATACTGCTGACCTGGTATGTCAGCTGCCCACTGGACATATGAAGCAGACTGAATAGATAGCTGTGTGGAAGCAAGTGTGACACATGTTCAGTCAGCTAATCTGGTTTCTAGTGGGAATTGTAATTTTCTGGGAGGTATATTGACCCAGTTTTCTGTTAACTGCTTAAGTGGGGATACTGACATCACACTGCAGTGTTGGCCAGATGAAGGCATTGCCAGTACATGCTGCTGAATAAATGAAAACAGTGTTGTTCAACTGTACTTATAGCTAAATGGAGAGTTAATTAGCATAGTTTGGTGAATAAATAGAGACACTGCAAGCACAATGCAGCTGTGCCCAAATGGAGATATTATTGCAATACTCAGCTGTACAAATGGAGAGTCCACTAAAGCAGTTCAGTATTATCCAGATAAAAATGATGGTACATGTACTCCAGTAAACAAAGATTCTACTAGTACACTACAATAGTCTAAATATGGGGATACTATTGGAGTGCTCAACTCAATAAATGGAGCTAGTGCTGCCATACCAGTGTGCTACCAAACATTAGTACTGGAAAGGTGCTCATCTCAGTAAATGGATGGGAAGATAGTGTTGGGGTGCACAGGCCTGTGAACAGAAATACTTGACATGCCAGCAGTAACAGACTGAAGACAGTGCTGCTAAAACATTCTACTAGTAAATTGTAGACCCTGGCAGTACATTCTACTAATTAATTTGTTCAGATTTAGAGGAGCCAATCACTTTAATGACACCCTCCTATAAAATGTGGATAACAAACAAGAAAACAAATAAACAAATAAAATCAAATCAGTAAGACAGAGTCATTATGTGATACTAAAAAGTTGGATACGTGGAGGAACTACTGACACCATATTGCTCAAATGTCCAGATTTTTGCAGAATGCCCACATTTTTGCCTTATACTTTTAATCTCTTCCTAATAAAATTTGTGTTTTTTTGGCAAATAACTGTTGATTGTAGTTAGTAAAAAATGACATACATTTGAGTTTTAGGCTTCACAAACCCTGCTACTCTAGCAACTTTATAACTTTATAAGAGCATTATTTAAAATGTATCTCTATTTTTTTTGTCTTTCTTCCTTTATTATTTTTGTCTATGTCCAGATTTCTTGAACTAACAGGCTGAGAGGTATATGCCAGTGTACTTTGCTGGTGTACTTTCCTGTCTAGGTTTGGACACTGCTGATACACTGAATTGCAGGTGAATGGAAAGTACAAAGACATTGTAATAGAGATGTGATGTAATAATGGTGTGTGTGTGTGTGTGTGTGTGTGTGTGTGTGTGTGTGTGTGTGTGTGTGTGTGTGTGTGTGTGTGTGTGTGTGTGTGTGTGCGTGTGTGTGTGTGTGTATCTACACATGTCTGTGTGAGTGTGTGTGTGTGTGTGTGCGTGTGTGTGTGTGCGTGTTTGTGTGTGCGTGTGTGTGTGTGTGTGTGTGTGTGTGTGTGTGTGTGTGTGTGTGTGTGTGTGTGTGTGTGTGCGTGTGTGTGCATGTGTGTGGGTGTGCATGTGCATGTGTGTGTGTGTGTGTCCGTGTGTACATGTGCACATGTGTGTGTGCGCATGTGTGCTCGTGCGTGCGCATGTGTGTGTCTGTGTGCGTGTGTATGCGTGCTTGTGTGTCTGTCTAAAACTTTAAAAGACCAGGTAATGGCCTGCAACAAAGTCTGACATTTTCTGTTCATTGCATTGATTCTATTTAGCAGACAACTTAAACACCCCACTGATTGCTCTGACACATAATTAGAAAATAAATCACAATACAAAACATGTATAGGCAGATTAATTAAATCCAGACAAGGAAAATAAGAAGACATAATACAAAATTTGTTAACCTAGCTAAACAAACAGACTCTGTAAGATCCATATTTTGGTTAACAGAAAAATGTGAGTTTGCAATAATGGTCAGTTCACTGTAAAGTGATGTGCTGTGAAAAGGGCAGGGAGTCCTGTGTGCAGTAAATACAGTCTGCATGCTAACTGAAAGAAAGAGAGACAGAGTGAGAGAAGAAGAGAAGGAAAATGTGTTGACACGTCTAAGGTTCTGATAGATATCTATGAAGATCAATATACTGAAGAAAGTTCTGTTATACTCCTGTCAGTGCTATTATCTTCTCTGCTCTACGAATATTGACTCTAATTTAACATGCAGGAAAAACCTTTAGTTTTATTCTAGCCCATGATCTTGTCTTCTAAAGTTCTGGACACAGGCACACACACACACACACACACACACACACACACACACACACACACACACACACACACACACACACACACACACACACACACACACACTGTTAATATCTTTAAATAAAAGAAAATTAATCAAACGTTAAGTTGGCATAATGGCATAACAGTTCACCCCCTTACTGCTTGGCCCTTCAGTTTGTTTCTCAGCTAGGGTGATTTTTGTATCGAGTCTGCAAATCCTTCCAATATTTACATGGTATTTTTCCAGATACTCTGGTTTTTACCCATGTCTCAAAGATGTGCTATAGGTGAAATGACAATGCTCTGTGTTTCGGTCAAAATTCTTATGACTTATTCCCAGCCTCAATAGAGGTTCATGAACTCTCACAACTCTGTCTTAAATAAACTGCACAATGAATGAATGGTTATTTCCTTCCGTTGCTGCTAGGCACATATTTGTAATGGGGAGTTGTACATTTTGTAAAGTACTAACAGATAATAAAAATATTCATTTTGGTCTGCATCGAGGTGCTGTACAATCTTCTCTCATTTCTTTCTTCAGAAGATGGAGATATCTGTAAAAGCAATTCAGTAAACTAGAAGGTTTGTGTGTGTGTCTGTGTGTGTGTGTGTGTGTGTGTGTGTGTGTGTGTGTGTGTGTGTGTGTGTGTGTGTGTGTGTGTGTGTGTGCGTGTGTGTGTGTGTGCATGTGAGTATGTGTGTGTGTGTGCGTGTGTGTGTGTGTGCTTGTGTGTATGCACATGGGTATGTGTGTGTGTGTGTGTGTGTGTGTGTGTGTGTGTGTGTGTGCGTGTGTGTGTGTGTGTGTGTGTGTGTGTGTGTGTGTGTGTGTGTGTGTGTGTCTGTGTGTGTGTGTGTATGTTTGTGTGTGTGTGCGCAATCTATCTTTATTTTTTTTTTAATTTCTGCCTTCTGCTAGCCATACAACCCTCCATCTCTTTTCCTAAAGTTCACTCCAAACTACCCACCTGATCCACAAAATAAGTTTTCCAGGTATACACAGCACACATATTTGCTGGGAGGGCTTCACAACTCCATTGAAGATGACTTCCATACAACTCACTTGTAGTCATGGTGATTGGTAGATCCACTGAGCAGTTGCAGGCATGGAAGCATCTTTATGGGAGATGGTCAAAATGTCTACTTTAGAGACTGACTAATGCCATGACATCAGAGACATCATCATTAACCTCTGTAATTTGAGTTGATGACCTGTGAAAAATCTGGTCTACACCAGGGCCACACAGGTATTAAGCTTCCCCAAACCTTCTCCCTTTAGACAGGAGAGATGGTCATTGGGAACTTCATCATTTTCCACTGATTAGCCCTACATATGGCTTGATTCTGTTCCATAATTCAGGTTGGCAGCAGCATAAATGGATACCATGCCTCTGTACCACTGAAATGAATAGGAGATATACTTTTTTCCCCCTAAGGACACAACCAGCCAAATTAGAGATGTCCTGTGAATGGTAAGATAAGTAGCCACCCCAGTTCCATAGCAAATAATAGATAATAAAACCATTGACATGAGCAAAGCACATGGAATATGGGCGCTCATATGGTGATCATGTCGTACAAATTCCTCATGTGAACTTTATGAGAAGGCCTACCACTTACATGCACACACGTGTCGATGTCTTGCAGACTAGATTAAAAAAGGAAAAATGAGGTTTGTTAAACGGTGTTTCCAGTTTCTTGTACTGGCTCAAGAAATACTCTCGATAACTTCTTACTGTTCACCTACAAAAAAATAGTAATCAGCAATAACCATTACATCGCCCTTAATAGTCTGAACGGTGTGACCAGACTCACTGAACTCTCTCATCTAGAACTAACTAGTTCTGAACTAACGAAGACTGCTGACTGATTTTGTTCTCTTTCACTTTGCCATAAATGGAAAACTTTTCCCTCATTTCTGTAAGAAAGGTACTATATGCATCTGTGTATATGGCAAATTTAAATGCAGATAGATTTATAACAGAGGAAAGCTGATCTTCATTAGTCCAGGTCAAAATGTGACTATATGAAGTGGGGTCAGATCTTGTTAAATAAGGAGAAATACACTTTGCTTGCTTCATCCTACAGCACTATGTGACAATACGTCCTATTTATTTAGTTATGCATGCATGTACATATGTATGTATGTATGCATGCATGTGTGAAGGTATATATGTATGTATGCATGCGTGTGTATATGTATGTATGTCTGCATGTGTGTGTGCATGTATGTATGCATGCATGTGTGAAGGTATGTATGTATGTATGTATGTATGTATTTATGCATGTCTATACATACATACATATGTATGTATTTATGCATGTGTATATGTACTTATGTATGTATGCATACATGTGCATATGGGTATACATTCATTTGAGCCTCCACACCAACCTCGAACGGGTTAATGTCGAATCAGAATGTCAAATTTGAAAGTGGTGAACCGTCGGAATGTCATATGAAACACCAAATGCAAAATTTCCGACTGCTCTACCACCTAAACAAGCGCTACCATGGGTCAAAAAGGGGGTGGTATTGTGCGTTTTGACTATCTCTGGTTTGCAATTGTGAGAACCTGCACTGCTTTCACATATTTTCCGATCAGCCATCCACCAGCCGATCAAATGCATGTATACCGTGTATATGTATGTATGTATGTATGTATTCATGTATGTTTCAAGGTATGTATGTATGTATTTTTGCATGCGTATATGTACGTATGCATGTAGGTATGTACATTTTTACTGGGTTATTCAAATGCATTACTCCCATTTTTAGTTGAGGCCTAGTAAGAAAAACTCCAAGCAAACTTCACACACATAATAGGGATATAAAGAGGTGTAAACACAAAACAGACCAGTTGAAGAAGAGCTGTAGCAATGAAACATGTTAAA